>NW_026126563.1:15062500-15215000 GCF_943737965.1 Phodopus roborovskii
CTAATTAAAGCCTCTTCATATTTACAACCCGCATCATTGGTATCATGAATTCTGTTTTCAGTTACTGTCTGCAGATTCCCTCTCTGAACAATTTCAAACTCAGCAATAACACTTCATTTTACATAAGTTTTATCTGATGTCCCCATACAGAGCTACCAGCTGTACAGCAAATGTGTGGCTCTCAAACTGGGGCCTAGCAGGCCGCAGACTCCATCCTGAGATCTACGGCCCCTTGCTGTCGTTGGCAAGCTCTCACAGCTATCACTGTGGCCATGGCTCAACACCGCACACAACTTAAAATTATCTGATTATTAGAATTTGTGGCCCACACTGCACTTTCTCCTTTATTTAATCTGTCCCCAGATCACACATTGGTTTAAATGTTTTGGCTGGTTTACAGATCATGCAGCCATCTGCACAGTAGGTGTGACACCATTTCTTCTTTTAGACAAAAGTTAACGTTACAAACAAAGATAAAGTCATCTGAAATGCTTTGGTGTTTGTTATTCTGCCTGGCTCACTTGGACCAACTCTAAGAAATAAATAGAATTATCTGTGTAAATCGATGAACATCTATGAAAAACAACACCCAGCAGAACGCTGAGCTTGCTCCATTACCTACGGTAATATCGTGACAGCTGAGGAGAGATGACCTGGCTCACTTCTCATCCCTCCTGTACAGATGGCTATTAAAGAGAAAGTACCCCTTTTGTATGGCCCATGCAGAAACCCTTTATGGGCTTTTCAAATAAGCCAGCATTGCCCACATGAGGGTAGCTTTCTCTTACCATTAAACTGCCCAGATTTCATCTTTTTTAATCCAGCTCTTGATGAAATAAGCCAGTATTTCCTCATATGCAACATCAAATGCTTGATTTCTTAATTCCCTGAATTCTTAGGTAACCAAATGAAGATTTTTTTTTTAAACTTCAATACTCTCCTTTAGTGTGAACGTTAATCATGATTTATTCTTCCTTAAGATGATATGGGTGGACCGTCGTGTGTGTGTGTGTGTGTGTGTGTGTGTGTGTGTGTGTGTGTGTGTATGGGCATGCACACACACACACACACACACCTACAGACATTATGACAAATTCATTTTTAATCATTATTTTTACAACTGCCAGTACATGCAGAGAGTTTGAAGTAAATTATAGCCTTTTGACTTTCTATGCAGAAATAAAGATATTTGGTTATTTCCTCAAAGTCAAGGTTTCTAAAGCAAGAGCTCTCAAGTTGAAATGCTTCAGAGATAGCCCCAAACACTACACCAGACGTTTTGATTAGTCAGCCAGCAGTCCATCTAGGGAAGAAAGAGAGGGAAGGAATGCCCTTTGTCACCTTCGGCATCACAACATTGTAAGACATATCAATGTCACTCACTATAAAGACACACTAAAATTTCACTGATTCTTCTAAAGAGATTTATGCATTCTTGACATTAGTGATACATAGCACATGCTCCATGCCATACAGGGCACATACATTCCTGCATGCATAGCACAAGTGTTAAGTTTTCCTACAGTCTTACAAATCACTATTCATGAGACACTGAGCTGGATAAAAAGTCAGTATCTCTGTCTGCATGGCTCTTTTCTGGCGAGCTACTATTTATGATGCCAAATTCCACTTTTGCTTTTCTAAGATGTAAATATATTTACTTCCCTAAAATGTTAGCTAGCATCATCCTTGACTTGTCAAGAACACTCACTGTTATGTCTGAATTTTTCCAATTTTTTTTTTTTCACAAACTGGGGTATTACGATTCCTTACATGCAATCATTACAACACAATCTTATACAATTTTGAAAAGATAAATGAGGCAAAACAAAATCTATTTCTAAGTAGATCTTTCAAAGGAATTCATAGGTTAAATGATCTGTACCTGCTCCCTTCATCCACAACTCTGAAAGGGAGGGCTGGACAAGGCCACAACTATATCCTGGCTACCTCTCTTCAAAGCCCAGGACTGCAGCAATCCATTTCAAGGAAAATGGTCTTTCTCCCTTTTGGTCATTTCTTTGTCAAGCTGACTGGCCCTTCATGGTGAGCATACTGCTGGTTGCCTATCACCAGCCACTTACAATTTGCTCAGTGTGTTTCATGAGACAGTTGTTTGTGGCTGTTTGGAACACATTCATCTCTTTAGGGATTTATGCGCTTGCTGTAATGCCAACCTCCATAGTGAACGAAATTTCTTTCTAACTAAAATAGATAATTAGAGGCTGGTAATTATTGGTCAAGAATTATCAGAGTGAAAAAATTAAGCTCCCCATAAACAGCTCTTGGCAATGCCATCTCTTTACACCATCCCATGCCTAGCAGCCCTTTATTCTGAGCACTTGCAGATTTACTCTACTACAATTGAGCCTCATAATTTTATATGAGGCAATCCCTTCATTGGATTAAATACATTTAGGCTTGCCGGTTCTGTCTCTTTGTTGTTAATATGTACCAAATAATAGTAACCAGAAATCTCATAGAGGAAAATAACAATAAATCTTTACTACTCGATAGATAGAGAAGGATGGATATACATTAAAAGTCATGGTGCAAAATGGTTTCTTTTGGGATTCTAAAAGTATGGCCAAAAATGAACAAAGGCCATGTGAAAAGAACAAAGGGAGACAAAAAAAAATTCTCATCTACACAGACATTAACTTTCCCCTAGGAAAGTTGTTAACAATATTTTTTAGTTCTCTCCCTCCCCTCAACCTCCCGCTCACTCTTTTGAGTATGTGTATGTAAGGAAGAAAAATCCCCAAGTAATTACTGGTGTGTGTGTGTGTGTGTGTGTGTGTGTGTGTGTGTGTGTGTGTGTGCACAAAGCTGTGTCAAAATGTGGTAATCAGGAAAGATTTTAGTTTTTCCTTAACAGGCATATGCCAAGTCCCTGGCTCATTTTACTAAGTAATTACTCCCACATTGAGATTACACATCCACCTAGCTGCAAACAGCACTTAAGGGCACCTCCCTGGTATAGGTGGTAGAAACATCAGTGAATTTGCTTTTTCAAATGTTCCTCATCAGCAGCATGAAACCAGCACAACCAGGAAGAGGTCAATCGGACATTGCTTTAAAAAAACACGTGTGCTCCCCAGAAAAAAGGAAAGGGCTTGGCTATAGAGGGACTTTCAAGTCACAGCTGACAGGGGCATCTGCAGGCTTTGCTGTCTATCAGGTGACAGGGTTCTTCCTCTAGACTGATTGTAAAACGAAATCTGCAAAAAACGTTATCCACCCTCTTAACCAAGTAAGAGGCTTTCAGACAGTCCCTAATCCCTCTTCCCCTACTAAATGTCTAGTTCAGATTATTTTTTTATTAGATAAAAAATACACAGAGATACACAATCTAAAAATATCCAGCCTCAATGGAGGTATTTTAGCCAACAAAATAATGCTGTCTGCCTCATTTGAAAGACTAAGTATCACACTGGGATTTTAGTAAGGGGCATCTTAGTCTCGAGACTCCCTCCTGCTTTACATTCTCTCTCTGGATATTAACAAGGAGAATGGAGTTTAAGAACTTGGATGCCTGGTCAACAGACAGAGCAATTAAGTGGATGCTATTCATTTGTTTAGGCCTCGAGTGCAAGAGAATCACATATTTTATTATTAAAAAATACCCTGAATATTAAATAATCAGGCCCAATGTGAAATGGAAAGGGATTTGCTTCTCTGATAAAAGGTGAATTGTTAAATGCTCCGATCCCAAGGGGAGGTGAGTGTCATATTAATCTACTATTACAGGGTTGGAAAAGCACTAACAATTCGAGGAATGTAAGATAAATACAAAGAGAAGGATACAGAACAATTGAGAGAAAATAAAATGAGCCAGGGCAGGCTGATGGCCAGACAAAATGATATAAAACTGGAGAGCCAAAAAGGTCCTTTAACACTCTATATTCAATTCAGATCCTACTTGTGGGAAAGTCCTACGTGCTCATCTGCATGGAATTAGAATTCCAGGAACTTACTTTCTATTGAAGGGGTCTGGATAGGAGCTGGACTCACTACATATTCTGTAGCTAGAAAATTTGAAGGTCAAGGTTATCAAAACCTGTATCATGAGTCAGAATTAGTGACCACGACCACCAAGCAACCCCGAAGAAACACAAAGATAGGTAAGTTATTTGGCAGGAATTGTTCCTTTATTCCCCCCTATCCTTTTCTCTTAAAAAAAGAAAAAAAAAAAAAAAAAAAAAAAAAAAGCAATTTTGGAAGTTCACAGTTCACATGGAGTATTTTTTCAGGATCTGAACAGGAGGCAATTTGCAAGGAACAGTCAGTGAATCCCTTCCATGCTGTGATTATCTTTTGCAGGCTTAAAAAGACCTCTTAATACTACTCTGCCATGGTGAAGAATATATTATTTTAATGCATAAGAAATCATTAATAATCTTCATACTTAAATATGAAAAACAAAGAGACAAAATGATCAATACATCAACTGCCATGTCTATGTTCCAGTTTCCAGTTAATAACTTAGTTTTTCTTAGTCAGTAATGATCATCTATAAAGTCTTATCATTTGAAACTTTTTTTAAAAAGCTAAGGCTATTATTGAAAAGCTATTAATCAATTTTCCAATGTGTTTCTAAATTATCTCCACTAGTTTAGACAAAACATTGCAAATTCTGCTATGGTCATTTTTACTGAGCTGGGGTGACAGTTGGAGTAACCCTAAAATGTACAACCTTAGAGCATTGTTCCTTGGCTGTAGAATACAAATTCATCCCCCCTAGAAACAAATTCTATGTCTAAAGTGTTGAGTTTTCCTTCTTACCTTATAAGGTTACTTATTAGCTTAATGTAAGGTCAACTGAACTTAAATATTATATCATACTTACTTATGTATTGATAAAACACCATGAAGTAAGTATGAAATTAAAAAAAAACTCATGGTATAAAAATACACATGAGTAACAAAAATAGTACAAAATAATAGCAATTGTCATTTCCTAGTAGCAGAAGATGTGCTTGATAAAGTTTAATTGGCTGGTAAAACTCTTAGCATTATTACTAAGTGCTTATCAAATTAAAAAAAAAAAAAAACACACACACACACACACACACACACACACACAGAAACTAACCCCTGAGGAATTAATGGATAATGGGACTATATGAAAAAGTTGTTGTAATTCTAGCCTATCTAATAAATGCAATACCCTAAAATCATTGGTCTGGAGTAACTTCAGACATCTTTTCCCTAACCACTTTTATAAAGATCTATGGAAAATTTGGTGGGGAATAAAAAATGATTACTGAATTCTTTACGTGAACTTTATGATCATGATAATTTCCAGGCTGTTGGAACCATACTTATAAAACTATTTTATGGCAATTTAAATTATTTATGTTTCCCCATCACAAAAACTCACCACTTTGGATTTTGATACAAAGATGCTTAAGCAACACACAGCAGTGCCATTATCATAATAACTTCTGAAATTAAAACCTGTCTAAAACTCTATGGAAAGCTAACATCCAGTTCATTAACCATTCCTGTTAGTTTTCAATAATGCAAAAATGATTAGAAGTTTAATTTGTTAATCACCTGTGCTTTGACTGGCAGAACATAGATAATCCTCTGCAGAAGTCTAAACTAGCCCTTGCAGAAAATAAAACATGCTAATGCCTTACCAGGTCTAATAAGAGGAACAACAACAAAAAAAAAATCAATCATGCCTAGGTAAGCTATTGATGGTGGAACAATTAATTCATCTTTAACGCGATTTAATTACATAGGTGCTGATGTACGCGCATAGAAGAAAAACAGATCAGTAATAAGGGGCCAAGTATCACTTACCAATCATGTGATTTGCCACATGGACTTGGATGTCCCACTCGTTGTAGAAAACCATCTGACATTTGATGCACTGGTAAGTCTTCTTCTGAGAAAACAAGCATAAACAGGGTTACTTAGACACGAGTGTCCAATTTGTTCCTTCTCAAGATCAGAGGCAAAATCCCTGACCACAGAGTGCTCCTTCCAAGATGCTAGTTTTGTCTGTGTGGCTCATTAACATTCTGTGGATTTCTCAGACAAATGCCAGGAGCGTCTCATCAAGACTGAGAGTTGACAGCCACTCCACAGCTTTATCCATGTATAATAAACAAAGGCATCACATTATGAAATAATAATAACATAAAGTAATGTAAGTGCTCTTAAGCTCAAAAGTAGACACTGGTATTAAAAATACCCATAACACATGCTCAGTCTCAAAAACCGACATCGTTAAGAACCAGAGAGTTTAATTCTGACCAAAGTCATGGTGCCTGCTGCTCCCAGAAATGAGTAAGTAAAATGACTAGTAAGTTAAGGGCCATAGCATTTTAGACAATGAAGCTAGAGATATGGCTTGGTAGATAAGCAAACTTGCTGCTCTTTCAGTGGACCAGGCTGGGTTCCCAGCACCCACATGGATGCTTGCTCACAACAGTCTGTCACCCTAGCTTCAGGGGATTTGCTACCTTCTGGCCTCTACAGGTACCTGTCACCAAGGTTATGCACAGACATACATGCAGCCTAAACACTCACACACACACACAATACATTTCGTTCCATTAAAATGGTATTTTTTTCCAAAGTCTGAAAGGCAGGTAATGCTTTTGAGATTCCAGTTCCATCCAGTGAAGTAGATGGAGCAGGGTATTTACGGTAATTTTTAGGACACACACAAAACTGAGCACCAGAGGGAGGAGAAAGATGGGCCTGATGCCCACCGTGACACAGAAAACAGGGAAAGCAAGAAAATGCCTTAAATTTCAATGAGGTGGCCTGATAAAAGCAGGCCATGTGACTTTTATGGCTGAATTTCAGGACATACTAGGTGGCCTCAGCAATTAAAGAATTGTTTGTGTTGTACAGAATGAGCCATCATATCCTTTGCAATTAAAGACCATTCACAACTAAAAATTACTTGGAAATATCAAATCTGCTACAATGCCATAAATAACTATAAAATCTCTCAAATGTGAGAAAATTATACCTGTAAAACTGCATACATGCTGTTTGTTCTAATCATTCCCATGAGATTAACCTTTCACAGGCAGTCATGTAACGTGTTTTACTTGTGGTATTCACAGGAAATATGAGTCATAAATAAATGAGTCCTACATTACAATGCATTTTGAAGATTACAAATTGTTTAGAGGATGAAAATAAAATTAAGCATTAAAATAATATAGATTCACTTGGGATTAAAATGGACAAATACCACAAATATCAGCTTTTCCTAATTATTATAATCTATGTAGCATTTTCTATAACAATGGACATTATACCTAGCAAACTATGGAAACTTAGGCATGTATGTGATACAGATGTCTAAATAACCAAAGGTCGCTGCACATTAGAATACCTTGGACTGAATGTACTGAATCTTAATCTACCCAGGGTTTCAAACACCCTGACAATCAAGGACAAAGATTTACTGTACAGAGCTGTTCACAAGACCCTTTGATGGTGACGTATGGAGCAACATGTGCTGTATAAATAACATCCATCCCTTTTGTAACAATATTTCCCTTTAGAACTAGTTAGAAAATATTTCTTACTCCCTGATGACCTACATTATATATTGTTTATTAGCATACTTCAAGCATCATTCCTGATATGTGACCTTGCTGAAAAACAAAGAAACATAAACTTAATGGCTAGTCTTTTCTCTTGTTAGCACAGTAAAACATAGAATATGTCGAAAACTGTCTCCAAAAAATGATGACTGATGAGCATGTTGCTGGAATGTACTCAGGGTGCTTTTTTTTTTTTTTCTTTTTCTCCCCCACTAATAAAGGATAAAATCAGTTAAAAAGCCAAGGTAATAAAATGCCAGCACTTTGACAATCTTCAAAATGAAATGACATATTTAAAGACCCCTGTAAGTTTACTCTCATTGAGAGAAAATGCTTTTGTCAGTAATGATAATTCACAGAGCTAATTCTCTCCACCTCACAGTGTCTAAAATGCTTTCCTCTGCTTTACATCAACATGGCCATGTTCTTAGCTGCATATACCGAAATCTACAGCCAGATAGACATGTAAAGCAAGGCACCATGATATGAGTGGGCCAGCTTCATCCATCTCAGCATCCTCCCTAAGGATCCCTCAAAACAAAGCCATGACATGGAAAAGGAGGTGTGCTAAGAGAGGTCCAGCAAAAGCCATGGTGCAAAATTCATTCCCACCGTCCAGTCCTTAAAATGGTACATTTAAACAGCCTGTAAAACTCTTCATTACAAGAGGCTCTTCACAAAATGTCTGAGAATCCAGTGCCCCTGCACACCACCCTCTGAGTAGAGAGATCTAAACTGAACCTGTTCCTTGGAGAGCTCTGCATGGCTGAGATTACCTGGGTTCACCCTAATTCTAGGCCCCAATCCACCCTCCTCTTTTTTCTAGTATTGCTCCCAACCCTAGGCTGTGGCTATAAAGAGCAGGACGAATCCCTTGTCTAATAGGCAGTTACATTAACCCCCTTTTCAGTCTGAGAGCAGGGACCCCTCACAACAGACTGGCGAATGAATGGCTTCCCATTGCTCTAATAAACAGAGCCCCAAGTGAAGAAGCCAGATGCCTGAGGGGTGACCTGGTGCTTGCAGAGTGCAAAAGGACCTGCCACCTCCCTTGGGACAATTGCTTCCATTTATATGAAAGACAACAACAAAAAAAGTCAAGTGAGATAATTCCTCTTAAAAGCAGGTGAAGTAGAAACAGAACCTCCATTGTTTGGGCCCCAGATTGGCCTTGATCAACGCTTAGGTTGTCAATTTACTTGAAATGCTAATTTAGTACCATTTTTAAAAGAGACTTTTTTTTTTTTTCATTAGCCTTTTTAAATGTGCTACTTGGGAGTGGGATTGTCATTTCCTGATTGTTCTCTTTTGTTTTCTGATACTGATAGATGTAATTATCAAGGATACAACTTTTTCCTAGCACCTCATTATTTTTGATTGATTTTGAGAACAATTTAAATGTGCCTCTTTGACATTTTTGTTTTCAGCTATACTCTGGTTAAGACATTCAGAGACTTTCAGAAAAGAGCATCTCATAAGTAAAAAAAAAAAAAAAAAATGATTAAAGATCTCTAATAACGTATAGTATAAAAATTCCTGTTCTGATTAACCCTATCACCCTCTATTTGATCTCTGCCCTATTACTTTTAGACTACATTTATCTTACCAAATTAAACAAAAATTATGAATTTTAAAAATCATGTTTTAAACCGGTAGATTGCTTTGATTTTTTTTAAAAGTAATATAGTAATTGCATTTAAAAAAATAAGAGTCCATACAACTCTCAAAGACAGAAACCAGTGTCAGTTCCCACCACTACTATTAAATATGTCTCTAACTATGATGTCCCTCTTTCTCCACCTCCCTTCATTCTTTTTTAACTGCTGTAAAACAGAATCTCACTGTACATCTCAGGCTGGCTTTGAACCTGGCATTCTTCCCCTCTCAGCCTTCCAGTTATCATTATTATAGATGTCTGCCTACACACTTGGTGATGTAAATTTCTTTTTCTGACCATTCGAAAGGTCAGAAACACTAGGCTTTTCCAGGAGGGAATTTAGTTCATGATGACTTGATGATGGGAGAGTCTAGGTGAGAGAACAATGAACAACAGCAACAAAAAAAGACTAAAAGAAATGCTAAAATTAGAAAGCCACTACTTTGCAGGGATTTAGATAGCCATTAGTAGGTGCTGAGCACTTAGGAGAGAAAGGTTCAAAGAATCTTAACCTGAAACCATTAAGGTTAACAATCTCATTCCTAGTAAATACAAAGACAGAAGAGTAAACATGGCCCCGAGGGCTGGGGGACCACACACAACCCAGAAAATTCTTTTAGGGAACTGAACTATTATCTTTAAAATGTATAGGTCACAGGAAAGGGTTGGTGACTATTCCCAGGCCCCACCAACTGTAACATAAGAGGTCTGACCTGGGGATGAGGGAGCCAGTAAAGTATTTGAGCAGTTGGGGAAATGTGGTCGCCATCTGGTTATTACATGTTACTAGGGGCTAATGGGTGAGGTTTGTACAATAGGAAATGGGCAGTGTCCTTTATGTCAGGAGAGTCACATCATAAGTATAGAGATGAAGGGCTTATTTGTACATTTTCTTACTTGGTTCCCTCCCCCTACATTTTAACATGGCTTCTGCAGGTAAATCTAAAATCCCATTATAGAAGCAGGCTTTCCTGTGGAGCATGCTGGTTTTGACAGTATCAGAGATGATGGGGAAACAGCTCATACTTACAAGGGGACTATTTCTGCTAACTTGGTCTCAGGTCCCCAGTGATCCCAGACCCTTCTCTGTAGAAGAGGTTCCAAATTCCCGGAGTCTATTGCAGAACTTTCCATTTTCTCTCAATATTCCGTAGTTTTAAGACCATATTGCAAATTTACTTATTTCAAAACTGAAAGAACGGTTTCATTCTGAACTCTCACAAATGCTGTTAATCCCTCAGTTTTCTTCTGGTTAAATTAACACAGTTACTGGGTCTCCACTCACTTTGTCCAGAACCTTCCATGAGACCAACACTGGAACCTCTCCTCCTCCTCTCATGTGTCAAATGCCTTTCCACACATATGTTTAGAAATTGCAGTGGTGCAGGTAATCCCGCCCTCAATGTAAGCTATCTGGTCTACCATCTCTACCAAGGCATCAATTCAATGACCAGCTTCAGCTGCTAATTTTAAATATTCAAATACCCTGGCCTTAAAATTGCTTAAAAAAAAAAAACTGTCACTCTTATTAGTGGAAAGTGTTCTTATCTTTCTAAATTATCAAACTTACCATCTCATTTCAGACTTTGTCAGTCGGTTCCCTTAGGAGGCTTTTTCTCCCTCCACCTTTTGGTCAGTGTAAGACTCATTCACATATTTTGAAGTTTTGATTGGAAGCCCACTTGGAGAGAATGCCTTTTGGCTATTACCTCTCCGAGGCCATGCCAGGCTGCTGGACCTGAGCCTCACAGAGGGGCATTTCCTGTGCACCTGCTCTCCACACAATACATTCAATTTCAAGTCAGAAACCTGCCTCTCTTCTTGTGCCTTTTAACTCTCTAGCTGAAAAACTCAAGTACTAAGTGGTGATCAACAATGGGATTTTTCCTGTTTCTTGTCAAGAAAAGGAAATCTGTCTCATTCCTGCTTTATTTGTTTGTTTATTGTTCATTTATCTATCTGTGCACATGTGCCTGCCTGGCTTATATAGGCCTGAACTCAGAGCCACACACATGCTAAACAAGCATTATCTATCGTTGAATTACACCGGAGATTCCCCACCCCTGGCACTACCTTAAAAAGCAGTGCTAAAAGCTAAGCATGATGGCACACACTACAATCTTACTACTCAGAAGGCAAAGGCAGATGGATTGGGAGTTCAAAGCCAGGGGCTGGAGAGATGGCTCAATGGTTAAGAGCATTGGCTGCTCTTCTAGAGGACTCAGGTTCAATTCTCAGCACCCACACAGTAGCTAATAGCCATCTTAACTCTAGTCTCCCTGGGATCTGGGGCCCTCTTCTTGTCCCCAATAACACCAGGCATGTATGTGATACACAAATGCTGCTATAACACACATACACATAAAATAAATAATAACAAATGAGTATTTGTTGTTATACAACCATGCCTTTTCAAAAAAACCTAAAAATAGATAAATGGATAAGTAGCACATCTGGTTTTGTCTTACGAGATGGAACTGTAATTTAAATTCCCACTGCAAAAGAGCCCAGTGCTCCTGTGTACCTGCAGGCCCTTGTTTTCAGCCTCAATGGCACATTTGGTTTCTATGCTTCAGTGATGAAGGAGTTTTGCACTTGACTATGTCTACCTGGCTTCCTATTTTCTATTTCATCAGCATCACTCTGTTTGGAGCAGGACCACTTCTCCTAACTGTCTTATAGCCCTCAGCTTCCTCTATTTCACCAATCTCAATCATGGAAAAGGCAGTCAGAAATGCTGTAGGATGTTCTACAGCGATGCTAATCTATACTCAGCCCAATTATATCCAGCAATTTTAGTAGGAAAGAAACTCTAGAATGTTCTTCCTACAATTAGTTGCTACTTAGTGGCTTCATCGTTCAGCTGAGTGATGTCATTTAATGACCATGAGTCTTAGTTAACTTCGCTGTGAATTAAAAATAATAAAGCTTGCATCTTAGAGTTATATATGAAATGAGAACCGCATAAGCATGCTTAGCAGTATGCCTACTGAGTAGCAAGTCAGCACTCAACAGTAACTGTCTTTGCTGCTCTTTTACTTGACAGTTTATTATGGGGATGTAATGAAATGGTACTAACAGGCACACAAAGATTCTTCTTGAAGGTGGGCTCCAAGGGTGGACTTTAGCAGCCTGTTAACCTTTGTTTCACGGAAAACATACAAACTTAGATCTTATGACCATTAAGAGTTCCAATGTCTATTTTTAAAAACTCAATAATTGGCAGTATAAAGAACACCACATTTAGTCACAGGGTGGAGAGATGGAAAGGAAGAAATTTAAGAAAATCTGTACAAAGATTGAAACTGGGCCAAGAAGATGGCTCCCTAGGTAAAATACTTGCCATGCAAGCTGAGGACGGGAGTTTTTATTAGCAGCACAGACAGAAGTGGCAGCCCACATGTGATTCTACAGGTCTGAAGGAGAAACAGGGGTTCCCTGGCACAAGCTAGCTAGCTAAAGTAGCTGAACTAACAAGTCCGAGGTTCAAGAAAGAGACCCTGAATCCATTAGTATAGAAGTAAGAGAACAATTGAGGAAGACATTGAGTGTCTTCCAACCTCCAAGTACACATGAACTTACATACATACATACCTGTACACATGTGTATTCCCACACACATTTGAACACACATACACACACCTGTGCATACTAATTCACATGAAACTAACTAGGTCAAACAAGCTAGATGAAACAAAACACAAACAAAACACTTTTAATGTCTATAGCAATATATATTGCCACTGTAAAAGCAAATTTATTAATTACAAATCATATATGATCAGTAACACCTCCACTTGGCAGTGTTTTGCTTGCAACAAATGGATATTGTATATGAGTGAGTCATGAGGCAACCACAACCACTTTGTACAAATAATATTTAGGCATTTTACTAATTTAGTCTAGTCACTTCCCACGTAATAGTGAACTAATATGAAAATAAGTCATTCAACACAGAGGGGAAAGTGGCTGAAATTCAATAAAAGCTACCAACGATGATAAACTTGCCCCCATTACCCAACAAAATATGGAAGTATCACTATGTGTAATCCTTGAGGACTGGCGAACACTTGTCTAATGCCTGGCACGTGGTAAGCCCTAACAACCAAGAGGAATTAGCATAGTGTCTGAATTCGGGGAACTACAATTACACTTTGGGAAAGGAAAGACATAAATATTAAAGTCCTACAAGGATTTTGCCAACATAAGATGGCAAGGCAATTCAGGAACAAGCAGCTGTGTTGGTATACAGTGAATGGAGCTAAAACAAGTTAGGTAGGGACAAAACAATACAACCAGGGGGAGTCATTAAAAAAATGCCCTGGAGGTGACCTATGATCTAAAATGGAGTAATTCTCTGGAGTCTAAATCTATTATAAAGTGCCTACCACATGCCAGGCATGATGCTCACTGTCTCTTGGTGCATTTGCTAGATTGAGGAGAACAAATTATTGAAGAATCAGGGTCACAGATTGCTTCTGGCCAACAGGCTAGACAGAAAACATGGCAGAAAGAAGAAACTTTACCTAGTTAATAGCAATAGATCATTGTTTTAAGTATGTCTTATTAGTGTATCAGAGAAAGTTATTTACTTGAGCATATTTATTTTCGAAAATAAAATCCAAACTCTACAAAGACTTAAGCTACTGAAGGGTAAAAAGTCAACCCAGTTTTCCATCTTTTACTGGGTATCTTAAATATTAGATAAAATGTACTAAAATACATTATTTCCAAATATATCTTTGATAGTCAAAATTCAGGAAATAATTGAGTCTTCAGAACATTCTAACAGGTATTCATACACAAAAGCCCCCAAACAACCAAAATTTTGTTTTAAGATAGAGTCATATCCATTATATTCAGCAAATACTATGAAAAAAAGTTACTGCTTTGGAGGTCATAAATTAAGAATCTTTTCTAAGGTTTAAAATGAATAAAGCAATAATTCAAATAAGTTCAAAATGACTTATCAGAAATTTGCCTCCAATTTGGCGTAGTTACTTGAACTTAATGTTGAACTTTAAAAACTGCCTTTGGTTCTTAGATTTCTCACTCAGATGAGTTAGTTACCTCTTCTCCCTTGTTTCTCTCAATTTACATTTCGGTGCTCTTCCCAAAGAGATCAGTTTATGCCCTGTCTTACTAGGGCTCCCGAGGAACTTCAGGTGGTTATCTTTTATAATCTCATTAAAAGGCAGAGGGGTTCAGCGAGCCTTTACCCCATTGTGAATACCAATCTAGGCGAATCAAATCCCTTATTGTCTATGGGACAATGAGTTGATACCTTCCGTTTATTGCCTGACCATTGGTGGTCTAACCAGTCACCCTACACTCACCACCTCCATTCAAAATCACTACCTGCAGTGTTCTGTTCCTACTTGTAGGGATTCCTAATCATCGCATAGAGCACCGGAAACCAGTCAACTGGAAGAGGCTGAATATAGGCTAACTTTTGAAATCACATATACCAAAAAGAGAAAGTTGAAGAAGTTATAGAAGAATATGCTAACTCATGAATTAAGGCAGAGAATTTGCCTCTGATTACTCTTGGCTGCAGCATGAATTCCTAGTTTAATGAGAGTTTGCGATTTGTAGTGGATTTCAGTTAACTTTCTGTCCCAACTCTTCTATATAAATTCCTATCATACAAAAAAGGAGTAGAGAAATCACGTGTATAGAAATATTATCTTATATATTGATTTCTTTCATCACAGCTGAAGAGAAAAGGAAGAAGTCAAAATGTTTGACTTACATTAAGGTCTATTGAGCGCATCAGCTTATCGTACACTGATGCATCTAGCTTAGGTCCCTGGAGCTTCCTTTCTGTCTCATGGTAGCTATGGTGATGTATGTATGGAAAGATGAAAGAGCCAGGACACATTACAGGGTGTTCCCTCACCATTCAACTGCATCACCTGTCGGTAGGGACCAAATTCTGAGGGTTAGTGACACTGTTTATAACCCTATTGTAAACTGTGGAGAGTATAATGAAACAGAAAAGATACTTCTAGCTTTTATGAAGAAACATATTCTTGGGCTAGGGAGATGGTTCTGTTAGTAAAGCACTTGCCTCCCAAGTGTTAAGACCTAAGTTTGGATCACCAGAACCATGTAAAAATCTAGTTTGGTAACTCATGTTTGTCATTCCACTGATGGAGGGAAAGCAGAGTCAAGCAAATGTCTGGATCACACTGGCCAGCTAGTCTAGACGACTTGATAAAGTTCTAGGCCAGTGAGAGATGGTCTAAAATAAAGTTCAGGGTGCCTGAAGAACAGCATTACACAATCCACTGATTTCCATGTGCACACATGCACCAAACCTAACTATGCACATACATGAGCATCTATCACATGTACACACACACACACACACACACACACACACACCTTTCTTATGTAATTTCTGTCATAAAAGAAAGTCCAGGGGCTTAATAGGTTTATTAGCCCTTTGAGTACTTGATAGCATTGGATAAAACAATAAAACCTTATTTCTTACTAGATCATGACTCTTTTTTATTCTATTACAATAATACTTGATGGGAGATGCCATTATGTATGTATGTTTCTCATACTGGTTAATAAATAAAGCACTGTTGGCCAATAGGAAAGCAAGATAGGAGGGACTAGGAGACAAGGAGGAAATAGGAAGTAGGGAGGAGGAGCCAAGATGGAGAGTCTGGAGAAAGCAGTACGCGGCAGCCGGCTCCTGGTAAGAAGACCACATGGAAATACATAGATTAACACAAATGGGTTAATACTTAAGACAGAGCTAGCCGATAAGAAAGTAGTAACTGGCCAACAGTATAATATCTAATACAGAATCTCTGTGTATTATTTGGGGCTGGCGCGGCGGCTGGACAATACTAGGCGGCGGGTGGAAAATCTGTACTCGTTACAAATACTTGCATGTTTTATCTGGATTATTTCTACAGTGTTAATCTATGCCATAAAGGGGTTATGCACTCTTTAAGGGTGGATAGAGGGCTTTCATATCTATTCCAACACATGGCTTATTATTTAGACATAATAAATATGTGCATTTCATATGTTTATTGTAAACTTTAAAAGCCTCACTTATGCATGTTCTGTTTATTTGGGTTTACTACTTATTTCTACTTTTTGGTAGCGCTGGGGATTGAACCCTGGGCTTTGCCCTTGCTAGGCTCATGCTTTCCACCTGAGCTCTGCCTCTGACCCTTCCTGTTCCTTTAGGTGAAGGCTCCCCTGAGTCCCTACCCATTCGTCTTTGATTCTATTCTTGGTCTATAGGACAGCTTCATGTCCCACCCACAAGGCATAGTCTCTTCTATTCTGCCATTCCAGTTGCCCACATCACTGCCCACATCACTCGCCTGTTGTTACTTTTATCTCCCGTGAGATATCTTACTGTATCATCCTCCCACACTCATTTCTATCTCCCACACCCCACGATCCATCCCTTCCAACCAAACCGCTTTCCCACTTAGGCATGTCAAACTACCCTTCTCGGTTCTTTCAAATTGCTTCTAAAGCCCACCTGAGTCAGAAAGCCAGTGAACAATTACACCCACACCACACTGTGTGTGTTGGCTTCACTATTCCTGATGTTTATACTAAGTTTTCAGGACATGGTGCCATTTCCCTCCCCCCCGCGTTACAATGTTCTGTGCTGTTCCAATGTTTTAAATACCCGATGGGTCTTATTTTCTCCCCCTTGATTGAAGTTATCTAGATTTTTCAAGTTCTTTCTCATTCATCCCATAAAAACACCTTCAAAATTAAGAAAAAAAAATGTCCAAATATCCTTCACATTTCCTTTTCCTCCCCTTTCCATGTGCATGCATGGATGGGGACATGGATATGTTGGAGATGTGCATGAATGCACGGTGATACCCGAAACCACCCTTGTCACACTTGTCTAGCAGTCAGAGCTAGAGTTCAGTGATATGTCTAGTCTCCCTGTCCATTTTATTCCGACAAATCCCCTGTCTTTATATCCTAAGGCTAAAATCATAGGCAGGCTACCATGCCGACTTGCCGTTTCTTTAGGTTCTGAGGACCCAAAGCTCTGGTCTTCACTCTTGCACAGTAGTGATTAAGCAATGATGCATTTGATAGCAAAACAATTTGCAGAGTAGCATGGAGTGTCAGAGTAGAAAAGGGAAAGTGAGCTCATCCCACTTCAAATTTCCCATCATAGGCTAAACTTGGCCTTGTCCATGACTCACAGAAAGTCACCAACTTGGTCTGGAACACCGAGTGGCATCAGCAGATTCACACCTGTGAGGTGCAGTAGCGGATGACAAAAGAGACACACCCCATTTCACTAACTGCTGTCCGCAGTTTCTCGTGGCTCCTTGGGGTCCACAGGTCAGTGTTATCTCTGTAAAGTCACCTTTCCATTGCCACTTCTTGCCACTAACCGCGGCTTTCTTTGAGCACCACATTTCTCAGGATAGTTCAGCATAAAATGTATTCCATGGGTTGAGGATGGCTCATCTGAACTTCTGGGGACCAGAAGTTTTTCAAAAGCTGGCTTTTTTTTTAATTTTTGAGATATCTGAATCCAGAGAAATCTTGCGGACAAGGTCTATGTCTAAAAATAATCCTAAATATGAAATTACATAAGTTGATGATGGTTGTCCTCCTGTATATATGTTTCTCTTATTGGTTGATGAATAAAACAGATCGGCCAGTAGCCAGGCAAGAAGTATAGGCAGGTCTACCAAACTTGGAGAAGGCTGGGGAGAGGAAGGCAGGCAGGAGCTGCTGAGGAGATGCCATGCAGCAGCAGAAGGAGTAACAGGTCCAGACCCTTCTCCAGTAAGATAAGGCCATGTGGAAATACTTAGATTAATAGAAATGGGTTAATAACTAAGAGAGCTAGCTAATAAGAAGCCTGACCCATAGACCAAACAGTTTAATAATTAATATGTCTCAATGTGCTGATTTGGAGCTAATCGGCAGAGGGACCAGGCGGAACAGCAACTATAAGTTATGCATATATTATATACACCTACCCCAAAGAGTTTCACTGCACTTTCAGTGGCCTTATATTTTAACTGTGAGCCAACCCATGAGGTGAGAAGTCCACATTTATGGTATCAAATTGGTGGCTGAAATAATCTTGGAGCTTTCCAATTTCTAACTTATAGATAGGGATGCTTAAGCTATTCAAATTATAGCCTAAGTTTTTCTGACACCTAATGGGCATGTCCAATGTCCATTTCTCTCTTTAGCTCGCATACTAACAACAATGCCTCCAGAACATGTGAGGCTGTATATAAGTCACATGTTAGGGAGCTTATGTCCCAAAGTGTTATGAAGGGGACCACCCTGCCAAAACCACACATAGTTAGATTCTTTATCATACAAGCAGATAACATCTTCCTGTCACTCTTTAGATTATCCCAGAAGTATTAATTTGAGATGTGAAAAAGTTCTGTATAATTATTTTTTTGTTGTTGTTGTTCTTTATTTTTTGTTGTTGTTGCTTTTTGAGACAGGGTTTCCCTGTGTATCCCTGGCTGTCTTGGAACTCTCTCTGTAGATCAGGCTAACCTCAAACTCACAGATATCCACCTGTTTCTGCCTCCCCTACTACTGGGATTAAAAACAGATGCCATCACCACCCAGCTGGAATTCTTACTGATAATGTATCTTATAAAACTAGAAATAGTCACATAAGAATGATCACTATATAAGCTGGGATATTACAGGGCCATTTCCTAATGGACCTGTTGAGAAAGAAAATGGTGAGAATATTATTGGGAGTTCAGGGATTACATTGAAAGACAGTTTGGAATACTATCATTGGATACCTTTTTAAAAGATTATATGACATTTACGTATTTATTTATTTATATATTTGGAGGGTGCATATGTATACTATGTGTATGTATGTGGGTAGGCACATGCCATGGCTCATGGGTTGACAGAGGACGCTCAAGGGAATCATTTTTCTCCTCCTAGCATGTGGACTCTTGGGACTGAATTCAGGTCCTCGGGCTTGAAGAAGAATTCTTTCCCACTGAGCCATCTCACCTGGATAGTAGTGGATGTAGTAACTGGAGATTTAACTATCTTTTTGATTATGTTACTAGATACTCAGTTAGTGATTTGAAGATGTACCAACTCTTTGGAGGTTAAGGTCTTTACCAAGAGAAACATGACAAAAAAAAATCACTGTTTTTCTTTGGATATATGGAGTTTAACATGCATTTAAAATTTGGTATTGACTAAAGAAAGTAATCAGGTAGATTTGATTCAGTCTAGACAGAGAGTGACATTCCTGTTTTGAAATAATTTAAAATAGGGATGACAAAAGGGTCTCAACCTAGAGCCATTTGTGGCTCTAAGACAGTCTGTCCTTGGGTTAGAGAAATGCTCAGCGATTAGAGGGATTGTTGCTATTACAAAGGATCAGAGTTCAGTTCCTAGCACCCAAGTCAGGATGCTCACAAAAGCCCATAACTATAGCTCCAAAGGATATAATACCCTCTTCTGGCATCCATGGGCACATATACTACCATGTACACATTTAGACAGAGAGACAAACACAGTTAAAAATAAAAATTTTAAAAAATCCATCTTCAACAAATCCATTACATTTCAAGTCAAAATTCATACAGATACTGAGTTTAGATACTCCTAACAGATTTGGCCTTGTCATTTATCATTTACACATATATCCTTCCATCCTTCCTCCTTCCCTCCATCCCTTGATCCTTCGCTCCATCCCTTCTTCCCTCCCTCCATCTCTCTATTCTTTGCTCCATCCCTTCACCCTTCATCCCTCCCTCCCTGCATCCCTCGGTCCTTCACTCCATCCTTCCCTCCCATCTCACCTTTCTCCTTGGCTCTCTTTCTTCTCTTACTTGTCTTTAGAGAATAATCTTTACTAAACAAATGGTCACTATTCATAATTAAACTATTTCAGGAAACATGTTGTTATAGTTCTTTTCTGTTTCCTTATGGCCCATGACAAACTTAAAAATGTAAGTATCCCAAGACCATGCTGAGATAAGATGAATCGTGCTCATATCATCAGATTATGTAAGTTATATTTATCAGTACAACTGGAATCATGATGTGCCTTTGCTTCAAAGCACCCTCTCCTAGTCATATGTTAGTAATCTGAATATGTTTAAAACAATCCAAGGTTATGCATCAAAATTATAATCCCTATCAAAAACAAACATTAAAAATAACACGACTATTAGCCCTCCAACCCTCCAAAGTAAAGATTCTATACCTGATTAAAAGAAAGCAACACAAATGGATTTCATTAAAACAAATCATGCTCTTTAACTGCTTTTCAAATTGTTTTTAAAATATTTCATTTGTTTTCTGGAACTTAGAATGGAAAAAAATCTAATTCTTCTTGTTGTTCATTTACTATACTTCACACAGAAAATTATATTGAATTAAATGTTTCTTCAGTGGGTTTTGTTGTTGTTGTTTAATTCCCCTGCCCTTGGAGATGTGTTTCAATCCAGTAATATCACTGGACATTTGCCTTTCATATTCATGGTTGGTTATCTCATGCATTTGAACATTCATCTATTTACTGTTGTTTTATCGTCTTCTGTATTTACTGAAACGACCTCTAACCTCAGAGCAACTAAAAAACATTTTATTATTGTGGGTTTTGCAATGTCTTTGCTCTTTGGTTTTTAGCACTTCTAGGCTTGATTTTAACATCTAATTATGTTTTTCTACTTCCATTTTTCTACAGTTTGACTGTATTCTAGCCATTATTCTAGCTTTATTGTAATACTAAATTAATCAAAAACATTACATAAGTAAGTTATACACACGCATGAATAAACAGGAATGCATGTGTAATAGCTATATATAGTTATTATACTATTAAGGATGTACTGTGTATCTTGTGTGTACATGTGTACACTAGGATCTTCACATTTCAGTGTGTGTCTGCTCTTCATGATAGCCTTAGGAAGTATGTGTGTCAAGGCAGGGTGTGTGTAAAGCCCATTGTATCAACAAAGGGACTAAGGCTTGGAAGCCTTTACAGACACTTCTTCAATTGGCATTTGAATTTTTTTATTTTGGGTTTCTTAAAAATTTATTTATTTGTTGCCTAATAAAATCTTATCTCCTCTATATTGCATACCCCTAAACGCCCCACAGTGGCCACCTCTCTCCAGCAGAAACTGCACAGACTTGCTTAGACGATGCCATGTTTAATTCTATAAAATAAATTCTTTGCCGCAAAATGGGGGATTTTTGCAAGACTTCACGTGCCACTCAATCTCTTTATGATGGGAACTTCACAGGATATCACATACTTATGAGACATCTTATGTTCTATTTATGTGTGGGTCTAAGAAACTGTATCAATATTTAGTTCTCAGAGAAATCTTTCCATCTTTGTCATCGTCTCTATTGTTTTAATCATTAAGTTTCAAACTACCAGCCTTTTAAGAACTCAAGACGCACAAATGGGTTGTGAACACCATGGAGGCTACCTGGCCAATGAATGCCTGCCTCCACCTTCCACACTGCTGACCGCTTCTCCCATCCATCCTGCTCTGCCATGACCCTGCTGGGCTCAACCACTGCCTGTTCTCTCCAGTCTGCTTGATGTCTCACACAATACGCAGAGATCCCTCCAGGCTCTTGCTCTGTCCCATTGATGCTATGCTAACACTTCACTCCTCACAATGGCCAACCCTCTCCAAAAGCTGCAGACCTGGCTGAAGGCACTTTCTAGCATGGCATTTGTCCACTACATTGAGGCTAAATATGTAGAGCTGATCTGTATAAATAACTACAGCATGTAGTTATAACCATAGAACTATACTTGTATAATGCCCCTTCCCTTTCCAAACTTACACCTCAATGTTTTTTTTTTTTTTTTTTGTTTTTGTTTTTTTTTTTGTTTTTGTTTTTTAAATAGGAAGAATCAGCTATTATCTTATAAGGCAATGAATGAAGACAAATCAGTATTACAGCCGAATGTTATAGAAGCCAGAAAATCATACCCGTTCAAACAGCAAGTGTGGATACAGCTCTAACCATGTAACTGGCATGTGGCTAAGACTTAATGCCTTTACTGCACTCACTCAAGCAACCTACTTGTAACAATGAAAGAAGAGGTTCTAGGTTCTCTAGATTTGGGGTATTACCCATTGCTGTTGCCTATGCACAGTGGGTTTTATATTTACCTTCTGTGTGTAGTGAAGGGCACGCTGAACATTTACAGTTCTGCCTGTGTTGTTAAATACTAAATGCTTATATAGAACACATTTAATATAGGCTGTATATAAAGAATATCCATTAACCACCTGTGCCCCAGGCTCTACCTTGGTTTCCTCAGGGACCATCCCACACAATCCTCCTGTCCTCTGAATTGACATTCCCCATAATTCTAATGGTCTGTGTTCCTATATGTTCACAGAATATTTTGCTTCCTGTTTGTACCAAAGGTCCTCTTGTTAATTTCTTGTCTTCTTATTTGATGGTTTGTGATGTCCTATCAACCCAAGGTTTAAAAAAAAAAATCCCTTTAAAGCTGATATTTGTTGCAGTTAAATTTATGGCAATATGTGCTGCCATCTCTGAGTTCAGTTCTCTTGTTTTTAATGGAGGTAAGTATACAGATCATTTAATTTATGATTCCCACTACATGGTTATTTTAAAAATCATTCCCAAACCTGGTATCGTAAAAATATTTTCTCCAGGTTTTTAGAGGTTTCTGTCATTATCTTTCAAAAATGTATGTACATAAACTACCTGGAACTAATTTTTATTTGAGCACTAATGTGATTTTTGCTCCAATAGTTAATGAATCCACTTCCTCCCTGATGAGCAAAGAAGGCTGCATGCTAATTGCAGGTTTCAGACACTTATCTCTTTGGGAACATCTCTTTTGGGGTCTGTAGACTGGTTACACATTGATGAGATGGTAGGACAAGTCCTCCCCTGCCTATTGCCCCTTCCTCAAGAGTATCTTTGTAATCTGGTGTGGATGGTCTCACTGTGTAGTCCAGGCTGGCCTCAAACTCTCAATCCGCCAGCTATTTATT
Organism: Phodopus roborovskii; assembly: GCF_943737965.1. Lineage (NCBI taxonomy): Eukaryota > Metazoa > Chordata > Mammalia > Rodentia > Cricetidae > Phodopus > Phodopus roborovskii. The sequence continues at coordinate 15,085,768 of NW_026126563.1, forward strand.
GCCTCTTAAAAGCTGAGTTTAATGGCTGTGTATCATGGTGCCCAGAGTGTTCAAATCTCTTGGTCTATCATTTCTCCATAGGCATTTTGGAATTACTTGTCAAGTTCTAAAAATGAAAAACATGAATGTATAACAAACAAACAAACAACCCTTGCTGAAGTTCCCAATGCAAGAATCACTGCATCAGTTTCAACACAAGTGATGGCCTCACGATGCCGGGGATTCTGACCTATGAACAAAGTACACTTCATCATTTATCTAGGCCTTCTCGGACATCTCTCAAAAGTGTTTAATCCCATAAATGTTTCATGTATTTTATAAGATGGATCTTCAAATACACATAGTATTGTGCCTATTATAAATGAAATAATTTAGTCTTTATGTTTCGTTTTGCTTTACTACACTGTGAATAAAGAGTAACTTAAGTAGTATTTCATGCCAGAATCAGCAGCTATGTTAAAATCTGTTTTAGGTTCTTTTGCAATGAGTTCAAGGATATGGCTCACTAGTACATTGTCTGCCCAGATACTTTTGGGTATCTTTATAGACAAAAAATAGAAATCTTGTAAGTGATAGTTAAACTTTTTTCTGCTTTTGAGCTATACTTCTATATTTAAATGTCTTACTTTGTTAGCTATATTACTCACAAGCTTGATCAATAGTTTTACAAAAAATTAATTTCATCAAAACTTTCCTATTATTTGTACTGATTGCTAATATTGACATTGTAAACAGTCTACATTAGATCAAGGAAAGGTTTGTTTCATTGCTGGTTTAGTATTTTTAAGCATGAGGAGATGCTAAATATTTTTATCTGGACTCCTGGAGATAAACATATAACTTATTTAATTTGCTAATGTGGCAAATGAGTCCACTTCCTGGGTTTGAACCCACTTTACAATATTGTAATCTTATTTTTTTGACAACCAGGGGATTTCATTTTATTGATAAATTGATTAAAATTTTAGGATGTAAAATCATGACTAAAACTGACCTAGACTATTCTTTTTCACTATGTTGGTTTGGTTTTATATCAAGATAATAATATAGGGTATTAGCTCTTATATTTTTTTGGCATACCTTTGTGTTTATGTGTATATTTAGGAAAAGTCACTCTAATAGCCATTTGGGTTTGGTATTTTCTTTGTGGGAAGATTTTCAAGAATTTGTTAAGCTTTGTAATGTTGGTGGGATCCCCTCCACCTTCTTCCCTCCCTCTCCTCCTCTGCCTCTCCTTGAGCTGGTTTGATAACTTACATTAATCTAACATCATTCATTTCCGTGCAATAGAAACTTTCTAGTTAGTATCATGAATATATGCACATAATGGACAGTTCTTAGCCATTATTTTTGACTTTGGGGGTAAACGTTAAAGTGAGAGGCAAGGGGTCCATGCAAACTAAGCAGTGGTTATGAATGAATTAACCTATGTGGGTCCACATTCCTCATCATCATATAGAGCAAGGCTGGTCACTCCCATCGCCTAGAAGAATTCTTCCTGTTCTTTGCCAGTAACTTCCAGGCTAGAGGTAACTACTCTGACCTCAATCATCATAGACTACGTTTGCCCATTCTTAAATTTGCATGACTAGAGCAAGCCATTGTACATATCTGGTTCCAACTTTCACTCCTATGTATGAGAGTCACTCGGGCTACTCTACAATAGCAGGTCATTCTCTGTTGCTGAGTCGTACTCCATTACAAACAGGGTAGACCCACAGCATTAGGGAAGTGTATTTATTCACTCCATGTTAATGGGTGCTTTGGTCTATTGTAGTTGGAAGGATATATGCTTAAAACACTATGGACAGTCTTCAGAACTTACAGTAACTTACGTCCTTCTTTCTTATAAACCTAGGAAATGCATTGATAGCCATAAAATGTGCTATTTAAATTTAATTATGTACCACATGATAGTGCTCAAAGCGCTTGCGTGACATTTTGCTCCCTTTACTATAGTTAGAGTGCTTGGTTCTGTTGGAGAAAGGAACGCTTCACTGTGTCAGTTATGGCCATACATTTACCCATTCTCCCTTTGTCTTTTTAGCCTCTAACTGAAGTAACGTCTCCTCTTTTCTTACTAAGATGACTAGGATCTTTGTTACTAATTATTCTCATCAGTGGCTTGGACACTTCATTGTTCCTTTCTCCCCTTTATTTGGCTGTTTGTGTGTTTCTTCAATAGCCTCTGCACTTAGAGCTAACTTTTTCCTTCCTTCTACCTTTTAGGGTTCATTTTCTTGTTTGCTTCCTTATAGTAGAGCTCAGGTTATATTTTTATTTCATCAATAAAATTTGCTTACTCTCTAACGTAACTTTCTTTTTAAATAACTTACTAATTCCTGTATTACTTGTAAGTTCTTAATGTTTTGTTTGCAACAGGGTCTCATTTAAACCAGGCTGGGCTGGAATTAAAAATGCAGCAGAGGATGCCCTTGCAATCCTGCTCCTCCTCAGTGCCGCCATCACAGGCATGCACCACACCTAGCCACCAGACCTAAGTATTTTTCATTTCTATTTACAGAGGTTTTTGTGCTTTGTTCAATTCTTTAACTTCAAAGTTTATGAATTTTTAAAGATAACATCCTCACTTAAAATGTGTTTGTCTTGTACTCAGTGAATATGACTTGTGTGGTCTTCAGCGTTTAGATTCACTGAGACTTGTTTTTAAGATGGGGAGGGAGTGAATGGGGCAGTTGAGGTGCAGGGTGGAAACACAATGCAGAGAGGAGAGACACACTGACAGCAGAACCAGCAAGCCAGTGAGCACAGGCCTGGTGAGCTTGGAGACGGTGATCACACAGGAAGCAGAAGCTAGGCAGGAGTGGCCTGGAGAAAGACACAGCACTCTCCAAGGAAAGAGAATCAAACAACTCCAGTTGGATTTGATGAAGAGTTAGCTGGACCTCAAACTGGTAATGTACAATGAAGTGACGAAGGTCAGTTCTGCTTGAAAGTTGAAATGATAAATTTTCTCAGTTCTATGGATGATATCAAGAAAACGAGAGTGATTATGACCTGGAAAGTTCAGAACATTCAGATCACTTTTATATTTTAGTTTTAATTTTTTAATGTGCATGTGTCTTTATTTGTGCTATGCCCATGTAGGTGCCTGCAGAAGCCAGAAGAGGGTCCCCTGGTGATAAGTGGTTATGAGATGCCTGATGTGGATACTGGAGACTGAACCTACACTACAGCTTCTGCAAAAACAGCAACAAGTGGTCTTAACCACTGAGTTACCTCTAGCTCCAGAATCAAACTAATTTAAAGGTGGGAACAACTCAAAGGCTAAAACAAAGTATCATTACAAGGAACTTGATATTCAGTCTTTTTCTTAAGTATTTGACCAAGGGTCAGCAAGGTGGCTGAGTAGTTAAGGGTGCTTGCAGGCAAGCCAGACAATCTGAGCTTGATCCTCAGAACCCATTTGGTAGAAGGAAGGAACTGCCCCCCTGCAAGTTGTGATAAAAACTTGGCAAATGCATACACACACATATGTATGTGTTCTGCGGGTGCATGAACACGTGCACACACGCACACACACACATATAAATGAATAAATAATTTTTTGGGGGGAGAGACTTTGGTAGAGTTATCATGTATAAAAGGTTAAACTTCTAGAAATTCAAAATAGATACAACAGAAAACTGAAAATGTGCCATGTGGTAGGTAAAGCGATTCAGAATGCATCTCTGTATTTATTTAACAAACTTCTTGAATACTTTATAATTTCCAACTTGACTCAGTTGCAGTAAAAATACAAAAAAAAAAAAAAAAAAGAAAAGAAAAGAAAAAGAAAAATCTCCTAGATAGAGCTCAGAGAGCTCAGAGGCTACATCTTGTAAGTCCAAACTGTTTTAGCCTTGAACCTAAGTGTCAGATATCACACACTCATGGTGGTACACAAAAACTGCCAGGTGATAGTGGTACACCTTTAATCCAAGCACTTGGGAGGCAGAGGCAGGTGGATCTCTGAGTTTGAGCTCAGCTTGGTCTATAGAGGGAGTTCCAGGATAGCCAGGGCTCTTACATAGAGAAACCTTATCCAAAAAAAAAAAAAAAAGAAGATAATTCTGACTTCTAAAACCACATTGCAAACACAGTGATAATATCAGCAAGAAGTTTGGAACCAGAGGGATGCATAGACAACCTAAGGTCAGTTGTTGCATGTGGGGTTATAATCAATACAAGCTGACCTGGGGGCTAGTTACAAAGAATAGAGAGCGCTAGTCAATAGCCTCTAGACCCATGCCCAGACATTTATGCCAAGGCCATTAACTCTTTCTGTAGACACAAAACAAGTATGCCACACAACAATAAAATTGGAAGGTAGTGAACTTGGCAAAGCAATTTAGTGTACTGCAAGAATGTCGAGTCTTATGAATTTATTTTATCATATAAATTTCCAACTTATTTTTTAAATGTGGTTATTGAGAGGGAGCCTAACCATTTATTTTTTTTTTCCTCCTTGTGTATAAGCTTTACAAAGTTAGTATTAGCAACCTGAAATACGAAGACCCAACTTTTTCTCAACCTGCTTTTCCACCTAACATGGAAATCCCTATGATATTAAAAGAATACAAAAGAAATACAGTAGTTGACTACCTTTCTAACTTGTTATTATACACAGTGCCATTTTCAGCACAAGGACTATGTTGACAGAATTTTGGCTCTCAGACACTTGAAATAGACCTTTATATTAAAGATGAATTTTGAACAGTTAGAAACTTCAAAACCTTTTAGCTTATATTAGCAATCTTGCATCAGAGCACATTTTGGGGAAACAATCAGTATATCTATGAACTAAATTATCACACACTTGACATACCATCAAATATGTCTTACCACTTCTGTTACTTTGAAGTACTAAGAGTTCATTCAACTATATTTACCAAGCTCCTAGGAAGCCACATAAACTGGCCAGATGTGGGGATTTCTTTGGGGAAGGGAGAAGCCACTGAAGAATGTTAATTGACATCATTTGATTTAAATGTGTACACTTCCTATTGAGACCTGAAGAAGGCATTGAAAGGCAGGAGATGACAGACACGGAATCATGAGGAGGAGCTAAAGTAAGACGATGACTTTGGAGGCAGGAAACACTTGACAGACATCTTGACAATTCTAGTTAGAGGGGGTATCCCTGGGGCTTCCTAATGGACTAGGAGGGGCAGGGAGTAACTGGGAAGGACTGCCAATGTTTCCCCATGTTACTAGGGTGTTTCCCTTCACTGCGATGGATATCTGGGAGAAGAAGGGGTTTTAGGAGAATCAATACATGCATATCTGAAAGAAACACATATGGGTGAGCTGTTAGGTGTAGAGCACAAAACTTAGTCAGGAGCTTGGACAGGAGGAGGAAACAGATCTGAGCATGAAGATAGCCACTGCCATTTATGGCTATAACTGAACACATCTTCTTTTGTTTGATTCTCAGAGGCTAAGGAGGGCAAAGCCCAGTTAACATTTGGATGGAGACAGTTACTGCCCACTGAGTAAGTCAGCTGCCTGAGCAGAGCAGACAGAAGTAAAAGACAGGACCATAGGGAACTCTAGGCAACCCCTGGTCAACACCAGCGACAGAAAAAAAAAAAAAAAGCTCTCAAAGCAGCAATTGGGAAACAGCCTGGACAGGTATGCCACAAACTCCAAGGGACAGTTAAGAGCAGGATCCCTTTGTGGCTGATGCTACAGAAGAGAAAGCCCATCTCCCTGTCCTGGAGACCAAATGTTGGTGGTCAGGGAGAAGCCCTGGCTGCTGCTACAGGAACAGGTTTGGCCAGATAGGGGTTGGAATCTCAAAGGTGAAGCAATGATTTGAGTTCAAATGGTGAAAATAGGAGCGGTGACCCCACAGTCAGCAGGCGTCCTCTGCCTTCATTGTGCTAGAGGCTGCTTCAACGCTCAAGGTTAGCCCGAGGAAGGTCCAGGCAGAGGCAAGCTACACGGCATACAGGAGGTAGCACTGGGCCATCAGAAGCCTGGCACTGCTGTGGGCATTTTCACTGTGAGCTGTGCCTAAGTCTGTGCCCTACAGAGCTCACAAGAACGAAAGAGCAATGTAAACAGGTTGGGAAGCATGTTCTATGTACGATATAATATGTACCTGTGTACAGCTCATACAAAGTCTCGGGAAGAGGCCTTCTAGGATGGCTGACCTCCAAAAGTGGGTCGGTCAGTTGGGCAGATTCACTGCAGAGGTAAGAAGGAAGAAAGTAGTTCGCGAGAAGGGCAGGACACCATAGCAACAGAGCAACTTGTGTGGGGACTGAGGCATTTTCAATTCATAGAGGGTGGTGGGGGTCCAGAAAAGGGAGGAGGGGAGTTAGGATCCCAACCCTGAAGAGTCCTGTGTGCCACAGGGAAAATGATTAATGCATTGCTCTGTGTACATGAAGATGCAGGACCTTTCCAAACTTAAGTGGCAAACAATTGGGGAGGGGCAGGGTTGTGTTTTAGACCAGTTGTCCTCATAGCTATCTATGCACAGTGGGCATGGAAATAGAATAATGCCAGGGGGCAATTCCATGGCTGCTCCAGTAGTCCAGTGAAAGATAGACATTAACTTAAAACACGGTGGGTAGGGTTCAGGAAGCACCACTATAAGAAATAACCAGTTACTGAATTGGAGATGGCCAAAATGGAGGCAGCTTGATGTGGACATCAAGGAAGCGACCGTGAAGCCAAGGAGATGTAGTAGTGACAAGAGTTTAGAGGAAAATAATGGGCTCAAGTTTGGATCTACTGAGTTTGATGTCCCTGGGTGTCAAGCAGACAACTGAGAGGGAGTCCAACACCCAGTGGAAGGATTTGAGTCAGAGATAAGCATTGTTGTTGAAAGTTGGCTTCATCAGAGATGGTTCAATGGATAAATGCTTTCTGTGCAAGCATGAGGACCTAAGTTCGGATCCCCAGGACCCACATACAAAGCTTGCACAGTAGTGCACACAAACAATCGAGCCTGGGGGCAGGTGGAGGCAGCTGGGTATCCAGCCTAACCAACTGGTGAGCACCAGGCTCAGAGAGAGGTACCATCTCAAAAGATGGAGAGGAAAATTCATTCACTTGGTGTCTATCTCTGTCCTCCACACATACACATAGTGTGTGCACACCTACATACATATGTAGACACAAACACATATAACACATACACACACATACACAATAAACAATCAAATTAATTAATGAATACATAAATATCATATTCATTGAGGTATGTAAGTCTCATACAAAAGAATGCACTAGTTTACATCCAGCGAATACTGACAAAAATATGCAGGCACATAGCCAAACCTAAAATCAAACTGTAGCGCATTTCTGTAGCTCCCCAGAGGCTCACCCTGCCCCCTAGAGGCAGAATTTGGAGAATCCTCAGTATAATGTGACAGTTGTAGCAACAGAACCTGGAATGGCTGAGGCCAAGGGACAGGATCACACAAAGCCAGACGAGCAATGCAAATAAGGACTTGAAGTAGCCTCAAGGGAGCGGGCTATGGGACACTCGCAGAGGTGTGAGGTGGGTGATCCAGGAATGGTGACAGGGGTTTCCAAGAAACACAACAGCCACCTGTGACAAGTACTTAGTAGCAACGATAACTAAGAGCCAGAGCAATCAGCTGCCCAGCAACAGATACTCCACGATGAGGAGAAATGACTGAGGGAAGCGAAGAGTTCCGAAATACTACAGCAGCTTGTGACAAATGCCTGGGCTTGGAAGATTTCTGCAATGAAGAGTCTGGAACTGCAAAAGAGAGGATCGTAGCCAGGTGTGATCACATGTCTGTAAATCCTGTGCTCAGATCGGAGAAAGGAGGACTGGCAGCTCTAGAACAGTCTGCCACACAGTAAATGTGAGGTCAATGTGAGACCTATCTCAAGAAGAGACAACCCCATCATCTTGAGCCTGAATGGAGTTGGAGTAGAGAGCAGAACTTTCTTCTCTGCCACTTACAAGCTATGTGATCTTAGGTTATTTCAATTTATATCAGCCTGGTTGTTTGTCTCTAAAATACAGTGGCTAAATCAGATGGCCTCCACTGTCACTTCTGATGATAATGATGGCTTGCAAGAGTAATTTCAATGCACTGGTAAGAAGAGTGTGCATTGAGGCCTGGAAGAAACCTAGAAACCTTCCTGAAAAACAAAGAGGTAGAAAGATACCACAGACTCCATGTCCATCTATAAAAGAACCGTAAAGCCATATGACCTTCTTCTAAGGAACTGACAGGGCTTCCAAATCATCATGATCTGTGAACCCAGAGGAGCTAATGTTTATTCACATTGCAAATGCCAGGAATTCTGCCAGGCACCTCATTTATAGCTAAGGCTTGATGGCTAGGGTGCTTCCTCTCTCAAGGGCCCTCCCATCCCTGGGCACAGCAGGTAGTATGCAAATTTACATCACAGTCAACCTTAGAGGAGCATCAAGAATGAGCCTTCTCTCCAATACTGTGTTCCAAAGCCTCATAGAAATTTTCCATTCAGAGTCATGGGAGCAAACCACAAGGAGAGATTTTTTTTCCCTAAACTCAGCAGACAGTGGTAAGCAAGAGAAGATAGACTCAAATTCACTTCCAGATGCCTCCACAACATGTCAGCTGCTATAGTTAACCTTCTCTGAATGTCACACTCCTTGTCTTGCATCCATTTGGGGGAGGAGATTGCAAGGTAACTTATTCCTACACTTATATATAAATTCAGATCTGTTCAATGATGTAATCTAGTATCAATCAAAAGCTAACCCACATGTCTCTGACACATGTACATGACTGAGAGTACCTACCAGGATCCCTGTGTGATCAGAACACAAGTCAGGAAAATCTGAACTCTTGAAAAACATCTGTATGTCTTGGCTCTCTCATCTCTGGTCATCTGCCTCTCTCATTTGAAGCTTGGGCAAGAAAAGGGGGATTAGCACCCTTACTGCTGAAGCCTTCAGAGAATCCAAGGCATCTAAGGCACATTTGTGATAAATTTCACTCTAATGACACACCTTTTGGCTTTATAGTAAGTTCTCTTTTATGTGGTGTGCCAAAAAAATGAAAAAACCAAAACCAAATAATCACACTTCACTTATAATGGGAAATCACACAGTCAACATGACTAATGAAGGATGTAAACAAATGAATATTTATTATATAATATCATTTCTTCCCACTAATATATTTGTAGGAGTTCTTTAAGTAGAAACTTTCATGAATGTTTAGCCAATTGTTCTGTCAGTCCAAATAATTGCATGTTCTCAATTTTGAGAGAGCACTACAAACAACTTTCTAACTGAGACAGAATAATGAATTTTAAAATGGCAATAGTAATGATGATGAATGTATTGGAAAAAAAAAACACTCAGCTGGCTATGAGAAAAAGGAAATTTACATACCAAATCCTAGTACCTGGTCAATTAAGGCCATCTCTGCAAGCTTTTTAAAATAAATCTTCAGAGGAAGATAGCTGACTGCATAGAAAGTTGTTTTGACCATTGATAGCTAAATACTTAAAGAAACCATTGTGGACGCAAGTGTTTTCAAAGTAAATATTGTTATGATTTATAAAAATGCAGATTATAAATAACCTTTTAGCTATCATTACTAGTTCAGGAATAATTAAAAAAATGATTTAAGGATAAATTTTCTGATTGGGATTTAGCTGAGTAATAGAATGCTAGGCTACAAAGATCAAGGCACCGGAGGGGGGAAAATTGGATGCCAAGGATGTTTTTCCAGACAAGTAATTCCAACTGAATTAATATGTACATATTCTTCATAAGTCTGCTTCTGTTTTTTAAGCATCGCATTTCAAGTAGAACAAATAGTGCAAAGTGTAAGTATCAGAAAATATGACCCTGCATGCATAAGAAAAAGCATGTTCAGAAGTAATCTACTAAGAAACAAGTGGTCCAGTCTTGATTGTAGACACAGAAAAATCACAGTTTTACACACACACACACACACATACACACACACACACACACACACACACACACACTAATGCAATCATTCTAAGCCATCGTGACATGCGGTTAAAGTTAATCACAGATATTCAACTCTCTGCATACATGGTTTATGAACATTTATTCTACAATTTAAAAAAAACTTAAATTTGTGTGTGTGTGTGTGTGTGTGTGTGTGTGTGTGTGTGTTTGTGCAAGCACCTGCGCATGCTAGAGTGGAGGGCAGAGGTTGGTATCAGTTATCTACCTCTATCTTTTACCACTTTATACTCTGGGACAAGGACTCTCATTGGAGCTTGCTGTCCCAGCTGGGTTTGATGGTTAGAAAGCCCAGGACCTTCCTACTGCCATCTGCCCAGCGTGGCTGTATCTGACTGCTACCATGGGGCTCTGAGGATCCCAACTCGGACTCTCATGTTTGCACAGCAAGCACATTACCAATGCACTGCACTGCAACTTCCCATTTTGCAACATTTAAAAGCAACACATTTTAGAGACAGTCTAGAAATCTGACTATGGCCCTTCATGCAGTAGAGATTCTAGATTTATCGGATTTCTGCTAATCTAGCTAATTCTACTGCCTTAGCCAATACTATGGCTAAACATGGAGTATCCTTATCTAAGGGGATATCAAAATATATCCGCAGTGTACTCTCAGAGGGGCTCGGGTTGAGTTGAGGATAGAAAGAGAAACGAGAGAGAAGGGTGTCGGGGGACACAGAGGGACAATGCCCTAATCAGGCAAACTGCATGACTACACAAACATACACATTCATTATGCTATCGCTTTAATGTTTATATAGACTTACACAGTTTTTGAAATAAGGTTTGGGGGAATAACCCACACTTTCATATGATTAAGTACCACTTGTTTCCAGGACTGCTGGATTGGACGTGAGCCCAAGCCAGGAACTACTACCACAACTGTGCTCTTCCAGCTGTCCCCATCAGTCTGAAAGGGTTTCGCTTGTTTAAATGAGAAGAAAGTGCACAGTTTACTTGGGCAGGGGAGACGGGAGAACAGCTTCAAAGTTTGGGAGTCTGCCTGTCACACAGATGCCACACTGGGTGAGGATGAGCTCTGTGTTGCCTGTTCCGTTCTCTCCTACTGGCTGCCTGATGGCTATCTGTGGGGAGACGCCAGGAGCCCTCCGAGAGAGTTGAGTGCAAAGACAAGATAAGAACCATACAGGAACCCCACATGGGAGCGACAAGGATCTCCCTGGGGTTTTCATTTGGATGGATCTCCAGATAGGAGCAGGTAAGGAAGTGGAGGTGATAATGCCCGCCCACACTCCACAGAGCCCTCCTCTGTTCTGCTTCAAGGAATGATGGCTCAGAAAACTACAACTGCATTGTTAATGAATGTGCTCCTCATGCTCACTGTGCCAAAGGAAACATGGAGATACAGTACTCTGAAGCCGAGGGGGCAGGGAACGTTAATTTTGGAACCCAGAGAGTGAAGGCTCAGGGATGGTGTCTTTTAAGCAGATAAATGTGGGCACTTTGAAAAACTCCTGTTGTGTGGAAACATTTTCCCCGCTACCCAGAAGACAAAGAAAAACAGTGAGCGTCGACAATCCTGCATTAGAAAGACACCCCGACCTAATTTGTTACCCGCCAATATATATATTCTTTTTAATTGACTCCAAGCCAGTACGTTGGCTCACACTGCCTTACTCGTGTGTCATTATCTCTTTGCCATACGCACAAGTCATAGCTGGGGATTTCAATGTCGGTGAAGCTTTGCTGAGATTCCAGATCTCAGTGGGGTTGGCATGAGAGCCAGTCTCCTCAGTCACAGAGAAGACAATGTCCTAGGGGGACTGGAATTAGTCCTATTTTGCACCATTCAAGCCAAAATGCTCCTTATCAGGAACCAAGTAATTGCTAGCTAATGGCTATAGGGAGAAAAACATTGCATTTCAGACTACACATCTCTTGGCATACATATCAATTGTAGATAAAGCCATGGAAAGCGTGACTATAAAGTGAGGTAGCTTTTGAAGGAGGAGAAATTGCAAATGTAAGAAAGACGAGTTACCTCATCTGACTGGGAGGGACTGATTCTGGGCATGGGCGACACTTGGGGCGTTTTCAACTGTGTACTGTTGCCGTCTGGCACAAGCTCCCGGTGCACCGTCTGGATATGGTTCTGGAGCTCGCTTTCAGACTCAAACTTGACATTGCAGCTTGAACAGCGAGTCTTCAGTCCCCCTGCCTTGCCTTTGCCCTCCATGGCACTCAGATTCTCATTCTGGCCCAAGCCCGGTCTGCTGGTGCCAGGAGGGAGACTGAGGCCCGGGCTACTGCTCTTACTGAGATTCACACAGCCAGCACAGAGACCATATGGCAGGCCATTGATATCAAGTTTCACCAGATCCTGCTTGGAACGGAATTCTTTGAGGCAAGATGCGCACTTGTACAGTTTCTGAACGTGTTGGCCACGCCCAGTGGTCTGCATGGAGGACCCGTTCCCCGTCTTCTGCATGTGGAAGGTCCCGTGGATTTTGAGTTCCAAGGTGGAGGTGACAGTCTGCATGCACACCACACAGCGAAACCCAGTCAGGGAATTCCTCAGGTCAGGGTGCATCTGGCAGTGCTCCAAAAACTCCTCTTCGCTCTGTAGAGGCATCTTGCAAATGCGACAGTTTCCAGTATCCAGGCTCTTGCTGTGAGTGACTTTGTGTTCAGTGAGAGTTAAAAGGGAAGGGAAGCGCTCTCCACAGATAGGGCACATGTAGTGTTTGACAGGGCCTAGGTGGGTCTGCATATGTTCCCGGAGACCATTTTCAGAGAAGAAGGTTCTCGAGCAAACGTTGCACTTGTAATTCCCCTTAATGAGCTCTGCTTTCTTTTTTACGATGGCACTCTCTCCGGGCCTGATGTTGTGGTCCCGGAGCTGGTGGTTCTGCAGCAGGGTCTCCATGGTGTAGGCCGCCCCGCAGATGTCGCAGCCATACATGGGCTCGGAGCTGTCCACGTCCTCCTCGCTCCCGTCATGACTATTATGGGACTCCTGGCTGTTGGTGAGCAAGGTCTGCAGCTCCGCCTCCTCCTTCTGCACTTGCTCCGAGGCCCCATTGGTGCCGCAGTTGGGGGTCTTGGTTTCAAACACACAGTGCTTCTCCCGCAGGTGCTTCTCCAGCAGGATGACGGCGTGGAAGGCCTTGCTGCAGAACCTGCAGTTGTATTTCTTGCTGTGTGTGGTGATGTGGCACTGCAGCTCCACCTCGGTGCCGAAGGACTCGCCACAGAAGATGCACTTGTGCACCTTGCCTTGGTTCTCCAGGTGGTTGTGCTTCACGTGCAGCTGCAGGTCGGTCTCGTTGCGGAAGTCCCAGTTGCAGGACGTGCAGCGGTAGACCTTCTTCTCGTTGCTGTGTTTCACGGCCAAGTGCAGCTGGATGGAGACCTTCGAGTCGAACACTTCCTGGCAGAGGGTGCAGCGGAAGAAGACAAAGGTGTGCATGTCCAGCAGGTGCTTCTGGAGGTCATCCACCGAGGTGAACTGCTTGTCACAGCTCTCACAGATGTAGTAGGTCGAGGTGATCATGAAGTGGATGGTCACGTGCTTTAGCAAGGACTCTTGGTTGGGGAACTCTTTGTTACACTGAGGGCAGGTCAGTTTGGGCAGCACGGTGTCCAGATGGGTTTTGAGGTGAGTCTGAAAGCTGTCTAGGGATGTGTACTTAGCACCACACTGATTACAGATGTATTCTCCAGCGGAACGGGCGGGGCCGCCTCCCACTGCCTGCATCATCTTAAGAGATGTCTGCTCTATGGCCACGGGAGACAAGGGGCTCAAGGCCCGGGATTTCTTCCCGTTGTGAATATAATTCAGGGCCAAGGGAATGTTTTTATGATTCTCTTTAATGTGCTTATTCAGTTTAAGAACACTGTTGAATATTGGCGAATTCGTACAATAGGAACAGGAATAGACTTCAACTACAGGTTCTTTTGGAGTCCCAAGCACTGGAGACCCAAACCGGGAGCCGCTGAGGTCACAATGGACCTGTCTTATATGCTCTTCGAGGGAAGAGTCAGTGAGAAACCCCATGTAACAATGGGGACAAAAGAACGCATTACTGTCCTTGGCTGCAGGGCTGGCAAACCCGTGAGAACATCGGATATGCTCCTGAAGGGTGTTGAGGTCATTGACAACTTCGGAGCAGAAGTTGCACTGGTAAACGATAGCGGGCATGGCCGAAACAATCAGGCCTGGGTCCTGAGCTTCGTGCACTTGTTTAAGATGTTCATTTAGGTTATAGAGTGAAGGCAAGACCTCTAGGCAATACTGACAGATATGGGCCTGCTCTGGCTTATCTAGATGCATAGTTTTCAAGTGAATCTGCAGAACCGCGAGACTCGAAAATAACTGCTTGTTGCAGTAAATACAGCTGTAGGTGACTTTTGCTTGTTTACTAGAGGGGCCAGTCATGTCGGAAGTCTGTTGCGCAGCTCGCTTCCTCCCTCGGCTCTTTGGAATTGGTGGTGCGGCCTCCACCATGGTTGAACTGTCCACTGAGAGGTTGGAATCTGGAGTCGTACTGGACACAGAGGTGTACCCTACGGTGACCAGGGACGGGCTGTTGCTGTGATTGCAGGACTCCGGTTGCTGGTGACTGTCCATGTGGCTGTACAGCTCCTCGACAGTGAGGAAGCTCTCTGAGCAGATGCTACACGAGTTCTTCTTTTCTCCTCCATGGACCTGCTCTATGTGGTTCATGAGGGAGGTCTCCTCCACAAATAGCTCGTGGCAGTACATGCACTGGAGGGCTGCTCGGTCCTCATTAGGGGAGCACTCGGGATGGCACTCTGCAATGTGCTTCTGGAGGTCCTCTGGGAAGTCAAAGCCTTCCTCACACTGGCTGCACTTCTGAGTGTCCTTCATCTTCCAGTCCTCCATCCTGGAGCCAGACTGGGAGCCGTCCTTGCCCCGCTCATGAACCTGCATATGTCCGTGCAAGGAACTAGAGGACAGGAACCCACGGCGACAAATGGCACATTTATATGGCTTGTTGGACGTGTGAGTCTTTAAGTGGATCTTCAGGTGGTCACTTCGGGAGAACGCCGCGTCGCATTCGCTGCAGTGGTACTTCTTGTCGCCTGTGTGGAGCTTTATGTGGCGGTCCCGGCTCCTCTTGTGTTTGAATAGCCGACTGCAGTAGGTGCATTTGAAGGGCAGCTTGTCACTGTGGCTCTGTTCATGGTGCTTTAGGTAGCTGAGGCGGCTAAATGACTTGTCACAGAACTGGCATGGGTACGGCAGTCCAGGGCCACCTTCTTCCTCTCCAAAGTCGCAGCCTTCTCCATGACTGGGGGACGTCTGATCCTTGCTGGAAGGTGAGGAGGCTGGCCAGGAGCAGGTGGGGTCGTCCTCAACATCAACTCCATCTGCAAAGAGAGGCAACAGGACCCATCATCTCACATGTCGAGAGCTCAAGAATGAGTCACTCACACCATTTCAGTGAACACATGCTTGGGCCATCCTGAACCTTTCAGGGGGGAAAATTGAAAGAGTGAGCATTTGAGTAAGACATGCTCAAATCCGAGCCCCAAGCTTTTATTCCTCATTTACTTTTTGCTGGTTTGTAAAATATAAAAAGATATTAAATAGTTCTATGTCTAAATTACCCCTTTATTACTTTTTATCATTTTTTCCTTAGAAGTAAGGCATATATTACACATTGACAATTTTATTAAAATGCAGGTTTTAATATATTTAATGTTTCTTTTGTATTCATTCTAAAAATGATTTGCATATTCTGTGAGCATGTGAAGAAGCAAATGAAAAGAGGAAATATTACAGGAGTGATTTAAAATTAATTCAGTCAACCCAGATGTCTAATATTTAATAAAAAATTCCCTCTGCATTTTGCTTGTTTTTCTATAAAAAGGCAATTCTGAAGACCAAAAGTCTTTTATGGGGTTCTTATTGATACAGACCTTATTGCTTTCAGCAAAAAAATATTAAAAAATAAGCACATGAAAGGAGACAGAAAACACAATAATAATTATGTCTTGTGTAATGAAAGACAACCAGGTTTTCCTCAATAACTGCAAGATTCAGAAACCATAGGCCAAAAAATTGGATTATTAAACGTTAGAAGGCACTGCTAGACATTACGTACAGCTAGGATCAGCCAGGATCAAGAGAAACAAAAAAAATGAGCGTTTCAGGAGGACCAGATTGAAATCGTGTATTTTGTTTGGAAAGTTCAAGAGGTGGCCCACCATTTCTTCCTTCTGTAAGAAGCATCAGCGGCCTGGACTTCCTTAGCTAAACAGGACTGCACTTTGAGGTGAGCAGAGACAAAGCAACTTGTGAAAAACTGGAAACAGGAAAAGTGATAAATGATTATGGTAAATGCTGAGAGATTTATGTGCAACAAAGAGCAGACAAACAAGGCTGCCAGCCAGATCGAGCTTAGCACCGTGTGTGTGTGAAGGAACTCAACCTTAGGTTTGCATTAGGTGGTGTTTTTTTGGCTACATGGCGGTCCCCTTTTTTCTGCTGTTTCCCCAACATCCAAGTAAAAAAATGTGACCCTCCCCAAACAGGTTGTAAAAGCTCCGTTTTGCTTTTTACAGTAACTTCCCACTCAAGGTCAAAAGAAGTTTTAAACATATTCAAAATCCAAAAGATAATTTTTCCAAAGTTCAGAAAATTAAAGGGCTGGGAGAGGGGCATGACAAAATTTGTTAGAAATATAGATAGGCTCATTTAGAATATTCTGAAAGTTGGGGGTGAGAATAGAATCCAGAAAGCTAGATTCCTCAGCGCCAAGGTTCACACATTGGTGACATGATGAACACAAAAGCAGAAATGAATTCCATGTCTGCTTTCTTTAAGGTAACAAGATTTTACTAGATTGTCAGCCTCTTCCTTATCCACAGGAAACAGATGAGGATCGCTCCTTTCCTGCATGGAGAAACTGATGACAAGGCCATCTCCCTATCGATGCCAGATGGCAGCACTCGAACCCTGAAAAAACAACCAAACACCATTCCTGGATCCCTGCCCGCTGCAACAAAGCAAGTCGAAAACCTCATGATTCCGTCTCCTCATTTATATGGCTCCATAGCCTCTCAAGGTTCCAGATTCGGACAGGGTTTCATAGTCGCAGGTAAGAGTTGTATGAACGCATCCGACACATGCAGATAAACTTAACTCAAGACACAACACATGTGGAAGCAATTAACAAAAACTAAACCAAAAGCAAACAAACAAACAAAAAAATCAAGACGACAACAGCAAAAACAATGGAACAATGACTTAGTTTTCCCATTAAAAGATAGGTATACTTGGTTTCCTTGAAATAACCCCAAATTTCTACAGACTTTTCCAGTTGACAACATTAGTAAATTTACTCTGCATTCTAGGGTCCAAATCCTGCCATATTTCACATTTGTCTTTTACATTTAAATCCTGCTGCTTTATTTTAAAATATTTTCAAACACATCATCTCATTTGCACATTTGGAGAAAACAGTGAGTAAGCATTCGCTGTGTTTCCAGACTGCTATGAAATGAACTGAGGAGCCTGAAATCCTCACAAGCCGATTTATCATTAAACCCTAGACTGTGTCTGGGTGTGGGGTATCATTATTACAGATGTATGAATAATCATGGGGCAATGAGCCACGGGGGAAAAAAAAGTGTACAGTCCCTGACAGCAGGTAAGTACAAAGAATTGTGAAGCAATGAGCCATTGTTACAGGGAAAAACGGTAGTACAATCCTTGACACTGTGTTTAAATCAGGTTCTTGTCTGGAGTCCACGCTCGACTCTGCCTCTTATGTAAGTGTTCTCCCAAGCTTCAAATTCCATTAACATGTTGAGGGAGATGAACTCATGATCAAGTTTTTGACAGAAATTCAGAGTACTGGAGAGCTTTTCTGTCTAACCTCATCCCTGCCTCTCATCCCCATAGCTGAAGGGGACAATTACCCAAAAAAATGCATACATCTCAGAGCAGGGAAGCAGACTGGGTAGAGGGAGAAAGTCGGAGCCAAGAGTGTTATTATTATTATTTTGGTTTTTTTGGACAGAGGAAATGAATATGATAATGAAGGCCGTTTCTCCAGAAGGTTGATTTCTGCTTCAACTCTGAGATGGTAGATGTTCACTGGCCAGTACTAGAAATATGCAGGAACAGAAAGAAACTAGAAGCTAAACCTCCATGGGTCTGGGCCATGAGGTAAAGGTGCCTGCCATTCTATCTCTGAGGTCTAGCTGATGCTTCCAGAACTGCCTGTCCCTGTTAACTTAAGCAATGTGAGGGAATGCTTCTGGTGGCAATAAAGTTAGTGTAATTTCATGTCTGAAGCATGGGGGAAAATGTATGGTGGATTCTGAAAATGTATGGTGGATGCTTTCAACTCCAGATTCAGAGTCAACTTGAACTTCCTCCCCCTCGTCACTTACTGTCTTTCTGTATCATGGGAACTAGGTGCATTTCAATATAAGATACTTCAAATGTCCATGTTAAATTTAGGTCTTGAAATCAGTTACTTCCCACCCCTTGACTCTCACAGAGCTGAGGCGGCGTCTTACAGTGGGGTAAAAGGTTTGCTGGGAGCCCACTTTGGCCTAGAAAGCTATGTGAAGATGTGAATGTGTGTGCATAGTGAGTGCAGATGTTTCCCTCCAGCGACTGTTCTTGCTGAGTTTCACTGTTTCCATGCAGCACATCAAGACAAGTGTGTGAACACTCCGAGATGAAAGTCTCCAGCACTCCTGAGACGTTCCATGGAAAGTAGAGCCGCCTGACTTCTCTCCAAGCAGACAGGAATGCCCATGATTCAGCAGCCTGAGTAAATAAAAGAGGTCCTTATTTCCTAATTTTGCTGGCTGGCCACACTGCAGTGGCCTCTGAGCGGCTGCCAAAGGGGATGTAGAGCGGGAGCTACACCCAGCCGCTGAAGGCCTGCCTTTGTTAGCCAGCCAGGCTTTCCCGACCATCTTCTGGCATCGAAACGGCCATATCCTGCAAGGAAGACCTCCACCTCAGGCCCAGTGACTCTCCAGCCTGCCTGAGAGAACAGAATACCAGACTCGGCCTGGTCTGCGTCGGGGATAGACAGCTGGAAACTCAGTTAGCAGCAGAGAGACACCTGTCCCGTCATACGATGGGTGAAAGTGCTCACCCACAGAACAGTGAAGTCAAGCTCTGGCCTACCCCACAGCGAAGACAGCAGAGCTCAAGGCATCTGTGTAAATGGGCCTTCACCCCCACACACCAGCCTGGAAGCAGCAAGGAAAGATGGAGGAGAATGTATCCCAGCTATTGCAGATGGAGCCACAGGCATGCTTGGCAGGGCCACCCTGTCACCCAAAGGAGCAAGATAAGTTTATAACCTGCCATTGTGGACGAGAAGCAGTGAGGTCCCAGACACTGCTTGCCTTCCAAGTCTAGTAAACACCGCCAGAAATAAAAATAATGGGCCAAAAGAAAGAGGGTCAGGATCAGCTCAGGGGAGGCGGGAGGGTGGCCCCATCTTACTTCACACCATTAAGCAGGTCTTGGTGGAGGATCCATGCTTCAGGGGCCAGGAGACAAGCCTGTCGGGGTCAACTCCAGTATTATAGGCAATTCAGAATTAGAAGAAATTAAAGTGATGAAATGCATTAGATCCCTCTCAATGTACTCAGTGAGTACGGCATCTGCAGCCCTAAGCCTGAGGGATCCGAATTCACGCCTTAGCACCACATTGCACGTAAATGAATAAATCAAAAGATGACTACAGCTGTGTAATCCCAGTGACGGGAGGTGGAATCAAAGGGATCCAGGAGCTTGGATGCCATCCGGTTCAACCAAATCCATGCACTCCAGATTCAAGCAAAAGTTTTCTATTTCGGAAGATGAGGCGGACGGTAATTACAACAGTCAAGGCCAACCTCTGACCGCCACATGTGCGTCCACCCATACCCACCCACAAACATTAAAGAAATGACAGACATCTACGAAATTTAGAAATTAGGGCAAGCCACTAAACTGTGTGACACCCAGCAGTTCCCAGCCTTTCCCAGAGCTGGGTTACTGAGATGCCAGCTCCCCCCTTCTCCCCCCTCTCTCTAATATCCGAGTTCCTTCAGAATCAGCCAAGTGCCCATTGCACCATCTCCTCATGGATTCAGTACCATGGGTGGGCAAGTGTTACATAGTCAGGTTTCCTTAGCGCAGAAGACCTTTACAGAAAGGTCACTTTTCAAATGTGAGGAAGGGAAGGGATATAGACAGGCCTAGTCCATCCACATGCTAGGTGCCATGACTCAGAAGAACTTCGAGGCAGGAGTCTGGAGTTTTATTTTGAGCTCCATAACTGACTTGGAGAGTGACCTGGCCAAGGCACTTAATCTGCCCTACCTAAGTATTTCACCTGCAATATGAAGATAATAATTCTCAGGACTCACCGTCCAGGGTGTTGCAAAGATTTGTGTCTGTTTCTGGAGCACCTTATCACTGCTGGAAGAAAAGCTACACACGTGAACGGAGACCGAGACAGTTGGCGTGTGCTCCTGTTTCCCTTCCAAATGCCTGCGTGGTTAGTATAAACACATTTTCCTATTTTCTTTTCTTTAATAGAACCCCTGGAATACAAGTTCTACAGAGTGGCCCGATGGAAATCTACAGTGCCTGAAGCATTCACAGTAGTGTATACAGTCAGCAAGAAAACAAAACATGAATAGTTGGCCATATCTAGAAATTAATGGAGCATAAATCCATGCTATATTCCAAGCATTAAATTATCATACACGGGATATAATCTTGGGTCTTTAAAGATAGGTAACCTTGGAACAAGCACATTACTATGTAATTCTGAAAGCAAGTATATAATTTTGAAATTACCCCCCTTCCCTTTAAAACCTGAGCAATGCAGCCATGGCATTATTTAACATCATAATAAGTTAATTTAGCAGATTATTTTTGCAAGTGTTGAGCAATAGTTTAAAAGGTAAGACCAAGGCGGATTTCCAGGTTTGTCCTGCTTTCTTCATTTGGTTCTGTATGTCTGCCAACTGTCTACTTCAGTGGGGTTGAGCTCCCCCCATTCATTAGCTCCCAGAGCAACCTTAACCCAAGCTTGGAATCCTGAGGGAAACACAGGGGTGAACACGAGTGTCAACGGCTTAGGCGCTACTGAAACAGAGCAGTAATCTGAACTGTGCCTTTAACAGACAGGTGACAAGGGGACTTGTGCTTCTTCCCCTGCCTTAATGGTCACAGTTTCCTAATCATATTTTTAAAGCCACCAAGACAAATCACACAGCACATTTTTACAGCAACGATTTAAATTCCTAAAGGATGAGGTCATTCTAAATAAATTATTTTGGATTCTCAAATAACCACTTCCTTTCATTCTCAACTGGAATGTCCAAAGCTATGGAAAAACTGCGGCTTTAATAATATTTAGTGTGTGTGTGGTGTGTGTGTGTGTGCTTTGTTTCTTTTGGAAATCAACAGCTCCACATTAAATCAGTCCTATACCATATAATATATTTAACTGACTGAAAATGAATACTCTTTACAGGGTGTTCAGAAATGTGAACTTTAAAATTATTTATTTTTCACAGATGCTTTAAAAATCTGTAATATTCCAAACGGTTCTGGAAGGAGTACTTCAATGCATTAACAGTCAGGTTGGAGAGAAAGGGGGGTCACCCGCTAATGACAAGAATGGCTGGGCATGAGGACTGCTGCTGCACGCTTTAACGTACTCTTAAGATGGATTCCAGATATGAGAACTTGTTTGCTTTTTTTCCTTTTTAGTTTTATTATCCCCTAATTTAAAAAAAAAAAAAATAAACAAAAGTAATCCATTTTCCCCTACCAGCCATTTAACACTCCCGATGACCCAATGCAGGAGATAAGAAGTTATATGTCCTGTGCTCTTCTTGGGTGATCCTGGACTGTCACAGCCTCCTCGGTGTTTGGAAGGCAATTGGCATAGAGTGTGCAGCAAGGACCACAAATGCTTTGCTTGCTGTTGCTTAAAGTTCATCTGAACAGACGGCGCTTGATGAATTCCATCTTCCCGGGCCAAATTAAACAGCGAACAGTGCATTCTTAAGTAGTTCACACTCAGACTCCACCTCTCAAACAAGGGAAGAGCTGACACAAACCCAGTTCAAGAGAAGTCCTCGACTCACGGAAACCAAGTCGGTGTCGCTGAAGCCAGACAGATGGGAAAGCAGTTTCCAATTATGCCAGTTTGGGGAGGAAGGGGGACGAACACTGTTTGGCTTTTCCTATCTTTTGGCTCCCTTAGAACTATATGTCACTAATGATAAGCACCAACTTCTTGGCGTTCAGTAATAGGCGGCCGTGTGTACCACATTTGTTCCCAGCACTGGGAGTAAGCGCATTCCTTAAGCTGTTTGACGTGTTTACCTTTGCTTTGATAATGACAGACATCACAGAGTATTTCTCCCTAGTCTCCATTCCTTTTCCTTTACTATTTGTGGTGTGTGTGTGTGTGTGCGCAAGCATGTGGGTGCATATAATCACATGTGCAGGCGTACACATGTGCTTGAGAATGTGGAAGCCAGAGGTCGAACTTGGGTGGCCTTCCCTGGGACACCATCCACTTCATTCTCCTTTTTAAATTTTTGAGAGTCCCACTGACCTGGAACTGCAGATTCAACCTGGCTGGCGGGACAGTCAGCCCCAGGGACCAGCACACCTCTGACTCCCTGGTTTCGGGATTATAAGTGCACTCCACCATGCCTAGACTCTGAGAATCAGACACAGGCCTCATGCTTGCTGGTAAGCAAGTGGTGTACCGAATGAGCTGCAAGCCTCTCCTCTACTGGGCACTTCAAGACATCCACTAGTTACTACATATTCTTGGGTTTGCATATGGCCCTTTAGCACAAATAATTCCTCAAAACAGCTACTTGTTGGTGTTTATTCATTTTCATTTATTTATCTAAAATGTATTTAACACCATGCACCTATGTTTGGATTTGATCCTGGACCCTGAATGTCGCAGCTACTTCTTTTGAAAGATTTCCTTGTGTCTAATACCAAAGGAACTTTAGTCTACCTCACTAATAGTCTTCTAAGAAACAAACATGACATCTGGTCTAAGATACAAAAATGAGCAGGATTAATACTACTAGAAGAGCCGGGGTTATCTTTCAGTGATGAGTACTAACGTGACATGAGTAGAGAGGACTAAGAGATCGCAAGTGACTTGTTGCTTTTCTCATGTTTAGAGTGCAATCATTTTAAGTGACTTGAATGTCTAAATGATGCAAAAAAAAAAAAAAAAAAAAAAAGGAATAAAAATTCTCAAACCAGACCTCTGAATGCGACTTACAGATTTCCCGAAAACCCAAGTGCAGTAGCTGAGTGCTGCACAACTGTGAACACTGGCAAGTTGTGATTAATTCGTACTGTAGCCAAAGCCCAGGACAGAACAGTGCACACCAATCAGGAGCCACATGCCAAGTGCCAGCACTACTCTAACCCTTGAGGCAAACTCTATTTTGCTTCAAAATCCCTTGCACTAGTATGAATTATAATCTAGCAAGCTTGAAAGTAACAGTTATATCCATTAAGGAATATCCACTAAGATTCAGAAGGCCCCCAGTGTGTATATTATTTGGGACTGTGTGGGGTGGGGGTGGTGTGCATATGTACACACATGACTGCACATGGAAGCCAGAAGCCACCCTTGGGTGTTAGTCTTCTGGAATCATCCATCATGTTTTGTGTTGTCCTTTGTTGATTTTTGTCTTTGAGACAGGACCTCTCACTGAACCTGAAGTTTCCCAGGCCAGTAAGTCCCAGGAACCCAGGGCTCAGCCTCAGCAGAGCAGGACTATAGGCTTGTGCTGTCATACCTGTTACTTCTGTGAGTGCTTTGGGGGCTCAGGTCCTCAAGAGTGCACAGCCAGCACTTCCCACCTGCTCTACCTCCCCATCCAACCTGCCGATGTTTAACTCAACCTCTTCACTAAAGAAGAGCCTCTCACAGAAAACCAAGTTTGAAATGACTTCCTTAGGGAATGATGGAACTTATAGAGCTCAGGCTTCATTCCACCAGGTTCACAGTTTCTTGAGGGTCTGTCATAAATCAATGGTATTTTCTAATAAAAGAATCAAATTTTATTTCAAAGGAGCTAGCATTGACTGTTATGTCATGTTCAACTATACTTCCTGGGTTTTGTCTCAACTCTAAGGCTGGAAACTTTGGGTCGCAAGGACTTACAGGAGTACAGCAATATGTCTGCTGCCCTGAAATTTACCTGTATGGTATCCATGGCAGCAGAAAAAAGCAACTTGAATTTTTGGCAGTTTGAAAAAGGCCACTCTGTGTACTTCACTGCAGACAAGGCCACTGGAGAATACAAAAGTGTTGAAAGGCTAAAATTTAATTAATGAACAATTAGCACCCCCTGTGGATTCATTGTGCAGTAAAGTGATAAATAGGGTTTGTTAATGTAGAAAAAGCTGTTACAGAGATGGGGGGGCATATTGCCACAATGATCCATTTACTATTGCAAAACCAACTGACCTGCATACTCTAGATTCTGACATTTCCGTGCCCAGTTGTTCGAGGGGATGTTTAGGATCTGTGGCAAACAATCTGCTTTAATTTTTTGAAGGCACAGAATTCCTCAGGCACAGTCACGTACCTTCAACTCCTAGACCCTTGTGTTTTACCTTGGTTTTTTTTTTTTTTTTTTGCATTTTATGAGGATGCTGTGTGCTGCTGGCTATAAAGAACTTGAGATACTTATGACAGTGATCCTGAAACTTTGTGTCAGTAAGGGTCTGCAGAAAGGCCAGGCCGCAAAGCATCCTCAGCAGACAGAATCCCCACAGCATCCCACAGAAAGGGAGAGTAGAGCCCAGGCAGCACAGAGGGAGTGCAAAGAGCTCCACTGGCACAAGTGAGATGGGTATAAATGTGTGCATCAATGGCACACCCTGCAAAGGGCAGCACCGATTCCTGGAGATAACTTCCCTGGGGATACAACGATAGCACAGCTCTGACCATATACTCTCAAACAACTTCAGAGGTTAATATTTTTATTTTATACATTCATTCATATACTAATATAACATGATGTTAGCAACACTGATTTATAATTTATCCATTAACAGCCTATGTATTAATATTTGTTTAATATGGCTATTCATTAATGTGTTTCGTTATTTATATTAATATTTTATTATGCAAAATATGGATGGAGCTGTTCTGAAAATAAGTCTTCCAATGTTCAAGATGACAGATTTCTCACAGATTCTTGTCACTTTTGGCCCCACTGTTTCTTCCCTTAGGGTGACCAAGATAATAAAGGGCATTCACCAGTGAAAATTCCAGAACCTTGTATGTGCACAGGAATGAGTCACTAGTCGCAACCACAGAGCCTAGTATGTGCACATACATGTGTTCACCAGTGAAAATTCATGGCAGCCTGTGTGTAAACACTCCAGTATGCTCACCCAGCATTCACATAATATTCAAAAGCAAACATGTAATTTGTGTCAAAGCAAGATTTTAGATAGTTCGCATTACAAGAAAGTTAATTACAGTAATCCACCACTTAGTATATGTAACTATCTCTGTAAACATTTTTTAGTGAAATACTTCTTAGGCAACAATGCTATTTTTGTGGTATCTTTACTCATCTATAATTTATATATAATTATCTGCATGTACATCATTTATATATGTACATAATCATTTAAAATGTATATGTATATACATGTATACACATATATCTAAAATTAAATGTTTAGCTAAAAATTTTAATATTATAGTTAGCCCTCAGAACTCTCATGATTCTTCCATGTTGTTCACCTAAACCACTTTAAAATAAAGGAATATATAAGAAGGTGACCCTTGCACTGAAATGGTAACAAGTCTGGCTGTAGTCAGCAAGGAAGATGAAGACCCAACCAGGCTTGTCTCAAGATGACATGTTGACATCTGGCCCTCTGACACCTAACACATGACAACGGTAGCTTATACTAAGGTCCACTGAAATATGAGGGGTCAAATATGATTTAAATATGAGAAAAAAGATTCTCCTCAGATGACAAGGAGTATGAGAAGGATCCCCATACCGTATCAATTCTGAATGGTCATTTTCATGGAGAAGCTAGTGGCAATGCTTTCTTCCTCATAAAGGAGACAGACAGTGACTGGCTCTAAAGCATGGCTAACACTCAAGAGCTTCACCTGGGTTGCCAGCTGACTCCTGGCAGCCTGGACCAAAGGCTGCTTTCAGACTCCTCCTATCACACTCTTGAGCCTGGGCTCCACTCTTTCCTCCTGGCCAAAGTGATGACTAGCACAGGTAGTACCTACTGCCCGGTCTCACTTGAGGGACCAAAGGACAGAAAGGAGTGACTCTTCACAGCTAGCACAGAGTAAAGAAAGGCAAAACTGTCACCTTGAACTTCCTATGGGCATGGAGCATCAGAGCTGAGAACGATGAGAAATCTTGCCTACAAAAAGAGTGTTCAACTTACAGATAAACAGGGAAATCGCCGAGGATGCTCAAGGTGCTGGAGCCCTGCACCAACAAGAACTGTTGAGGATGGCATCATCAGTCTTATGGTAAGACATTGACATCACTAAGCATCCCAAGGCTGCCACAGTTGCCCTCTACTTGGGGTAGGCCTTGATACTTAGAGCTTTTCCTCATCCTTTGCAGTTAGCTCTACCAAGCCACTCCTCTCTGAAGAAGGGGTTTCAGACACGGTTTGCAAATATCTATGAGAAGACAGTAACCAAGTACATAAATGCTGGATGTTATTGCCTGAGAAACGTACCATTTTGAGTAAATAGTTAAACCGCTGCGTGTGGCACTGGGCTTCTGGGCCTCCATGTGCACGTGCACACATATGTACATACACTTTCATACAGGCACACACACACACACTCACAAGGCCGTGTGTATTCCAGCTTTAAGCTCAGGACACAGTCGGAGAAGCGCATCCTCAGGCAATTCCACATTGTCCTGGGAACATCAGAGTACACAAACTGAGTTGGTGTGACTGACTGCACCCCTGGGCACTAGGGTACAAGCACTGCTCCAAACATTCATGCTCCCAGAAGTGTGGCTAAGGGGTATAGGAGGACTTTCAAACCATAGCAGCTGCAGGAGAGATGCCAATATACTGTTAGAGGCAGTTCAGCCTTTCAACCAGTTTGACACAGAAGGTTATCCCCAAACCAGAGGGGGTGGATGACCGGAGGGGGACCCCTGTACAGTCTGCAGGACATTCTTGTTCCTGTCAGGAAGGACTGCTAGAGTCTCTGATTCAACACTCCCAAGTTTGGGCAGCTCTAGAAATTGTAGATATTTTGTCCTTTGAGCTGGTCTCTATCACTCTCCAGCCACTTCCTGGTCTGCTGCTACGTGTGGCAGGCCCTGTAGTAAATTAAGCCTTCAGAGAGGGAGCAGAGCAGGGTTTGATCTCCAATGATTTTTTATTGGTTTCATTTACATCCTGCTTAAGGTGGTCTGTGCAGCTCAAGGTGTCTTATCTCTGGCTACCAGGGGGTATTTAGCAGTCAAAGCAGCTCGCACTTTGCCTCTTCTGCTTCTCCACTCCCTTGAGCTGGCTAGTTTTTTATTTATTTATTTATTTTCCCGAGCATCTTATCTTATCACAGGATCTCCTCAGGCTGAGGAGAGCCCGCAGATATCAGAGGCACTGCACTCTACTCTCTTGCAGGCTGCTTGAGACAAATGAGAGTTTAAGCTAAAAGAAAATCAGTTAATTCTCCTGCACTCAGCTGAGCAGTAACTCGGGAATGTCTCACCTTGATTAGGATGAATGCTCTGAGAAATCCCCTCCTCCCCCAGCAAAAGTGTACCGTGCACAACACACCAGAGCTGGGTGACTAGGTACAAGAGGCTGCTGGTCACAGTTGCATATTAGCCCTAGATGCTACACTACAACTGAGAGCTTGCCTTCAACTGAGCAGCCAGGCCACATCCCAGGCACCTCCTGGTCATTCATCCATTATGTTACTACAGGGGAGTGCTCTACTAATTTACTAAGGGGACAAAAAAAAAAAAAAAAAGGAAACTAAAGAGGTCTAGATAAAAGGACTTTCCCTGGGGTTAAACCTCAAGATGAACATAAGCAAGAGATGGCTGTTAGATGCCACAGAGTCATCTCTCAGAGTGACACAGATATGGTGATTTCTGTCTGTTAAATAATCAGACGGTCTGTCAAGGTATCCTAGTTACCAAGAAACTTGCGCTTCAGTTTTGAACTCCTTAATGATGGCACTCAACCATTACCCAGCCTTGAATCCTGGCTGCTTTGGAAACCACGGAATCCCTTCTTACAGCCTGGGAGCTGAGGACTCCACAGGAGTACAGGCAGGGGTAGGAGCCATCACCTCAAAGAGTCAGGAGTCAACCTCCCATTGGCCACAGAAGGGGATCTGCATCCAGGTCACACAAAAGCTACTGGCCAGCATAGCTGCTACTTCCTGTCAGCTAGGCCAACTAGGGGTAGATTTTCTACAGCACAGCACTCTGTGTCAAATGCTTTTTTTTTTTTTTTTTTTTTTTTTTTTTTTACTTCAAGCAAGCAATGTTGAACACTACACTGACTAACAATTATTAACAATTATCACATGTAGAAGGACAATACTTGAATAGTTATTAGGCACCGCACCTATGTGGTTTGTATTCCTTGTAAAATAGAATTCCATTTCCTCCTCCATACCCCTGCACCCCAGGCCTTCTTTGCATTACTGATAACCCCGTGCTTTTACCTGCAGTAAAGGTCCTCTTAATTGTCCATTATCTTAGTGTGTCAGCACAAAGGAACAGGGACAGCATCCTCATCCAAACGGTTTCACCTCCCTCTCCTGAGAGTGATGCCCTTGTCAAGGCATTAAAGACACAAAAACCTGCCACTTATCAGAATTGTATTTGAATCGAACCACCGTCCTTGAAAACTCTAGGCAGGAGATGTTATCAGACTGCAGCTCACTGCAGGGTCCAGTTCCATAGTGGCTGAAACAGTCTGAAAAGATACCATCCAAAGTTTGTCCTCATAATAGTGCAGGTAACCATGAAAATGTGTTCAGCGGCTTTGCTTGGTTGTTAACCTTTTTTGTTTGCTTGCTTGTTTTGTAGTTAAGTACAAAGAAATTCATGGGTTGGGTTACTCGTGAATATCAAGTTAACAGTTCTAAAACAGAGGACTCCCTGCAGTGTGAATTTGTAAGCCCACCCTGGAACCAAACCCTAAAACTCTTTAAATTACCCAATACCTGAAACATCAGCAAATGTAAGTCAAGGCTATTAAAACATCACATGTACCATGGTACAAAGAGACCGGGAAATGTGTGCCTCCTTAGTGAGACCCTACACACAGAATCCGAATCAAGCCACATCCTCAACAGCATCTGAACACAAAGATGAAAGTATCCACTATCCAGCCAACACGGGCCTGTCTCCCACGCATCTGTATTTCCTTGCCACTTTTTATGTTTCTTTCTTATTCATTTTGAGCAACACTGCCTTGGAAGAAAGAATTTATGCATGCTTTTAACAAGTAAACAAGTGTACAAATTAATTCAGAGAGCAGTAATTTTGAAAATTTTTCTATGTTTAATGTGCACTGCAGCTAAACTACTTTTTCTGTACAAATTAATTTACTGCACCAGTGATCGATGTTTATGTTTAGGCAATTTTATTTCTCAGTCTGGTAAAATGAGACCTAATAGTTGCAACCTGTTATGTCCAATCTGTCACTGAAATTCAAATTGCCTTTTTCCTATTATTCAAGGAGCAATTTGGAGGGATTAAAGCCATCGACAAACGGAAGACAAACAATTCTCTATAAGGACTCAATGGCCTGTGTCATCAACCAGATCCAAGTTGTGCTCTCTTCTGAGGGGTTTGCAATGTGATTTTTCTGCATTTCTTGAACTTTCACATCTGCCAAGCCGTGTAAGATAAAAAGCTCAGGACGGGCTGGGAATTTCATCCAGAAAACTTCAGCCTTTTAGAGAAACAAGCAAAAGACACAAAGAGTTTGGTGTTGACCCAGAGCAAAACTGCAATCATCCTCTGAAGCCCAGATTTCATTCTACCCTTATTTTTGCTTATTTTGAGGGTGAATTATTCTTTAATTTTTGCTTGCAGAATGACTTTCATTTACCATTTTCTTTTGTAGTGGGGAGAATTAAAAAACCTTGCTGATTGAGCTTGACATTTGATGGAGGCAGGTGCTTTAACTATGACTAAGGCAGGTGACTGCTTTCTGACCCAACTGTTTCTCTCTGTTTCCCGTGCACTATCCAGTTCATAGCTGATCTATACTGCATCTACAAATGACCTATCCGAACAGAAAAATACAGTGCAAGGCCATCTTTGCACCAGAATAGATAGATGACGACCTCACAGTTGGGCTAGACATAAAAGAGAACACAGAGCAATAGCACTCAACTTTAGGTACCACACAGCACCCATTTACAACATGCTCTCACCAGGTCTGCATTACACACACACACACACACACACACGCACGCGCACGCACGCACGCGCACGCACGCACGCACGCACGCACGCATGCACACCATGCACAGGACAAAGGGTTGATTCGATAATTGGTTTAATTCATTCAATATGATGACATTTCTGAAAACCACTCCCTACTGCAACTGCCACCCCAAGCTTGCCTTTTCCAGTGAGTTCCCACGGGTGCCCAGGAGGGTGTGTGCAGATCTGTGTCCTGACCACAAAAGTCACTTTTCTCTGCTGGGTAAGTTTTCATTGCATTCATCGAAACATCCCATTTCTACAGAACCAACTATCCTCGTGGTGCTCAGTGTGGTTTTATTATATCTCTTGTCCTCTTGTTTGTCTTAAGATTGCTTAACACAATGGTTCTCAACCTTCCTCATGCTGGGACCTTTTAATGTAGTTCCTCATGTTGTGGTGACCCCAAACATAAAACTATTTCATTGCTACATCATAAGTATACTTTAGCTACTGTTATGAATTATAATGTAAATACCTGATATGCAGGATATTTGATATGTGGCCCCCAAAGGGGTCTTGACACACAGGTTGAGAATCCATGACTTAGATCATCAAGTTGATTAATCATCTCACTTTGAGGCAGGGCTGATTAATGCAGATTATCCATCTGATTAATATTGTTACTATATCACACATCCAAGTGGGCACCAAGTGTTATTTTCCAAAAAAAATTCCTTATATTATTGGAATAGTTCCTAATTAATGAGCACTGGTCTTCCTGCTTGGAAGACTTTAACATAATATAAGGGTGTACTTGTCCTTCTTTGGCTTGCTTCATTTTAAAGAACCATAAACAAGGTACATCTGAATTACTAGGGATTTAAAGCTCAGATTTACCATAACAACCAGCTAGTTCTTCCATAAGAACACGTTGTCTCCAAAATGCCCACCTAAACAATGATATGGATGAATTAACAGATGGCACACCCATCTCCCAGTCCTTTCCCAGCATGCTTCTTCACCATGGCACAACAAGAAAGTAGAGGTCAACGATCCCATGTATTCAATACCTCCTAGACACCAGTAGGGTACCCCACCATGGCTTTTACCTGGCCAGTGCAGAAACCTTGCTTTCAACTTCCCTAGAGAACTTCCAAATACTCAGCTATGAACATGCGCACGCACTCGCACACACACACTCACACACACACACCCTCTTGTATTACTCCACTCGCAAATACTAAAACTGCTTTTGAATCTTATTTTCTTACCCCACACAAAGCTGGCACTATGGGAACCCATGTGTTCCCTCTCCCAGGCTAAGGCTACCCTAAGGGCACAAGCTATGGTGCTCACATGCCTGGCACAGTGCATATTCTAGAGCATCAGAAAAGCTCCATCCTCAGTGACCAAGAAGGATGGAGGAGGACAAAGGTCCTGCTCCTCCAGTGTGGCTGGAAGCACAGCGCACCCGCTTTCTTAAGGACCACTTAGGACCTCACGTCTCTTCACCAGGTCAGCACCTTCTCGCTGGTCCAGCACAAGCCAGAGACACCTAATGTACACCGCAAAGGGGACTTCTCCCCCAGAGCAGAAGTTGCGAAGGTGACCCTGCTCACAGTGTTGATGGCTGCAGCACCGAACCTTCCATCCCTAGTAGCACTGCTATGGGCCTTTGTGCAGTTTACAAACTACGCAACTGTGTTCTATAGCAACTTCCCATAACCCTGTAGGAAGGAAGGAAGGAAGGAAGGAAGGAAGGAAGGAAGGAAGGAAGGAAGGAAGAAAGGATGGAAGGAAGGAAGAAAGGAAGGGGAGGAGGAGGACAGGCATAATTGATTGTTTATGCCAAGAACTTAACCTTGGAAAAAAATCTCTGGCAAATTACAAGCAATTACCTCACTATGAGAAATTTATTTGTCTGTTTGGTTTTGCTCTGCCAGGGATTGAACCTGGAGCCTCTCCCATGCTAGACAAGGAAACCACCACTGAGCCATGTCTCAACTTTGCTCAACTTTAACAGGTACCTTATTTATCAGCTGGGGAGTCTCTGTGTTTTAATTGGCAGCACTGAAAACTGAAGTCAACAAATGGATCAGCTCTGCTCTAGCAAACTTTTATTGCCTTGGCAAGGCTATTTAGTGTCCACGTTTGTTCTGGATGGAGAATTCCTTAAATTTCCTTCATTTTATTATGGGTCAGCAGTGCTTGCTTTTATAATGCCTCAGTCCTGGACTGTGCATCTTTGAACCTACTTTGTGAGTGATTGAAGTGTGTGTGTGTGTGTGTGTGTGTGTGTGTGTGTGTGTGTGTGTGTGTGTGTGTGCCTGGGCAGGAATGTACACATATGAGTGCAGGTGTCCGTGGCAGTGAAGTCTGGAGGAGGTCAGTGGGTCCCTTTGGGACTGAGATATAGGTTGACATGAGCTACCTGACATGGGTGATGGGAACTAAAAAGGGTCCTCTCCAAAGGAGGGACTCTCTTTTAACTGTCGGCTGAGCCATCTCCCCAGCTCCTGAAATCATGTTTCAATATACCATTTTAGACATGGTTAAGGTTCACAGATAAGCAGTCGGCAGAGAGCTCTTCCCTAGCTGTTATCCCCAGACAGGCATGTCAGCATTCCCCACCAGCGTGGAATTTGTTAAGACTGATGAAGATGCATTAGAATCCTTGAATCTGAGCTTCCTGCATGCAGTCTATGGCAAAACAGACAGCAGACAGTGGAGGACAGAGCAGAAGCTAGGTCCCTCCCTTCCAAACCCTGCTCAGGTAGGATTGCAAGCTGGAGAGAAACTGGCTTCTGCACACAGGGAAGTTTCAATACCGGTTTGCAAGCCTTTTATCCCAGCCTAGCCATTGGCTGGTTCACCCATCCCATCACCAAATGGACATGCTGATCGATGCAGACATGGAGAGACATGAAGGAACAAAGACATAAACTGTGGTGATCATCCCATCCTGGACTACTATAAATATAGATGAGGCTGTTAAAGCTTACACATTGGGTTTGAGGGTGGAATTCAATAGTAGTCCTCATGACTGGCATATCCAACCTCACGTTTTCCACCCCAAGCATCATACACATTCAGACAGATGTGAACCTTACATTTGAAAGAGCAGTGTTCTTTCTGAAAAGTATTTATAAACAAGCAATAAATGCATGACTATTAGATTTCAATCATGCTGTACCTGACTTGATGGGTAGATTGTATTTTTTAAATAGACTAAAATCATTGGGGCATATTGGCAAAATGCCTATAACCTCAGCCCTCCAGAGGCCAAGGCAAGAAGACAGCAGTTAGTTCAAAACCAGTCTGGTTTACAAAGTACGTTCCAGGATAGCCAAGGCTACACAGTGAGACCCTGTCTCAAATAAAAATAAAGCTGAAAAACCTCACATTTCATAGATTTCTTTCATGGTTTATGAATATTTTTAGTGCTAGAGTCTGAAGCTCAGGCTTTGTATATTCTAGATGGGTGTTCTTCTGCTCAGCTATATCCCTAGCCTGAGAGAGATTTCTTTCCCATTTTGCTCTGTTTTTTCCTGTTTCTAATTAATCTGCTTGTGTTTCTAAAACTGTTTTCATAAGAAAAGATTTATCAAAAACCCTAACACTAACACTGTTTTTGAGGGTGTAATTAATTGACTCAGTCTGATCTTTGGAAGCTCCAGTGATTTCTCTGGGCGTATGCCACTTAAGCCTCTTACAGTACCCTTCTCTCCATGGCCTGTCTCATCTTTTAAAGCATCACTGTGCTTTCAGGTGAATGTATCAGCCTTTCTTCTCGATGTCATTACTAGCTTGCTACCTCAGAACTAGGTCCCCACACACATGACTTCCTTCCCCTCCTAGGAGCTGACTTAGTTCAGTTATTACTGATATTTTGTTCCTCTCCCCCAGACGCGTGACCCTAGTCTCTACTTTGGCTGTGGTCACATGACTTTATTCTGTTGACTATTCTGCAGCTTTCCAGGGCGACGATCATGCTATGGAGTCTCCTCCTCGGCACCATTAATTTCTGTTTCATATTCCACTGTGACAAAGGTCAGTCTAAGGGCCAGGACATGAACGAGGGCATCCGTTTTCAGGTACACCTTACCTATCGATCCAGACTAGCTCTTCTGACCTGTTCATAAACTTCCCTGTACCCCAAGCATAGGACAGAGCCAATACGAAGTTATTAGCGGCAGAGTAGTTTTACTGATTGGCTTATTGTCATATATGAGGTGGCAGGTTAGAACAGGACAACCAGCTCAGTCACTCCAGAAAGAGTGGAGGAAGCATTGGCTCCATCTTGGAAGACACAGAAAGGCCACCTCGGGATGTATTCTTTGAGTTTAACATCAAAGAATAAGGGGGGATGTTCATTCATAGTTGAGAAAAGAAAATTGGCCTTTCTAGGTAGAAGAGACAGAATACACAACAGCCAAACTTAACAACCAGGGATTCAGCACTCCAGTAAATGACCAATTCCAAAGGAGAGCACAGCATTAAATCACCTGGGAGTCATTTAAAACATATTAATGTTCTATCTCACTGCTAGAGATTCTTGTTACAGTGAGCTGAGGTGGAGGCTCACATGAGAATTTTCTCAAGTAGCCTAGGGGATGCTCACAGGGAGTCAGGACAAGCAGCCACACACCCAAGAACAGGGTTTGGCAAGAAATGAAGCCATTCCCTACCAGCTAAGGCCTCTGAACCAATATGTAGGCAGCAGAGCTGTGGAAGGAATGTAGTCTGTAGAGCTGGTTTCCCACTAAACTCCCATGGACTGGGAAGGACTGGATGAGGCAGGATACAAAGCATGTAGGCTATACCCCAGGTCATCAAGGAAAGGGGTAGCAACAGTGATGCTGTGGAGACGCACTCATTGCTCCAGGAAAACAGAGCCAACACTCTCCGTGAGTAATTGCAGCAAATGAAGGAATGAGAGGGCCCTAAAATGCTCACTCTTTCCAAGTCCCTTCCCACAAATGCCACTACTGTCAGTCCATAGCTAGTAATGCAAATGCTGTGAGGAAAACGTAACTTTGTTTTCTCTATATAAAAAACAACTAGATCTAATTTCAATGATGCCTATTATCTTTTCAATTGAGGTCAGCTTACCTTGACACAAACACACAGATTCCAAAGTAGACAGCTCAAGAGTACAGTTGGGTGAACTTGAAACAAAGTAAGTATCCTAACTTAAAACAAAACAGTTTGGAGGGCAAAATGTCCTCCAAGGACAATAGCAATACAAATCTGAACCTGAGTTAGTATAGTACTGACTAATAGAAACTGATGTCAGGAGAAGTGACCAGAGGCAGAGGTACCCACAACAGAATGAACAGTTAAACGGTGTCTGTGAAGTTGGTAACAGCTTCATAAACACTCATAGCTACAAAGACTTGCAGAGTCCAGACAAAAGTGATTATAATATACTAGATAATACACAGCACTGTTGTCTATGATGTAGTGGCAGTTTCACAATGGTAATTTCTTTATCTGGATTTAAGAAAAGATAAACTATGATTTTTTTATTTCAATAGGCACAGATTACTGGAGTACATACAATAATGATATTCACAACAATACTTATCTATATACTTTTAAATATTAGCTCCAAAAGAATCTTATCAAAATCCTTACATTTTACTCATTTACTTCAAAAATTAGTCATTACTAACAAAGTAATAATAGGTAAGGCCACATGTACAAGTTTCCTTCTGTCACATATGGATAAAATTTGCAAGTACCACTTTAAAATTCATAGTGTCTTTTTCTTTTCAATCACCAAAAACTTACAAATGTTTATCCAACACATTTTAAGGTCTGGCAGATTATAATTAGTGCAGCAAAGGTTCTCACTTTTATAAATAAAGTTTTATTGGAACACAGCCATGAACAGTCATTTACATACCAAGTATGAGTTGTTCAATAACGCAGAGCTGCCTAGTTTTACAGCCAAAACCACATGGCCTGCAGAACAAAAAAAACCTACCACCTTCGCATGAACCACAGATATGTGCCAACCCCAATAATATGGTGTTACGTCACCATCTTATCATGCATTAACATCTCTCTCTCATACACCAAAAATAAACTTTTTTTTTTTTACACCATATGTCTTTGTTTTCTACCTTAGCTAGATGAAGCAACTGAATGTTGTCTAAAATGTACCAAAATACCACTTTGGGGAAAGGTAAACACTGGTAATCATATTCTGAAGTAAACTATTTTTTGACCATTAGATAAATGTAACTTTGCTGAAGATTGGTGGGACCAACCTTCAATCAATTTTGAATTGGCCACTGTCCTTCAAGTGGTGAGGCCCAGCATGTTTGCCTATGAAGAATGCCTTGTAGACCCCACTGAGTACTATCCATCTGACTATGACCGGGTGGTCAGGTGGTCAGAGACAGTCACCCTTGGCCTCTGCAGGGTTCACATCAGAAAGCTAAGGAGACTCTCACCATAGAACATTATGTTTGCCACTCCTTCCTGTCGACTATCAAAAGGAGCTCTGCCCCTTCCCCAGGCCCTCCCATAGATGGTGCATTAACCTTGATCAGATCCCATTCATTTTGCTCCTAGGAGAATGGATGTAGGATGCACAAGCTCTGCCTTCAGCAAAGACTCAACAATCTTTCATCTATTGGCCTGAGAGGTTCATGTCTATGTGGATGTCCGATTCTTCAGTATCAGGCTACCAAGTGTGTTATCTTCCAAAAAGGAGCTCTTCTCTTGTTATTTACATACCAAGTATGAGTTGTTCAGTACAGCAGAGCTGCCCAATTTAACAGCCAAAACCACATGGCCTGCAGAACAAAATGCAAGGGCATTCAGGAAGCCATCCTGTTACTATGAGGATTATACAGATTGCGTAAGCTTTGCTTTTGATTTCTCTTACAAATACCATAGTTTCTAGAGCATTTTCCATATGCTGTCATAGCCAAGTGGACTTGAAAAAAATCTGATGCAGAAGCCATACCCCTTCACTTCACTCACAAATGATTCTGAGGGGAGAGTACAGGATTTTTGGGTGAAAGGACATTTAACGGGACGATATGTGGGGTGACAAGTCACATAAATGCATACCTGATATGATGGAAGTTAAATGACTGAGTAGCTGAGCCCTTCCTCACGTGCAGACATCTGTAAGGGGAATGGTCAACACCGAATCCTGCCTGTTACAGCCTTAGGACCTATCTGTTCTCCAAGCCACAGGGTTAATTCCATGGGGGGGGGGGCGGGACAGGGGGGCAGCTGCTTTGCTTTATTAGGAATAACAACGCTTGCCTAAAGTGGAACAATAGGAATTCATGGACGTGGCTTCCTTTCTTTCTCTTTCCACTCCTATCTGCCAAACTGCCCGCTCTGCTCTTTATGTAAAACTGCAGATGTCTCCTTATTAATCAAGATCCTAATATATCCCAGATGAAGCAACATGGCGGGACCTCAGCACGTACCACTCTCCTTAAGCACAGGATTTATTAGCACTGTCCGTTTTGAGATCTCTTAACTTACAAAAGATGGTTTATTGTTTCTGTTTCTACAGCAGGGGCCTAATAAATGCACTGAAATGATGACTTTGCCCCTCTGCAATACAATATTCAAAGAGATTTCCAACCCTATGGTGTAACATTATCCAAATCCTTTGAAACCCTAAGTAGTTTGCTCAAACTCAATCATCCACATACAGAAATCATAGACAATCGATACAAATGCAATATGCTAGTGATGACATCACAGATACCACGTCCCAGAATTCTCTGTAGCAGGCAACGGTACCTTCAAAATGCAATATGCATTCCACAGTGGTAGCTAATGCATACACAAAGCGCTCTTTGGTGAAGGAGCTAAACGTTGTGCATTGTAACCTTACCTTACACAAGGAATAATTTCAGGAGCATTGACTACACATACAGTATTGATTAACTCAGGTCTGTGATTTCTCTGATTTCACAATGGTGATATTTCAGCGGGCGTTTGCCAGGCAATTTAAGCAATCAAAATATGTTCGAGTACTGGTATTTAAAAATTAAATTCCATTCAGTGATCATTATTTTATGTATTTTTAACATGTGCCATTTCCAAGCTAGAGGAAAAAAAAATAGTTCTTTCTCTATGTAATCACAAGAAACAGGACAGGAAGTAATGATAAGGCGTATAAGCACACATTACACCCATGGATGTGGCTTAATAGCTTTTGTGTGGAACAGCGCCCTGCCCGCTCCTCCCAAGTTACTAATGTTCTCGCTAACACTGGACTCCTAAGGGTGGTTCTATAAATAAGGCATTTATATAGAAAACTAGGAAAATATGAAAGGTTATAATATTAACATACCAAACTCATTTTTAATTAAAGAAATAAAAAAGCCCGGTCTTTAGGGGGTTGGGGAAAATCAGGTGGTCAAGTGAGACCAATTAACTTCATTAGCTTCTGCAAATACCTAGCTTTCTAACAGGCCTATTTTTCCATCTGCTCCACAGTTAAATGTGTCTACAAATTAACATTTTATTTATGATTCGGGTTCTGATTCATAAAAACCATACACACATTATACAAAGAACTAATGCCTTATGGAAAAATACAAGGGGCTACACTGTGACTCACATACTCATAATGTTTTGTTTTTGTAAAAGAAAAAAAAAAAAGGCAATCTGCGTCCTAAAAATCCCACAGACTAGAAAATCAGTCACATGCTTGCCTTCACTTTTGTCCCTGAGACTGGGTATTTTCCCTTGCTATATTTGAAGGCAGAACTGCTAGGCTCTCCCTTATTCTCATCTCACTGGAAACAGCGGGAGCATCTCGCTCAGTATCTTATATAGTTCTGCCCACTTTGGCCTGACATTGCCATTAACTTCAAACCCCACAGCGCAGGCCTGAAGGGCTAGAAACGCTTTCTATCGAGTTGTAAATGCTGCGCAAGGGCCTGTGCCTCCTACTGGCTTCTACAAGACAGCAGACCTTTCAAAATATGTTGCAAGGATCAACAAAACCCGGCATGGTCAAAGGGTGTATGCTGATGCCGTTTGGAGTATTTATAAAAACCCTACCCATACGACAAACCAAGTCCCTCAGCACAGCCTTTGCTGCCACTCAGCTGAGAACAAGCACTCTGTAAGTGGACTGGAGAGTTACTTAATTTCACTTTAATTTCTCTGAGTAACTTCATCCCTCGCTGACATGCCATTCTATTATTTCATTATTTACAGTGTTCTGAGTTCATAAATCAAATCCATATACCTCCTAAGATAACAGGAAAAAAAAATGAAGACAGAAAAAAAGGTCCCATTCAACCCAATAATTCCAAGGGTCTGTGCTTCTAGAAATCACTACGTCGGTCCCTGGCATAGCCTTTTTCTGACTGAGCACCAGGGCCCCTAACACCCGAAGTATAAATCACACCGTATTTCCATTTCTCTGCAGTATGGGTGCAGTATTGGAGATCATGAAAGAAGTTCGTTATAGCTGGGACGATTTAATGAACACATGGTTTTATACAGCGCTGCAAATGGAACCCTGGGCTCTGTGCCTGTTTGCAAGCACTCTACTATCTGAACACATCCCGAGCCGGACAATGCATTCAGGAGGGAAACGGTAGAGAAAATCAGCATACAGTTTGCTTGGCACTCACCATTGAGAGTGTGGTGTGACAGTGTTGGCTTGGACTACACCTCGAGAGCTCACAGCAGAGGTGTGGGCCAGTTACTACCAAGCACCTCACAGTTCTTTTGGACTTTTCACAAAGGAGCTCAAATACTTGCCTGAACTATTTTGATGGTGTGATGGTCTGACTTGTCACTGGGCTTGTGAAAGCCTGTGAAAAGCAGAGTGTTACAGCCATGAGCAGCATCAGAACCAACCTGCCCAATTGGCGAGAGGCCAAAGGAAACTGGCTGCCTAGTGTCTTTGGACCCATAATAGTAATGAACGCTTATATTTGGGGTTCTACCCTCTCTGTCTTACCATCAGATAACAGTGAGTAACTGTAGGGCTACAAGGTCAGCCTGAACCTTGCAACAAAATCAATGGAGCAAGGCGAACCGCTACAACGTTTCTTAATGATGGAAATGTGTATACTCTCCAACATATTTTAACCCATTTCCCTTACAGAGCTAAGGTAAACCATTTGGCTAAAAATACATATTCTCTATTAATAAACCTGCAATATATTCATCAGTCACTATGAGAGCTGGCTCCGATCGTGACTTCTCATCAACTTCTTTCTTATTGATAGCCTAATACCTTTTAAAAGCAATTAAGTTTCTCCTTGGCAGATGCTGGTTGACTTGTGGTCATGGTTGATTTTCAAGATCCCTCTCTCTGGTCGCTTGCATTCACGTCCAAATACCCTCTAAACCAATATGCACAGATGACAGAAACAATGCAGATCCCGTTCCCCATCTTTCCCCATAGCAGAAGCTTGTCTGAGCTTAACGCTCTGACAGCTTCACAAGATACAAAAGGAAGAATCTGAACTAAAACCTGGGACTTTGAAAATGGACTTGACTTCTCTGAATAGACACAGTCCTCTCTAGCCCAGAGGCTAACTTCACACTCACCGTGTGTGAGGATGAGAATAAATTTCTGATCCTCTTGTCTCTACATCCTGTGTATTGAACATACAATCATGTGCCACCATGCCCAATTATGTGAGGTTCTGGGGACAGAACCTAGAGCTTCATGCCTGTGAGGCAAGAACTCTAGCAACGTAGCTACATCCCAGCCCGTCACTCAATGTGCTCTGCTGCGGGTGTTTGGGGACTTGCTTGATTACAGCCTTTGTCTGGATTTCTTCCCCAACCCACCTTTCTTTTTATTGTGCACCCTTAGTCTTCAATAGAATGGGGAGGTGCCACCCCCAGGAAAGAGTTTGAAAGAAATGGACTGGTACAAGGAAAACTCACAGTGAGAGCTATGCAAATTGATTATGATTTCACCCAGAAGTTAAGTATTTGCTATATTGTGGAACGGCTATAAAATAACAATTTATCGTACTGTCTGGGCAATTTTGTGTGCCACAAAGCACAGGTATTGTCAGTTTCTGTTAGCCGGATCACTCAAACTTCCAAGTGCAAAGCAAATACAAAGTACTCCCTTAATAATGACATGCACATGGCATGTGCCTTTCTTGTTTTCTGCCTCCAATGTGGCCCAGGAACACATAATTGCTGCTTTTACTCATGTTATCTGATCATTACAC
The DNA here is from genome assembly GCF_943737965.1 of Phodopus roborovskii. Lineage (NCBI taxonomy): Eukaryota > Metazoa > Chordata > Mammalia > Rodentia > Cricetidae > Phodopus > Phodopus roborovskii. The sequence continues at coordinate 15,127,402 of NW_026126563.1, forward strand.
GGAGCGTGAACCTGTTTGCGATTACTTTACATTTTACAGTTATTATTGTTACAGCTACTTTGGCTATTCCGGTAGCAATTTGGAATTTTAGCAGTTAGTGAGTTACAGCTCTTTATGTACAGAGTAAAAGTAAAGGTGGAGCTTTAATGCCTTTTTTTTTTTTCAAATTTATATAAAACTGCACCCACCGATCACAAAACTATTGTTATAACCACTATAGAAGAGTGTACACAGAGCTTTAGAGCTCTCATTTGGCAGGCATTTAGTGACTGGCTATACTTCTTGGCGTACCTTTCCCCTGGCATTTGATTTCTGATTTAATCAAAGAAAATGTTTTAACCTATATAAGTCACTCACAGGCCAATACTAGAAAATACTTGCTTCATTCATTTATTTGTTTGCTTATTCAACAAACACATACTGAGTGCCTACTAAGTTCTGTGCTAGACACTAAGAAAATACAAAGGTACCTGTGACATATTCACTGATCTCAAGGCTCATAAATGATGAGAACTCAGACTTTAGAACTGGCAACCATGTCATCCATTGGAAGTCACTCAAGGGAAACAGTGGTCATGGAACCCCGATCTGCAGGGGATATATGTTCAATACAGCATTACTCATGGTCATCAAGAGGTTACAGCACCCTAAATATGCACTGTGGAATAAACAGACTTTTAAAAATTGTGGAATACACCCCAGTAGACTATTACTCAAGTTTAAAAGGGGGAATCCTATTCAGTGATAAAATCCCGATGAACCTAAAGACATTACTCTAAGTGAAATATGTCAGTACAAAGAGTCAAATGTCAGATGCGCTGCCTCTTATAGGAGACGTGTAGAGGAGTCGAGTTCACAGGGAAAGAAGCTAGGATGGTGGCTTCCGGAGGGTGAGAGGAAGAGGCTGGGAGCTGGTGTCTGATCAGTAGAGGTTCAGTTCTGCAATGTGAGGAAGCTGACTGAGGCCGGCCATAGCATGAAGTGCCAGCACTAGGGAAACTGAGGCAAGGTTGCTGTGCGTTCAAAGTCAACCTGGACTACACAATAAAAACGGCAGGCCAATCTGAGCAACAGCGTTAGACACTGCCTCAAAAAGCAAGGAAACAAACAATCAAAAAGTTAGAGGGACTGGTTGCACCACAAGTGCATGTACGCAACATGACTGACGCACTGACGTGGCATTCCATGTCATGTGTATTGACCACAACCTTTTTTTTTTTTTTTTTCCTTCAAATTAGCAGTTAAAACCATGCAGCTGTGATGCAAAGATAGAAAATCACACATACCTTAAAAGGAAAGCAATGGAAATCCAAAGAATGCAGAGATTTTGTCCACTCACTGCTTTGAAAACTGCATTTCAGAGGAACATGGAACAGAACTAGAGTCCCTGTCCCACATTCATGCCCCCAAGGACTGAAACCCTCCAGGGCCAGTGCACACAAGAGGATCTTAGAGATCAGTTTACCATAGGCAGCCTGTGACTCTGCCACTCTGTGTATACAACTGGGACAATCCAAGGGCTAGGAAGGAAGATGTCACTGGCTGGGAAACTTGGTATGCTTATGGCTCGGGAGAATAAGGACCAAGTGTCAGAGGTAGAAAGGTCCCCAAATGGTCCAGGAAGATAGTGTGCCAGTGGACACATTTATAAGAAAGTCAAAATACTTCCCCACAGACAAATTTTAAATCACAAGATCACCATAGACAAAGTTAAAAGAACGTAACACTCTGGCTGAAGCAAAAAGCACAAAGGAAGACAGAGTTGGGCATGGCTAGCAGGAAAGGCATCTGGAGAGGAGGCCATAGCTTGTCAGCAGGCTGAGGTGGTCAGCTCCCATTAATTATTGTCGAAATGCTTGTGTTGCCTTCAGAGAGAAGGAACAAACACTAACTTAACTAAAGTCTACATGCTCTCTATTAACTCACAGAGCGTTCTGGAAAGGGGTGTTAGAGGAGACTTATTTCAGTCAACGTGTTAATTTGCCTGCCGTGCTGGGCGTGCAAACTTAATGTAAGCCTTGAGCTTTGAGTGAGTTTTCATAGAGCGCTGCTCAGCCAGGAGCCAGAGCCCACAGCTCACTTTGCATTTACTCCCTGTGCAATGCTGAATGTGTGGCCACTGTCTCAATCCTGGCTTCCCACCTTGGGTCTTTCTGGAGGGACTGGAGTCCCACCAAGTCACCTAGCCATTAAGTCCTAGAGGCAGAATTCCCTCATCAGAGAAGCTGACTCCTCATGCCAGAGCTCACCTGAGTCCCATCAGCCAAGAGTTCAGCTCTCCAGACTCAACAGCAGTGGGCCTGGTCCCTCACCTCCCTGGGAAGCATTTCCAACTTCTCAGAGGTCCCTGTAATAACTGAAAGCATGTCTTAAAAATTTTCAACTCTTTTCCAATCACAAAGGCCAGACCTGGACCCCTAAAGACTTGTGGTTTTTGAGAAAGTAAGAGGACCATACCCTATAACAAGGGGTGTAGCCCTATTTCCCTTGAAATGAGTTTTCTCTTAAATCCTTGGCATAAACTTGAAAAGCATTGGATGCACAGACACCCACACCCTTTAACACTTAGAAACCAAATGTCTTTAGGTTGGACACCCTTTGCGGGTATTCATAAAGTTCCCCCCTATTAATACAGAATGTAGACCAAATCAAGACAGTAACACATAGCATCATTCACAGCAAGCAGCACTCCCATAATTGATAAGAATAATAATACAAAGGGTAAGCAATGCCTTTCTCTTTTTTCCCCTCTTTGTTTTCTCAAAAAGTCGCCTGCTTTGTTTCCCATTAGTAGCTGTTATTGATGATAAGGTCCGGACCGTACCACTGGAGAATTGTCTTTTTTTCCAGCCATGCAGCAGCATTCTGAAAATGTGTCCATAGACTAGTACAAAATGTACAGCTTGCCCAACATGAATCACATTGATAGGATTAGGCCCAAAGGGAGCTATGACAACTCTCTACAAGTAACTGAAAGGTGCAGATGGCAGGGAGGGAAAAGAATTATTTAAAGAGGTCCGAGGTATATGTGAGGAGGGATTAAATTAAGCAAAGGAAAATTCAGGTTTTATATCAAGAAAAGATTCCTAATGGCAATATGTTATAAGAATAGGTTCCCAAGAAATGTGTTGGAAGCCTCGAGGCTGGAGGGCCTTTTAGTTGAAACTGGAATAAAACACGAAATAGAACACAAGGAGGAACGGCTTGTAGGCCAGTGGAGAAGGGCAATGGACCCACAGCTCTCTCCTCTGGCTTTTCATCGCTCTATGATTCCCCCAAAGAAGAGTTTTGAGGACGAGACTGTCAAAGATGACAGGAGAGATAGATAAGCATCCTCTGTTTAGGAAAAGTGACCACCTAGGAAGATTTCCCAAGGGCTGCTGACCCACTCACAGCAATAGGGGACAGGAAAGTGTGTTGCAAATACCAAATATCATTTACATTTAAAAGAGCATAATAAAAGCAACAGCTGTCACTTCTACAGCAATTAAGATGTGCCAAGTGCCTGGCCACACACTTCCCATGTATGGAGTCATTTCTGACTCACTAAAGCCTGTGAAGGGGTACAATTGTGAAAACGAGGGAAATCCATAATAACACAGGCACAGGAGACAGGCAACAGGCAGGAGATCTGAAGCCACGCGGTTAAGAGTTCGGCATCTCCATCTCAATTCTTGAGGCTAGAACGATAGTTCAGCCAGCAGACGGTTGCCCATGCAAGCATAACAATCTATGCTTGATCTCATGGCCATGCTGAAAAAGCTGAGTGTGGTGGTATGCTCATGATCCCTGCACAGGGTGGGTGGATATAGGTGACTCCCTAGGCTCTCTGGTTACTCAGTCCAGCCTAATCAGTGAGCCCCAGGTCCCAGTGTCTCAAAGAGTCTGAGGAACAGTACGCATGGCTGTTCTTGTCCTCCACATGCATGCACACTCATACATGCATGCATATGAGAGAGAGAGAGAGAGAGAGAGAGAGAGAGAGAGAGAAAGAGAGAGAGAGAGAGAATGGAGGGAAGGAATGGGGAGGAAGGGAGAGACAGAGGGGAGTGAAGAGATGGAGGAGGAAGGAAGGGAAGAAGAGAGAGGAAAGGCGGGAAGGAGGGAGGGAGGGACGGAGGGGGAATTCAACTTATGATAGGAAGATTTAGTCTTCTCCCTGATCCTACCTGCCTGGGTTCCATAAAGGACACCTGAAAGACAGGTCTCTCCTCCCCAGGAGCAGTATCAACCCAGGAGCTTATTTTAAATTGGCCCATTCTAGCTACATGTCTCAGCCAAGTTTAGATTTGTAATTTAGCAGAAAAGAAACTTTGGAAGCAGCCCTTTGATTCAATTCTCATGACCCCTGTGAAATAACCCTTCTTAAGACTGAGTTATGGTATCAATTTGCTTCAATCCAACAAATATGTACACTGTTACACACTCGAGGGGCTAATATCAGGCAGGGGATCAGATTAGTTCATGTCCAAAGTAGCTGGAGAGGGCACTGTGGGCGCAAACTTCCAGCAGCACTGCTGAGGAGGGCGCTGGAGGGACTGGAGAGGAAACACAATCACAGAGTGGGACGGAAGAGCCAGGGGCCTGGGCAAACTAGACTGCCGGCGCTACTCAATCTTTCTGAGCACTGAGTGAAAAGGACTTGCTAAGTGTCCACCATGTACCAAGTACTGGGGATGGGCCAGCTGGATTCAGACTGTGTACAACTTACAGCAGTCTGAAGACAAACCACAACCAAAAGTAGTTCAAAGAACATGACCATAGACACACTTGAGGCTCGGCACCGGGAAGACTCCTGGAAGAAACAGCCACTAGCAAGGGTAAAAGCCCTGACTTCCAAGCAGACAGGCCGGACCAGAAGAGGCCAGGGAAGGACGGAGAGAAAACAAGGAAACAGTGAGGCCCTGGTAAAGGGCACTGGAGTGGGGTGGGGGTGGGGGAGGGGGAGGGGTGAGGCAGAGCCTTGAATTATAGCACAGAAGGCACACAAAGGACTCCGACGTTCATCCCAAGAGCCTGGAGAAATGACTGCAAGGTTTGGTCCAGAGAGAGTAAAGCAGAATGATAAACGGCCATCTCCTCAATTGGATGCCTTGGGTTCAGATCCCAGCCCTATCTCTTATTTACAACGTGAACCTGGCTTGACTTTGTCCATAAGATGGTGAAACCAAACACACGGTGAAATCTGGAGTCATCTCTCTTATTGCTGCTTGGTGGAAGGAACGACTAAGGCTTCTAGGTTATTTGGGGAAGTGTAATAAACTCTGAAAAGGAAAGGCAGAAACTTGGTCAGCTTGGCAAGAAGAGAGAGGAGCTGACACAGGCTAGCTGCCTTCTGTCCTGAAATGGCATCCCCATCAAGGTAATGCGCTTTGACCTAGGGATTTCTTTTGCAACGTCCGTAAGGCTAACGAGACCATTCCATGGTTCCATGGCTAAAGTGCTTTCAGACCCCTAGTGCCCACGGGCATTGTAGTGTGCCTCTGGAACCCAGGGCGGGCTGGGAGAGGAGTGAGGACATAGGAGGGTTGTCTGAGTTTGAGGGCAGCCTGAGTTACAATGTCTGAACCAAATGAGCACAGCCATTTCTCTTATTATTGGCAAAAAGTATGTTAATACTATTCATGTAGCATTAGCATTGAATTAACTGTTGTAAATCAACAGAGAATATAAAATATAAGAAGATATTCATAAGTCACATACAAACATCGTGGAGTTTCATACAAAGGACTGAGCATTGTAGTTCACTGTATGCAGGAGTCCTGAGGTGAACCCCCATGGCTGTCAAGGAACGACTTTCATTTCATTTTTAATGAAGATATAATTGTGAAAGAATGAAATGACCAACTATGGAAACCTTTTATCCACAACACTGTGCAAGATAAGATTCTCTGACATTTGCCTGTGAGTTGCCTTCCTATGGAGTGTGACTGGCGTCACCCGTAGGTGAGGAGGAAGTGTGGATCTCCAGATATGGATGTCCTGGACAGCCTCTGCCTGACCCAGCAGCAGCAGCAGCAGCAGAGCACAGGCTCTGTGGCAAGTGAATTGAATTCAGGAGTTTTAGGACTAACCCCGCCTCCCCTTTTCCCCAGCAAGCATGGAGACATGAGTTTGAAAGCTGGGTGCTCAAACTCCATATACCATCTGTCTGCTTATTCCTGATGTACCCTGGACCCTCTGCAGCTGAGAGGCAGATTCCCTGCTTGGCTTTATAATTTTATGCCATTTTCCATCCCTGTCTTGGAGTATACTCTGAGGTACACTGACTGAGCCAAATAGTAGGGCTTGTCTCTTCCATCAGTGGGCCATCATCCTGATTTCTCTAGTCACAACATACATTTTGTTGTGTGTATTTGTCACCAGGGCACTTATACTGGAAAGCCTACAGTATCTTCACAGAATTTAGGAGAAAACATGATAAAGGAAATGGATTTATTTGCAGTCTGGCCAAACCAAGGAGAAAGACAGCGAGTTTTCTCTGTAGCGACGGTACAGTGTATGGAAAAGGTAAAACAGCAGCCAGGAAACACACACATGTTATCAGATCTGAGTGCATTGCTTTTCTGAAGACATGTCCCCCCTCTGGCTGACACCAGGCTCCAGGCATTCCCTAATCCGGCATCTTGTTCCTGCTCAGACTGCAGGGAGGAGGGCATCACCTGTCTGCCCAGAATGGCTACTGTCTGCTCTCCATTTTCCTCTCTCGGCTCTCTCCTCCCCTTCCCACCTTCTCTCGCCCCTCTCAGTTCTGAAAAGCCACATGCTGAAGTAGCTGGCTGGTCTAGTCTCGGGTTCCTTGGCCTTGCCCGTCCGCAGTGGTACTCCACAAAGCTGCCCCTGTAAAGTACATAAAGGAAGGCAGCCCTGTGCAAAGGCCTATAGACTAACGTCATGCCAGCACTGAAGTCTGGAGCCGGAGCTCAAGACTCACCCTTGCTCAGCCTCCCCTCACCGGCACTGGTAACAAAGCAGTCGGGTGCCGCCAAGCAAATGGACAGTGGGACAAACATCCCGGAGTCTCGGGGCTACAAAAGCCTTAGTTACGTACAGCAACGATTGGATGAGAGTGCCTCTGAGCATAGGTTCAGCCTTATGAAGGACAGGTAAAAGGTAGGCTCCTCTGCCCTCCTCCTTTCCTCTACCCTGCTCTCAGAGCGGGAGAAACGAGGGTGAACACAAACAACTCTTTGTTCCCTTTTCGAGAACCAGTAACAGCTCGAGGCCCCAACTTCTCCTGGTTCGTGGTTCTTACATTCCTGTGGGGCAGTTCCCAAAAGCAACTCCTGCACCCCAGGTGTGTTCTCACATAATAATGCTAGGATGATCTCCTTCACTTTGTTGCCCTATTCAAAAGTCGTCTCTGTTAGCTTCAGAAAACAAAGATGGCTGGGCAGGTTAAAGCATTTAGCATTTGGGCAGTTTGGGTTTTGAGCTAAATTTTCTCTAGGCTATAGTTTATCTTATCATTCTGCAAATGTGTACTACGTAATATTTATGGTTGAAGAAATAGGTAATCTATACCTTCATAGAGCTGGTAAGGAAGGCAAGGAGTAATTACCAAAATAACCAAAGAGTGGGTGTGTTGATAGGAAAACAGGGAGAAATGGCATCACCACGGTGTTGAGTCTTAGCTAGTATGAGTCGCGCTAAAAGGCAGTAGGCCTGCTGGCGCCCTGAGCCTGGAATATGGCAGGGACAGAGTAGTGAGTAGTGAGGGAGGTGTGGTCTGAGCACATGACTGCTAAGGAGCTCCGTCTACCTTGAATGTTCTCTGATGCTGAATTAGACACCTCTGCTAGGTAACATGATGCAGGCAGATGGTGGCATGTCAGAGGTAGCTCTGAAACCCAGTTTTGCCTGGTTTGTAGCTACTGGCTTGGACAGTTCTCAAATTCCTTTCGTCAGACACTGCTTTAGATTACAAGAATAGGCTGTGACAAATTTCAAATCTCTTAATCAAAACTAAGGTAAGAACGGAATTCATTCGGCCCCAGGGAACCAAATATATTAATGCACCCAAGGTTACTGGGACATTTAAACTTCACTGACAGCCACTGGTATGTGGGGACAGTGATATTATCTACCTTTAACATCGGCGATCAAGTTACATTAACAGTTACTCTGATTGATGAAAAAAAAAAAAAGTAGGTCAATAATTTTCCTAGTCCATATGTAAATCTACTTCCTAAATTTCTTGTCTTTTCATTAACATATCAGATTTATGGCTGTATTACCTATTTTTTTTAAAGTGCATTTATATCCAGACTTGTTCTTTGCCGATAGATATTTAAAATTGTAAGGTCTGGGCATGGTGACATTCTTAGCTCCTGGGAGGTGGAGGCAGGAAGATGAGAAGTTCAAGCCCAGCATGGGCTACAAAGCAAGACCCTAGCTCCAAAAAAAGAAAAAGAAAAAAAAAAAAGCGAAAATAATTATCATCGCCATCATCATTGTCATCACCATTATCATCAACATGACCATCACCAACTACCTTCTGCCAGGAAGTAAGGCACTTATTTCCACCCTCATGATCAACAGGTAGAACTCTTACCCTGGGGATGAGCCTCCAATTCCATGCACTGTATGGGCCTCAACCACTCTTTCATGAAGGTTTTAATTATCCACTCTATAGAGCTATGAGGATGAAGTAACAGGATTAGACATTTATCACCAATACGTTTACGCTACCATTTTGCTCTAGCATTTTGAATCTGAAAATGTTGAATATAAGCATTTTAACAGAATTTTGCCAATACTGATGAATTTTTATCTATGGAATTTCTGGGTGTATATCCAACTGAGTTGATTAAATTCCTTCATCAAATGCTGATTGTGTGAAACTATCATTATGGGTAATTTCTGTCCCATTTCCATTCTTATGTCATTGGAAGTATCTTCACTGTGATCAACTCATTTTTATTAAAATTACATAATAGTAATGCAATTCATTTATCAATTTTCAGATCAGGCACTGGGTAAACCGTAAGATTGTTTCCACCAGGTTCCAGGCCCACAGTTCACACCCTGAAAACCTGCAGTATCCCAAGACCGCATCCTTCTCTTAACCTTAAGTTATCCTGATTATTTCTCTAGGTAATTTTCATTATTAATTCAACAAAAGCCTGGAAATTCTGTGTATTTGCTAGGTGGCTCACAGAATCACCATTGGGTCCTCCATGAGACACTTAGAGAGGAAAACAGGGCTGAAACAGGAAGCATCTGGTGGGTAGCCTGGCTAGTTAGTTCGCCCTGGCTTGGGAAGGGCTGGAGACGCCCTCCTATGCAGAGGGCTGGGGGCAGTTACTTCCTAATCCCACTGCCTGAGTCTTCTTCCTGGAGGAGGGTGACTTTCATGTTCAGAGTGCTTGTGCCGTCACCAAACTTTAAACCTCAACAGTTTACCGGTGAAATGTACCCCACACACCATGGTATGAAACACTTGCTTGCCAGTTGGTGGCACTCTTGAGAGATGTTGAACCGCTAGGAGTTTGGTCCAACTGGAGATCATAAATGTGGTGGTTTGAATGGAAACGGCCCCATAGGCTCATTGCTGGAGGAAGTGTGTCACTGGGGGTGGGCTTTGAGGCTTCAAGTGCTCAAGCCAGGACCAGTCTCTCTCTCTCCCTCTCTCTCTCCTTGCTGCCTGATGATCTAGCTGTAGAACTCTCAGCTACTTCTCCAGCCCCATGTCTGCCTGTATGCCACCAAGCTTCCCACCATGAGGATAATGTACTAAGCCACTGAAGTGTAAGCCAGAGCCAATGAAAAGTTTTCCTTTATAAGAGTTGAGTGGTCACAGCAATAAAAACCTTGACTAAGACAGTGGGCCCACTTCCTATCCTGTGTCTTTTTCCTCCAAGATATGAAGAAGTCAGGAGTGCCAAACCATACAACACTACGCCACAGTGCTCCCTAATGCCAGACTTTTTTTTTTTTTTTTTTTTTTTTTTGCTATAAAAGGCTGTATCGCCTCATACCATGGAATCAACAAACTTTCCCATACGAGGGTTTGGTCATGTATATTGCCCCAGTCACATGACAAAATAATGATTGTTAAGTCAAATCAAATATTATCAGAGACGGCTCGGGGCCTGTGAACAAAAAGGCACTAGGAAGTCTTTTTCAAAGATCACACTTCTGCCAGCACCACATGAGGAGGAGAGGAAGCAGTCCGATTCGAAGAAAATGTAACAAAGTTCAATACAGCCAAATCTATGGGTATTTATGATACAGTTGTGGGCAAGAAGTTTGGAATAATGAAGAAATACTTACACAACACCAGACACCCCATGAAAAATTTTGGGGGCATTCTTCAGACTTATTTTCAAAATGAAATAAGATGTTGTGTCTCGTGGATGGGAGACTTGCCGTTTGAATATGTTTACAGCATCTTACAGCCTGTTGTGGGACTTCAGGGCTCATTCCCTAGATTGTTCCTCGTTGTTGTATATTTAACTTTATGTCTGTCAGACTCGGTAGTTAGTACCTCAGCATCATACTGATCAACCACGCATCTGAGAACACAGGGGGGTGGGGAGGGGGGAGAGGTGTCCTCCCACTCCAAAAGGGGAAAATTGGAAATAAAGAAGAAAAGGAGAAAAACTTAGAAACCTTACCCAGGCTTTCATTCAAAACAAATTCTATATCCAACCTAAAACATATTGCCAAAATTCTTGCTATATTGCAAACATTCAGTCGTCAAACAACTGAAAAATTTATGGCAGGATTCCTGCAGATTTGTGGGGCTACTGGAACATGTTGTGATAAAGCTAGCAAGAATATGGCGGGCATTTGGATAAACCTTTCTATCATGCACAGGAGGTTTTTTGCAAAGGGAGAGTTTGGCAATTTCTTCTATCCCAGACTGTGGTATAAAAAAGGGGAAAAATGAGGGAGAACTCAAAGGCGTGTCTAAAAGGAGGGTAAAGATGCATCTTTACTGCAATCCAATGGTATTTCAAATTGAGTAGTTCCAATGAACCAAATCTTGTGAGTTAAAATAAACATACAGAACCTTTACATGTTGATTTGCAGGCCACCCAGGTGATACAGGAGTGACAGCATTTGTAACAAACCTGTTCAGTTATATGCTTAACACAACAAAGAGAATTGCCCGGACAGTAAGAAACATAGCTGACTTTCAAAATGCCCAGCCCTGTAAATACAGGTTGTCAAACATCTCAGAGATAGCTTCTTCTCTCTCCCTCCCTTAGCAGCTAGTGAGTGGTCTGCACAGGGGCCAATGGGCTTTCCTGCCAAATGAATGTGAAGAGAGGGCAGGAGACAGGTCATAGAGCTGGACTGACCAGGGTTGCCAGCTCTGCAGAGGCAAGAAGCTTGGGTCTCTGGGGTGACCCTCTCTGCAGCTGTGGCCTTCCCCTTGACACAGGAGCACCAGCACGTGCAGCGATCCATGAAGCCAGAGTGAGGGAGTAGGAGAGAGGTGATGAGCTGACAGCATCCGCTAAGAGTCAGCCAGGGGAGCCGCTGTGGATGGCAGGGACACAGAAAGTCTGGCCATTCGCCACAGCCACCATACACTTCGGAGGCAAATTTTGGAAAATGGTGTTGGGGGAAGTGGAGGACGGCCCTTCCTAGTCCTGCCACTTATGTACACCCCACCCCTGGAACTGCTTGGCATAGCACAGAATAGGATCTGACTGCCACAGTGTTAGCCTGCTGACCTACAACGTTCAGCCTTGGGTTCCATTACACCTTCCTCCCCTCCTCTGGTTCCCTCTCGCCACCCCAGACATAAACAGTGATCTTCACATTCACCCTGCAGACAGAAAGTTATTAATTTAAGGCACATCAAAACACATTTTATAATGTATAAATATAATACCCAATAGACTCCTGAGAGATATACTAAATTAATCCCACTTGTGAACGTCTTAATATTAGTTCTTTTCCCTTGGGGAAAATTTGAAATCCCAGAAAAACCCTTGATTTATTTATTTCCTTCCTACACATGAGCAATACACACTCACAGAACTTGTAAGCAATGTAAAATAGCACTCTGATGCTGGATATGTCGACGGAGTTCCTCTCAGAGCGGGTAGTGGGCAATGACAGAAGTGCTTAGGAGCCCATTTCCCTCGACACAGAACCAACACATTAGTGCTGCCCGCCTGGTTCAAGGGAGATTGCTATCTTTGATATCTGTGAAGAGGTATGAACAGAAGTGACTCAGATACACGTCACCCACCTTAATTGTGTAGTCGGAGAGGCCGGATTAATGAGCATTTATCCTAAATTGAAAGTTTAATGGGATTGGATATTGCCAATAGTAAGTGAACCAATCACCTGAGGCATGAAATTAAAATGATAGCACACACACACTTTCAGAGCAATGCCAAATATTATAATCTCCCATATTCCTTATTCATTCTACCAGTAGGCAATCTGTACTTTTATTTTATTTTTTTGATGTTTGAACCCAGGGCCTTATATATGCCAAGCAAGTTCTCAACCACCACCAAACTATATACCCAGCTAGATAACCTAACATCAGTAGTTTTATTTCCCTCCCCTCATACCACCAACACAGCTGGCTTCTCATCTATAGGAAGACAAAGTTGACTCAGGACAAAAATAATAAAAATAACTAAAGGTAGCAAAAACTCCCAATCTGAGTCTAGTATAAATTTCTAAACTATAAGTAGTGGGTTGATCATAATAGAAATTGGAGCCTCAAGCCCGTACCTCTGCAGCCTCAACTCTCACAATCAAAGAGAGCAGAAATCGTTGTGCTTGGAAGCCATCAGGACCCAGTGCCCAATGGGAGGGTGGGTGTGTGTATGTGGCAAACGTAAATAAAAGAAAGTTAATTATCTATTTTCAGCTCAAGGCCAGAATAAATTAATATGTATCAATAGGTTAAAAAAAAAAAAAGACACACACAAAACAGAAATTTAACTACAGGCAAAATTATCTTGAATCAACAATTTTCCTTGGTGGCATGAAACAATAAGAAGTCAACCATGATCAGGCCTTACGAACTATGAGGAAAGAAATAAGGGAGGAAATTAGCATGACTTAACTTTCAAAATATTTTTCAGGGATGCCACAGTCTTCCATTAAAATTAATGCACCGGTACATTTCCCTACGCCCACCACCCAGTTAAAGTACGAGATCCATCATAGCCGAATTTTGTGACAATGGTTAAGTCTTCTGCCGTCTGTGTGCAAATTATGAAATAAGGAAAATGTACCTCCTTACCTCTGTCATTTGGAAAATGACACCTTTTAAGTCAATAATGCAATACTTAGAGCAAATGGTGCCACAGCAAAATATGACAGCGCGGGAGATGCAAATGAGAGGGAAAATGGAGAGAATCGCTACTCAAGTGCCCCAAAATGCAGTGACTCCAGCGTTCTCTGCAACTCGGGTTTTCAATAGCACTTAAAAATCTCAGGCCTCGACAGAACATCAAAATTATTTCCATTTGAGTCCCCCTCCCCTCCCCCCCCCTTTGGCCTGTGGTTCCTACTCATCAGCAAATGCCTAAGAGAAAGAGACAAGTAGGTCTAACAATAAGGAGATTCAAGCAAAGTTAAACCCCCCACTCCCTAGCCATTTCTTCCCTTCCAGGGGTCTATTCTCTTGTGGATTCGAAGAGATTTGTGCCACTAAGAGCCATCAATGCTAATGCAGGTAGTTATGCCCCAGGAGCCCCTACTGCCCATGCCCACAGCAGCCCCTGCCTGCTGGCTGGCCCCCGATCCCAGCCTCCCTTGTGATCTAACTGAAGAGTGTCCTGCAATTTCATCCCTTAATTGAGATCCTAGCATATGGCAAGAATCCAAGGCCCTTGCTTGGGTTGTTTATCTTTCAATACTTTCAAGTCACTGATGGGCCAGGAGAGAAAGCGCACCACAATTTAAAGGGAAAGCTGTCTGTTTGCTGTTCTTCATTTGTTTTTAAAACTCTGCCTCTCTTTGTCCCCTTCTAACAAATAGCAAGTAACTGTGACCACTGTCCCTTTGCAGACTCTGCACCACTGTGAATGGTCACAATAACACCATGTCATAAAGCTGTCCTTTTTGTCCTGTTTTTTTTTGTTTGTTTGTTTTTTGGTTTTTTTTGTTTGTTTGTTTTTTGTTTTTTGTTTTTTTTGGTGGGTTGGCTTCCGTTCTATAGAGCTCAGTTCCTTTTATTAACTTTTGGTCATCTTTCTCTCTCTCCAATTTTGAGTCTCTAAAAATCTGGAAAAAAATATTAGACTCCAATTGTCGGGAACTCCGTGGTAGGAGGGAGAGGGTGGAGTGCAATTTTCATTCTGAAATCAAATGAAATAGAGCAGCAGTTGCTGTGACCATCATTTGCCATATCACCCAAGGCTCTTCTAACAATGCCCCTCAAAAGGAAACGTCACGAGGAAGACAACAAGGAGTAGAAGACAGGGTGGTCGCCTGTTTAGAAATCAAGAACAAGGGGTGGCAGGAGCAGCACACACTCAGAAGGCAAGGTTCCACCTGGAGCTTTGGGAGTTCAAGGCCAGCCTGGTCTATAGAATGAGTTCAAGTTCCAAGACAGGCTCCAAAGCTACACAGAGAAACCCTTCTGGAAAAAGCCAAAGCAAAATAAAAGAAAAGGAGAAGGAGAAAGAGATGAAGAAGAGGAGGAGGAAGTCCTCAAGAACAAACTTGAGGTCTGGAGATAGAAAGCTCAGAGTACAACAGAAATCTCAAGTTCGAAGTTCACTGGGTTCAATTTCTGTCAAATGTTAAAGGAAGAGGCGGGCCATTCAGTAATCGTTAGTGTGTGATGGACAAGCCTGGACAAACAAGCAACTTATAAAAATAATCAGGCATTCTACAACTCTGATTAAATGAACTCTACATTCCTTAGCATAACTGTGGCCTTGGCCCATGACCCATGCCATGACGGGTTTTGTATAAAAGAACCTTGTGGAGTGTTTATTTTTGACTGGGCTCTGTATGAATGATTTAGACTTCATTCAAAAAACAAATGCACTTTGCCACTCTTGAACTTAACAGGCAACAACAACAAACTTCACAATGGATGGGCAGCCGAATTTCCTGCTTGATAACCAGCCAAGAGGAAGAACAGTTATGCAGGATGACGGTCAACACGTACTCGCATTAGAAGCATACATTTTCTACAAAACCAAGGCTCTGTGTGTTTGTGATGTGGTGTTGAAGCAGTGCCTTAATGATTGACATGTATGTATATGAATGCCGTGATGGGGAACGTAAATAGAAAATGTTTCAGATCCAAGTGTTTTAACTTCACATCATAGAAAATAATAAATACTGAATAATGTAATTCAAGGTATTTCTATCTTGGGGTTCTAATGACTAACCACTTGAGCTCTGCTTTTGTGGTTTATAATGTCACCAGAACCCTCCATGGAATTATATATAGAATAAATGATAGGCAATGTTGAATTACAAGGCTATCAGGCTATAATACATAAAGTAAGTACCTAACATAGCCTTATAAATTATAGGCTTTTATGGCCTAGCATTTTACAGCATAATGTCACAAGCGGCAGCGATACAATATATTGATAAAGGATATGATACCACATTAAGTTTCAAGAAAATATCCCTGGCACTGCATTGGGGCTAAGTTATTTCACACACTCATGGGCTCAGAGCTGAAAGGGCCCTTGGAGGACACCACACTGGGTCCTCCAGTCATCACCCTCATCCCTACGCCACATCCCTGACAGATGGCCACCCCGCCTCCAACACATCCAGTGCTTCAAAAGCAGGAGAAAAGGTTGTTGGGATGGTCTGCGTGTATACAGGCAATAAAGGCCCACTACTAGGAGCATACACAAAGGCTAAATGTTCACAGTGTGCCTGAGATCACAGGACAATACTGTTTGATGCACATACACACACTTCAAAATCTTTAGATAAGAATTGATAAGGAAGCAGGGCATTGGTGGCACCCACTTGAGAGGCAGAGGCAGGTGCATCTCTGTGGGTTCGAGTCCAGCCTGGTCTACAGAGCAAGTTCCAGGACAGGCTCCAAAGATACAGAGAAACCCTGTCTCGAAAACCAATAATAATAATAATAATAATTGATAAGGATTTAAAATGAAAGAGAGCTTTCCAATTCCCCTTCCTTTCCCCTCCTTTGCCACCTTAGAACACAATAACCATTACCTGGCTTCCACTTCTTTTCTTATTTGAAGTTTCAGTTTTAGGTACCATTAAAATATATACTAAAACCTTCTTAAATGTGAAAAAATAATTATAAATGTTGGGGAAATTGGCCCAATTAACATATTTACAGACTTTTACTTAACACGCATTCCTTTGGAAGTTAATTATCCAACATTTGTACAAGCATTAACATCCCCCAGTCTCCCAGGGTGAGTGAGTACTTCAGCACTTGACTATCTCCACACACAGTTGAAAGCACTGTGCTCAGTAAAGGTAGAGCCGTTCTGGCTTACAAGTCTTCCCCTAGCCACACCCACAAGTCAGACCCAGCAGCCTGTATTCTAGAGCTCAGGGAAAGGGAAAGGCAAGGAGGAAAGCCCAGCAGCACAGCCAGGCCCTCGTGCACACAGGGAGGATTTCTCCTATAAACTTTAACACAGCTTCATTTGTGTCTAGACAGTTCTACGATGTGTATTAAAACAACTAAAAGCAAAAGTAAATTAGGTTGCTTCCTTGAGAGGGAAGCCTTCACCGAGCCTTCTGGGGATAGATCTGTTTCACATTCAGTGTCTCCAAGAAGTGGTCCAGGATGATACACAGGAATATAAATAAACCAAGAGCTTGTAAATTCTGCTGTGACTTCCCCTTTGCCCATTTCATCTCCCCTTCACACCATCAACTAGAAGCCAACTGTTCCTTACATTCCCCATTTTCTTTATTTCTACTTCCTAGTTATAAAACATTTTTCAACAAAGGACCTAGTGTTAAAAATCAAGAATACAACACGTATAAGATATACAGAGATACATACACATGCCAATACACACATACATTTGTGTACCACAGCCATTCATCTCTCCACCTATGGTGTAAACTAGTTTGCATGGTCCATTATCCACCAAATGTTTCCATAGGAAACCAGAAATAGGGAGTTAGGAAATGAAAAGACAAACAAACCACTCTAACATATGAGAAAATAGTTTATGTAAATATATTTTTCTACTTTGATTTGGTTACTGTAGTTTGATGCAGATACTAATGAGGAATGCTCCCTTGCTTTTTCACAGGAAGGGGCAAGGGGAAGCTTTCGCCTACTATTGAAAGCAAAACTTTTCCGAGGCTAGGTTTGTAGCTTAGCAGTAGATCCCTCGTTTAGCATGAACAAGGTCTGAGAAACTGATCACTACTCCTGCAATACACACACACACACACACACACACACACACACACACACACACACACACACACAAAACGCATAAGGCCCAAGGGAATTTTGCTAATCCAAATAGTGAGTTTTAAGATGTATTTGACAGAATACAGTCACAGCAATGCAATACGTACATAACTGAAGGGAGTTTTGGTGACTTGTTCTACATAGTAACAATAATGGCCAATGTACACAGAACATTCCAGTGGCGTCTTGAGGTACATAATTGCCGTTACTTTTTGAGGACACCTGGTGTGGAGGGCATGATGGTCCCACATAGTGGGCAAAAAAGCAGAGGGAAAAGCAACTTCTCCCAACCCACTAAAAGGGGGAGCTAAAAATTGTGCTCAGGAATCTGACTTTCCTTTTTTAAGTATTACAGTATGCAATGTTATTTAACAGACACCATGGGAGACACGTGGGACTCTTGGGAGTGTCTTACCAGGCAGATGACTGAAACTAAGCATGTGGCCAGAGTAGCAAAGGCAGCCACTTGGGCACCAGCTCTTATGAGAACCCTGCTAGCCTGAAACTCACAGGAACCACCACAACTCCTCTCCTCTGTTGGGCAAAGATTTTTAGCTTTTGCTCTAAATCACATTTGGTTAAGATTTAATGATAACCTTTCCTTCTTTCCTTAAAGAAAATGGGATTACTATTATTTTTTTTTAAAAGATCCTCTTTTGGTGATTACTAAACCAAAAGTTTCTGGAAAACCAGAACAACAAACTCCCTCAACTTTTTAGGGAATAGGCTGAAGGTGAATTTTGAACAAGAAGCACCTTGGGTGTTTTACTAGAATTCCTTCTTGCTAATACTTAGAAAACTTCTCTTGGTAGCAATGACTGTGCGTGGAGCCAGCCAAAGCCAGACAACAATACAATAGGAGGAAGGGAAGTAGGTGCCAGGTGAGTGATAATGGTGACATTCAAGGGGACAGAGCAAGTACAGAAGCCTCAGACCACAGAGCAAAGGTCAGCACGTCAGACCACCGTGGCCCAGAACAAGGTTCATGCTGGTTTTCCACAGCCAAGCTTTTGGGGAGCCAGGGTCTAGGCTCCAACAACACTGCCCAGATAGTGGAAAGAGGAATTTTGTAGAGGTGAGCTCTATCATCCCTCTGGCACAAATACAGACATAACAGAACAAGGGCTCACAGTATCGAGGACTGGAAATGAACAGTAACAAAGACTAGCCAAGAATGATACTCCATCACGAACATGATGGTGTATCAGAACAATCATTTTGAAAAAAAAAAAAAAAAAAACTACTCAGAGCTTTGAATAGGAAAAAAAAAAAAAAAAAAAAAAAAAAAAAAGATACACATCCAAATGCCACACCTAACAGAAACATTATTTCAGAAAGAAACCTTGCTTTGTTATCTCTCTCTCTCCTTTGGGACTTTATCAGGGGCACCTATAAATAAGAAAAAACAAAACTTAAAAATCTAGCAAGATTAAAATTCTTCCCTGTAATCAGGAAATAAAAAAAAAAAAATACATACGATTGTGAGTGCAAGGAGGCACCACATGGAGTACAGATAAAGGGGCTTTAAATTTTTAGGGTCCCTAATCCAAGTGTTCCCCTGGATATTCAAAAGTGCTTAGGCACAAAACATTTCACTCAAATGCATCAAGCATCCAGAAAATGACTTTAGCCACAGTTGCCTGCTTTGTGCTAAAAGCAGCTGGTATCTCTGTCTGTAATGACCAGGGAGATCACTCCAGCCACAGAAAGGACCATGGAAAGCTCACAGAAAGGTGAGCCTGGCCTTCTAGTAAGGATCAGAAACTACTTCTATGCAGGCTTCTGTACCTTCAGTGAAGTCGACTTTGAAAATGAGCCTCCTCTGTGCACAGAAGAACCACACTAGGGTTACTTGGTGCTTCCCTTTCCCTTACTCCTGATGGTGGCTGGCTCTGTTCCAGACTTAACCCTTGGAGTTACCATCTGAGTCTAGCTCAAGGGCTCCAGCACAGGCTAATTCCAGACTGGGGTTGGTATCTAGTTACTGGGCCTCAGTAAATATCGATTAAAAACCCTTCCAGGGTATGCTGCAGCAGGCAGAACATTAGCTGAAAACTTCAACTACACCCTTCCAAGTCTATGTGTCTGCACTGAGTATAATTAATTCCACTGTCTTGTCTCACTAGAGAGCTACAGTGAGACAGCCAGGAAAATTATTCAATATAGACACATGACCTTAAACTTAAAAAAGATAAAATAAAATAATACATTACTATAATCATTGAGTCTATGACAAATTTGGCTAAATTTGAAGACATCTGACACATTTTAACTTCAAAAAGTAAAGGTCTAATCTCTCCTACCATAGTTCACCAGACTATAAAATATTATAATTTGCCAAATTCCAAAACAGTTAGTGATTTAATCCCTGGCTACTTTTAAACTGAATCAGTTTTTTTTTTTTTTTTTTTTTTTTTAATCGATGGCTGCAGACAGGCCTATGAATGTAGCCACACCTAAAAAACAAGCCAAGACTTTTTTTCCCTCCCCCCCAAAATTCATGAGTAGCCACAGCTGGAAGTGTTTTACCCTGGCCTGCAAGCTCTGTGAGAATGTTCCCCTTGTCTTTGTCTGTGAGGCTGGAAGGCGCTGGACTCAGAGGCAGGGTCCAATCCCAGGAGGACCTTGGGTAAACATGAGCTCCAGCCCCCAGCCCCCTCCTGATAGGGTCAGGTGACATGGTGTCAAAAGACAGCCAAGGAAAGATCTAGAAAGTGCACACACAAGGAGGATATTTTTCTTTCTCTTTTCCAGAGATAATAAAGAGCAGAAATGGACTAGAGGGTTCCGTGTTCACTTAATATGAAAGTGCTCCCTTCCCCCACCCCTTCCTAATCTACGTGTGCATGAAGGCTGTGAATACGTGTGTTCTGTTTATTCATGCACATGGAGCCCACTGCCCTCCTTCCCGCTTTAGAACATCTTTGCACTGAAATCTTGCTTGTCTTCTAAACAGTCCAAGCAGCCTGACTCCCTTAAAATTCAACAGCAACAAAATTAAGAGCATGTCACCAGTAAAAATCGTTGAATTTATTTCATCAGAAAACAGCCCAAAATGTCCAGGGGTCCCAGCAAGCCTGAGTGAAGGAGAGAGGGGGCCGAGGGCTGGGAGGCAATAAAAAAGGAGCCAGAGCATCATAGGAATAAAGAAAGACTTCAATAAAGTAGCAAGAGTTGGCAGGGAATGTGGCAACAGCCCAAGTTATGAAAGGGGGAGTGTACAAAAGCATGACAGGCAGATGGAATAAAAGGAAAGTGCCGAGAGAGAGAGAGAGAGAGAGAGAGAGAGAGAGAGAGAGAGAGAGAGAGAGAGAGAGAGGGAGATAAAGAAATACATCCAAAGAAAGGAGACAGGTACAGCGGGAGCATAAAAACACAAACAGCTCAGGTTGGTAGGAAACAACACAAAAGTGATGATGTGCCTAAAAAAGAAAAACAACTTTTTTGCATGTAAACAAAAGTGGCTTCTAGAGAGGGAAACCAGTGGTGAGTGAGCACACACACGCGCACACACACACACACACACACACACACACACACACACACACGCGGCATCTGACTATTTCAAAAGCCACATCTAAAATTTCATTAAAAAGAGCCCAGCTGCTTCCTTAGCCTACTTTGTCTTTAAGGACTTAGCTAAGCTGAAGGAGTGGCCAGAAAAAGAAGGGGGAAAAAAAAAAAACACACTTCAACCCATCTCTCTCAAATTCTTTTATTTCAGCAATGCATTAAGCAATCTCCCTGCAGAGTTATTCTCTTCTTCCTGGTGTGGATAAAGCTCCCCCTGGGGAGCTCTGTAATTTCCAGCTTCTCCGAATTCAGGTATTAGTAAAGACCGCTTGGGGACACGCAACAATATAACTCTACATTTTCAGGCATTCGGAGAGAACCCCCTAAGGGTCCCAAGTTCAAATTTCTGAAATGTAGGCATTGTAAAAGGAACCTCGGGGGACTCCAGCAATAGAAATCTGCTGAATTCAAAGCATTTCCTAAGCCCTGGCAGGAGCCTTTGCTCCCACTGGAGGCTTTTTATAAAACATGTGTTGCTGACATGTTGACAGATTGCTCAGTGAAGTGTTAGGTGCATACACAGGCTGGCCATTTAGGGGGACATCAGTTTACCCTTCATCTCTACCTGAAGCACCATGTTTTATACATTACCCGAGGACAGGCAAAAAACAGACACTTTCCAACAAAGTATAGTATCACTTGGCAAAAGACAAGCCGCCTCTCACACGTACCTCTACCCACCTCCTAGGATGGAAAGATGGGTTTCATAGTTACATTACACACACACACACACACACACACACACACACACACACACACACACACACTGAGGCAGGGCTGGATGGAATCTCCCCAAATCACACAAAGGTCAGAAAATGAATTAAGTGTACAGTGCAAGGCCTGAGCTGGAAATTGCCTCCATGTATCAGGCCTGCCACCCTTCTGCTACTCGGGCCAGAGCTCCAAGGGTAGAAGGAGCAAAGGAATTTCCTAATGACAGCTGACTGTTGGGAGGTAATCTGATCAAAGGCCGATATTAAATCCAACTTCTGCTCATATCAGGGTATTAGTGATGTACGACTTAATAACCCAGCCGCTCCAAAAGTGCTGCCGTGGCAACAGGATGGAAATTGGGATAATAATGTATTCATGGTGCTGGCGACCTGGGGCTCCAGTGCTCGCTCTCAGGGGAGGGCACTTCACCCTGAGCCAGACGTGTCTGGGCAAAATCACTTCACAAAGGACAGGAGTGGAATACTGAAGAGCTCTGGAGCTGATGAGAGCGTCGATAAGGGGAAGAGTGGAATGAAGTGAAGGGAGGGAAGGAAAAACATTTTCAGCAGAAGGGCGTGAGTGGTGCTTCTCTGAAAACCTGATGGGACTCAAGAAGCTCTCGGCGACAAGTACAAGAAAATGGGTAATTATTAAATGAACATAAAACCACCTTCCTTGCAAAGGGCTGAAGGAGGAAGGAAGGCAACCAGCTTGCAGCAGATAAAGGGATGTGACCGGATCAGCCTCCACCGGCTTCCAGCCCAAACTGCCTCTGCACAGGGGAGGACCACTCACTCTCTGTCACCAGTGAAGCCCATCCTTCTCCATCTCAACGCATGCCCAGGCTCCGGGCCACTGCTTTATTCCTACAGACAGAAATATATTGGCCAACAAAAGAAAGGTCATGCATGCATCAGTGACTGGGAGACTACTGATCTCGATATGAGGGTATAATCCATAGTCCACCTCTCCTGAAAAATAGAGGCGGGAGAGCAAAACACTGGCTGCTCAGAGAGGGACCATCAGTCTTCCCCAAAGATAGACAGGTTATCCAATCCCAACAGGTTATCCAATCCCCAAGGCCACACCTCAACAGCACACATAGGAAAACGCCAAAGGGACTCAGCATTTGTTGGGGGTTTACAAATGTACGTATGCACGTACGTATGCATGTACGTATGCATATATAAATATATAATAACAATTAAAGAGTAAGATGTCATGAGTGGGGGGGACACGGGAGGGTTTGGAGGGAGGAGAGAGAGAAGGAAAAAAATTAAATTAGGAAATGAACCGTGGACAGAGAAGCCCGTGAGAGGGCTGAGGGGGTGAGGAAATGCAATGAAGTGAAAAGAGGTGACACAAGACACTGGTGTGGCCCGAGGGTGCTGCGTCACTTAGACACGTGCCCACCTACTCCACTCTAACACAGGGCCCTCTGGCTCCCTGGACTGAGGAAATGAAAGCACATACAAGGGTGATTTCAACTCCAAATATCTTTTGCAAATTACACCATGTGGGACTTACACTGGCTGAAGACATCTTCTTTAGAATATCAGAGGAGATTCCAAAAGAAAACTGGTGGACCAGGCAGGCATGCACTTCGGGGAAGACAAATAGAATATGTGTCTCTTGGTGTTTTGGGTTTTTTTTTTTTTTTTTCTTTTCCTTATCTAGCTTCAAATACTTTCTGTGCAACCAACACAGAATACCCTCAAAGAACAAAGGGACCAAACACAAGCTATGAAACTCGGTTAAACATGGTGGCAGGCATCGCTCCTGGGGGCCCAGTGGCTTCTCTTCTGAGGAAACTGACTCCCGGTAACCATTCTGACATGGCGAGCCCAGCAAATCCTAATTTCTTATTCTGGCAGAGCCTGATGCCAACAACGCACACATTGTACTCTTAAGCACGCTTCCTGCCTTTCCTAGTATTACAGATAATTTTCTAGTTGCAGAGTGTACTTATTACAAGGCTGTCAGAGGAGTTTTTGTTTCAACAACACGTTAACTTTACTGCACTTATAAAAAACATTATGTGTCCCCTGTGGTTCTCTGTGTTTAAGAGCAGCGAAATGTTATTGATCCCGGTGTGACAAATCAAGACTTAGGTAATGTCTACAAAACTCAATTTTCTGCAAGACATAAAAACCCTTTTTATGAAACCCCTCCTTGAGAAATTCAGGAGAAATTCCAGGCAAGAAAAGAGAAAAGTTGGGGGGGGGGGTAGTGGGAGAGTATAAAGGCCAGTCAGTTATAGATATATCTTAGTGTCATCTAACTCTAGTCTGACAGTAAATACTTAAACAAGCATTTACTTTCACTACTGTGAACATAAATAAACAAGTCTGCCTGAAATTTAAAACAATTTTCTCACCCAGCTAGAATTCTTCAGGAAGTGCATGAAAATAGTCTCACTAGGTAGGCCGAGATTGTCACCCAGAAGGCCAGCTTCCGCTCTGCTCCTTTTTGTATCTACGGTGGACTCTCAGAGGCTGTGTGTGTCTGCAGTGCTCCAACCTAAACATATCTCATCCCGAGGCTTACACACAACCACTTTCTTCTCAACAATGTACCTCCTCTCAAAGAGAAAACATTCTGAGGACAACTCCTGATAGTGGGAGCAAGTTGACCTGGTCAGTGATAGGAAGAGAGAAAAGAAAAAACAAGAAACTTCTTTGTCACGTGAGTGACCTAACTGGCTGTGACTTGCACCCATTTCATTTGCATTGGTAGAAATCACAGAACTCCACATACACGTGTGGACCACCCCCAACTGTTCTAGAAGGGAAACACTGCTTCTGCCTCTCATTAACAAGCAAGCAGAACCGCTGTCCATGTGGACGACGCAGAGCTTGAGTTCTCCTGCGATGATAAATGTGTGACAAGTGCCACTGTACTGCCACAGAGTATTACTACAGTCATTTCTCATCATTTTCCCCAGCAAACTTCAGACTCTGACAGGGCTGTCTGTTCGCCTCCATACTCCGCTCTCCTGGCGGGGGCGCCTTCTGCTGGGAAAGCGGGTGTCCCAGATCTGCAGGTAGCCTCCTACGTTCCTCTTTCTCTTTTCCTGCCTTTCTCCTGTTCCTCTGCTGCATTCATCATCATTCAGCTGCATTATAACACTTTAAAAAAAAAAAAAAAGCTTAAAAAAAACAGAAAGAAAAGGAAGAAATCATTTGATTTTCATTGCCCTGGAGAGAATTAAATACCCCCAAGGAAAGATTCTGGTACATTCTCTGCACACATTTACATGCAGCCAGTGAAGTAAACATTTCCATAATTGCTCACTTCAGAACATGTTACCCAGTTCCTAGGTACAATAACTGTCAGGAGTCAATGAGGAATAAAGAATTTTCCTGAATCCTTGCACATAACCTGACTAGCATTAATAACTCTACAGTTGTACGTAAGTTAAGAAATGGATTACCGCCAGACATCAGCCTTGCTCTGAGCACTGAAGTCACGTGTGCCTTGTTCTGCCATTAACAAAATAAATGTTCTTTGGTTTTGGTTACCTTAAGGACATTGATAATAAAAGCATTTTACCTTCTTTCTACTTAGAATAAAAGTCAATAGCCTAAACTACAGCCTTTTTTTTTAAACCTTGGAAATTACAGCAACAACATATGGCTTCCATTTACTTCCAATTTTACTCGTACTGTGAACTTCTTTGGTGAAGTTGTCTTCTATTGCTAAATGACAAAATGAATGATGAAATTCAGTTGCTATGCTAGAAAAACAAAAAACAAACTGTGGTGGTGGATCCCCAAGGAAAACTGGACTTCAGTCATGAATCATGCCTACCAGCGATCCAGTAACCCTTAAATAAAAGTCTTTATGTCGTAAAGAGCATTGTGAATAAACACGATCCTCTCAAAGTGCTGGAGAAGGATTCTGCTCCTTCTCCAGTCCCCTCGAAGCCAAGGTTAGAGAGCATGCCACCGGCACCCGGCG
Organism: Phodopus roborovskii; assembly: GCF_943737965.1. NCBI lineage: Eukaryota > Metazoa > Chordata > Mammalia > Rodentia > Cricetidae > Phodopus > Phodopus roborovskii. The sequence continues at coordinate 15,153,029 of NW_026126563.1, forward strand.
GTTATTGGAACAGACCTCACCATGTGCGAGAGACATCAGTGAGGAAGGGCAAGCAAGCATGGTTGCTGCTCTGTGTTTATTGCTTGCTTGCAGGGCTCCTCATATTGCTGAAGCCACAATGAAGAGCTTGGGAAGCACATAATAAAGCCAAGCCCATTGGCTCTGACAGCATTAGTCATTTTTCTACAAAATGAAAATGTACACACTTTGTTATCAGATAAATCCTTATGAGCATCTTCCATCTTCCCTAAGCAACGCAGTCCCCACATGCCCCCAGCTCTCCAGTGAGGCTGAAGAAACTTTTGGGTGAGTTCAGATAATCATTATCTAATTAGGTTGTGACAAGGACTGAGTCGACAAAACATAAATTCAAAATTGGGACAGAGAGATTATTATTTTTAATTTTTAAAATGTGGCCAGCTAGACAATCAGCTTTTGCAGACAATAAAATGTGCAGTTCTACACGCTATAAACTATTTATAACATATTCAAGGAAGTTTCTCACCCCGGCAGAAAATATCCTTTTAATAAGCCCTTTTTTACTATAACTTGCTATTATTGGGCTCTTCTTTATGGTTGTTTTCATATTTTCGGCATAAATATAGTGCAGAAAAAGACAAAGGCAAGCTGCACACAGCTGAAATGTTATACAATTTGTTAAAATGATGAATAAAATTAAAACTGCCTGTCAAAGCAAAATGAAAAGCAATTTTGTTTGCAATTTTCATAGCAGCAATGGAAAAGCAGCCAAATTCATGAACGGCATGCTGTCTGCAGTTCATAAGCATCCACAGTCACCAAAGAAAGTGAGTAAAGATACCAGGATGAATGGTACCCTGGAATGCACAGCATCCTGCCCAAGACATTGGCCTTCTTAGGAAGGGCTAATTCCAATCTTGTCCCTTGCCCCTCACAACTGACCCAAGAGTTCTTATCAGACCTTTGAGGTAGCAGAAAATGCCTTCAAAAGCTGGCTTATCGTCCCACATTGAAATTTCATAAGTCATGCCAAGTACTAGTATATGTGAAACAGGCATCCTATGCTCTTATTTCTTGGACCCTTGCTGGGAACCCCCAGAACCAATAAAAATGCTTAGACAGCAGGGTGCTGCTACCCTGCTTACCAGCAGAACTCAACTAGACAAGGGCTGCCCCTGAGATCACTGTCTAGAATGCCTTAGTCGGCCAAATTCTTGAATGAAAAGATGGGCAGTTGTATGAATAAATAAATGAATGGAGGATTTTCTACTACTGCATTCTATCTTTCTAATATCTCAAATCTGATTTAAATGAATATAAAACTTGCAGAGGCCTCAGTAAATTAAAAAAAATAATAATACAAATAATACAATAGGAACATTAGACACCCAATAAATGTATTAGGCTTGCCTAACTGCCAGGGTACCACTAAAGAGTTCCATCATGACATAACTAAATGATAAGCAAAGGAGATTCTTAGGTAGACAAGATGACTCAGCAGATAATGGTGTCTGCTGTGAAAGCATGAGGATCTGATTTAGATGCCCACAACTCAAGATGGAGGGAGAATGCTAACTCTCCAAAATTGTCCTCCAAGTTCCACATAATACACTTCCTGGTATGCACATGCACTATCACACACACCAGACACATCGCCACCACCATGACAATAACAATAGTGATGAAATGTAAAATACAAAGTAAGGTTCATTCTTTCCCATCCTGTCATAAGTAGTAAGTCGGGGAAAATGTCCTTTAGGTAACTGCCTGACACTCACAGAACCTTCTCTATTTCAACCTCTTACCAAAAATGGAAATACACAAAAAGTACAAACATTTCACCAAAGTAACTAACTCTACACTCACTTTTTAAATACTATTCATTAAACTAGACAAAATAAACACGTGGTCCGTAAGGATTTTGGCCTGGGAAAGCCTCCCTACTTCTTAGATTTGGTCATTTTATCCTATTCCCTGGTACTCTAACTGGCACTAGGAAGAAGTGGGATTAAGCTCAGGCATATAACAGTAAATTAAAGATTGACTGAGCTTATCAGGACATATGGAAAGGAGGAATAGAAAGCAGGAAGGACAAACAGAAGGGACTAAGACAGTAACTATCCTTGAGCTTCTTTCTACTAAAAGAAATGTCACCATTTGACCTAGAAAATCAAAAGCATATTCTGGCTTGAATGAAATCAGACAAGCATGGGCACTATCATTTTCTTACGTCATCTGACAGCTCCGCACTTTACACTAGAATTCTCCACAACCCACTATCACCCACACACCACAATGCTCACTCGGACACTATTTTCAAGATAGGTTCACATATTTACTGTGTAAACATTTCTCATTTTACTTCAGCGTCCTTTGGATCTTTGTCACCACCGGCACAATGTCATGGTGGCTTAGATTTCTGATGAGTGACCTACATGCACAATAAAGGGAACATACTGGACTCTGTAAAAACAAAACAGAAAGCCTCTTCCATCACTGCCTTCGCAACACTTGTGTTCTGCAAAGCTCCCCACAGCATTCTTGTAGGGCCAGGCCTTTTGTGTCTCCTCTTTCATCTCTTACCTATTACTTGTAATTGCATGGGATCAAGAAATGCTTGAGGCCAGTATGGTCTACATAGAATTCCGTGCCCTCCCATCGTACAGTGAGACACTGTCTCACTCACGCTAAAAGAGAGTCGAGCCTAGTGAGAAGTAGTTAGGTCACTGCATAACCTGCCCCTTAAAGAATCATGGAAGTTCTCGTGAGAACAGTTAAAGACTCAGCTGTTGTAAATGACTGAGCCTAAGCACTGACTCACTCCTAGCTTCCTATCTTACTGTATGAAGCCTTTCACACACATGTAGACTGACATGGGTAGATGTAGCTCAGGGAATTCCCAGTCAGAGTCATGGACATCAGACCCTTGGGCCTCCAAAATAGTGAGTAAATGTCTTTTTAATTTATCACTTGGTCTTGTATATTTTGTTATAGCAATAGACAGTGACTATTATAAAGGGATGAGGCACTAAAACTGTGGACTTCAAACTGTTTTATTATATAAATATAAATATATATATATACATATATAATATATATATATATGTTATATATTACGTATATAAAACTTAAGTGGGATTCCAAGATACATAAAATTGACAAAACCACCCAATCTGAACATAAGGAGGGTTGATCATACTCAAACATTGATTCCCCTGGAAGTCCCATGGTTCACAGCATGGTGCGGACCCAGTGCTTTCGGGACCTCCAAGGTCTCGTCAAGTTCTAGTGCTCAGTAGCCCCTCCTGTCCAGTTTGCTTCTATTTCCAAGTCTGAGCAGCAGTGCTGTAATGCCAGATTCTCTTGCTTGTATATTTACTCAGTGCACTCACTTGCGCACACTCCGCACATGCACTTGAACACTTGAAGTCTCTCACACACAGACTCCCTAATCTCTTAGAGATCTCTAAACAGCCATTACCAAGAAATTGACACTAGAGAATCAACCATTGCTCCAGGGGTACAGTATTTAAAGCTAGCTTTTCTAGCTTCCACCTCATAGTGATATGAAAATTGTAGCTCTTTGGAGAATTAAAAACAAAATTATTATTTCCAAACGTTAATTGAGCATCTTAAAGTAGGAATTTATGATACTCTTCACAACAATCGGAGATTTTATGCTCTATTGTCAAATGGTCGGCTGCTTTGAGCATTCTTTTTTGTAATCCAGTTATTTAAATATTATTATACATCCTTAGCTGAAAAATAAGCCAGTTTGTTGGTCTGCTTTTAGCAAACGGTGGTTGGAACCTTTCTAGCATACACACCCTTCCTATTTGACTCATCTGTCTGAAGCCTTTACAAAAGATACATTGGTGACTGTCACATGTTGGAATTAAAATTTCACCCTTAGGAACAATACTTGTTTTAAAAACTAGATTTATAATTAGCAAATTAAAGCTCCAGTGTGGGTTTTGTTTTTTGTTTGTTTCTGTGTGTGGGTTTTTCTTTGTTTGTTTGTTTTCTTTTTGCTGGCTTGCAAATAATTTATTTAATATAGAGCATGGGAAATCAACTCTATTTAATGAATATTACTCAGAAACCAAGAATCTTGAAAAGGTTCATTTTTATCATTGGTATTCTGAAGTTGCAACTTTGATCCACATCAACATAAAAAAGAAATGATTTTCTTAGCATTCTCTTTCATCCCTGGATAACACTCTGTGGTATGGGTACAGCAGGAAAACTCAAGGCTTCCCTTTAAGAGGAACCCACAGGTGACTTTAAAATAATGAAAACAATAAAGATATCTTGGTTTCTCTAGATAAGACACATATCCACATTTCCCTCCCTCACTGTAATTCTCTGCTGGTTCTCCAGCTACTTTCCTTGTAGGTGTGATTCAAGGACCTGCTGGCACCTACAAAGAAATGAACTAGAGGAAAACGATTATACCAATTTTTTTTTTACCAAACTTAATTTTGAAAGTCTTGGACCCTTTCTTTTTCTGTGATCCTAGAAAAAATGAGATAGATTTTTGTCTTATTTTTAAATTGCTAGGTGCTAGCAGCACGCCTGTATGTTACAATTCACAGGAGAATGGACACAAGAATGCACATTGATGGAAAATTTGGCTACCTTCTCTTGAACTCTTTGTACTTTGAGAAATAGGCTTTAGCATAAATTTTTTCTATACTGCCATGCTTTATTACCTTCATAGAAAATAAAGATAACATATGTGTACATATGTATATGTACATGTAGTACATACTTTGAGAAATATACATATATGTGTATACACACACACACACACACACTTGGCTAGACTGCAAATGGATAGTCTAGTCAATAATTGTAAGAAAGCAAAAAACAACAAAAAGCCTCACTGTACAAGTACAATTTCGTTGTAGAGGGACACAATACTGGCAGCACTTATAACGACCACTGAGACCCTGCTCACCACAATCTACTCCTGCTACCTCAAAAGACAGCATGGCCTTTGTGATAGTGACTGTCATCCTGCCTATGCCACCTATGCAGACAACTTGAAGGAGCACAGTTAATCTAAGTTTGGAGCCCTCTGTACATTAATTCATACCGAATGTAATCTTTGCTATTTTCTTGAATCGTTTCTACATTTTCTTTAAAGGCTCATTCACCTTGTTGAGTATAGATATAATTCATTCATTTTCATTGTTGGTAATATTCCATCATTTGGACACGCATAGTTTCTCCACTCTATTGGCTCGACACTGAGTTGCTTGGTGTGTGTGTGTGTGTGTGTGTGTGTGTGTGTGTGTGTGTGTGTGTGTATGCGTGTGTGTGCATTATATATGTGTCCATGCCTCTGTAAGTGCTTGTGTGTTAACATGCATGAGTGGGTTTGTGCGTGTGTGTAGAGGACAGAAGTTGATGTTGGTGTCTTTCATCATCTCTCTCTACCATACCTTTTGAGGAAGTGTTTCTCATCTAAGCACAAGCTCATTGATTGCCTAGGCCATCCAGCAAGCACAGGGATCCTGACTGTCCCCATTCCCTCCTGCCTTTTTTTTTTTTTTTAATGGGTGATGCAAATCTGAATTAAGGTTCTCGGGCTTACATTGAAGAAACTTTATCCATTTCGTTATCCCCTCTAGTTCCATTTCCAGTTTTAACCATGTTGCTATGAATATCCATGTGCATGTATGTCAACCCCATGCATATCTATCTACAATTCTCCACACTAAGGAAAAGTGAAAATGCCAAGGTGAAGAGTTCACATGTCTTTGAATTTGTTGGACACAACTAATCTGTTTTCCTACCGATCTCCATTCCAGTGAGCAGGATTGAAAGGTGTCCTGACTAACACTGGGCACTGCTAAGCTGGCCAAGCAGCCTTTATTTCTCATTACTTTGGTTAAAAACATGGCAGCTCAGATAACAGAGAAATGGTTAGAATTTGCCTTTCTGGTCTCTTTCTATGTTCCTTTTTTACATTTTGATCATATGACTTCGAAACAACATTCTTACTTTATTTCATTTCTTTTTATCTTACAATACAATATAGACTGTCTAGATCCATGATTTTGGTAATAATATTCTTGTTGACAGAGGCACTACATATACGATGTATAATTCCTCAAAGAGACATGACTGTCACATGCAATTATTCTTCTCAGTAGATATCATTTTATACAGAGAAACTGTAAATAACCCTGAATTCTTTTATTTAGAGATGTGTTTGGGTTTGCACATCCAAGGATCAAACTCCTATATGCAAGAAGAATAGTGGCTTTGGCTGAGCTTGCTAAAGTTTGAGAACTTCCAATTAGTTTTATCTATTTACAAAAAAAAAAAAAAAAAAAAACCAAAAAAACAAAAACAAACAAAAAAAAATACTACATTCTAACAGAATCCTGTTGCTGATGGCCCTGACATAGGACATTCCAGAAGCTGGTGGATTCAGATGGAACAGGAAAGGGAATGAGAAAATTTCCCTGAACAAACTTGAAATGTTGTTTTGGCCTTTTGGACCCCACTGCAGGATGTCTGTGTTCAAGTACATGTCTAACTTCCTTTCAGTATTTATCGATATCTCCTTCTCTTTGAGGTCAAGTTCAAGTCTCCCTTGCTATAAAGTGGTCATTCTGAAAGACAGGAAACCATACCAAGGTCCCAAGTCTGAAACGCACACTTTGGCAAGAAATATGACTTCATGAATAAAGGGCTTGCCGGAAGCGTGAGGACCAGAGTTCGGATGCCCAGGCTAAAGCTAGATGTGGTAGTATGACTGTAATTCTAATGACTGTAATGTCCCTATGGCAAGATGGGGAGAGGACACAGAGGAATCTCCTCACAGGTCAGTTAACATGGGTAATGTAGTGATGAACAAGAAGACGTCATCTAAAAGTAAGGGCTAGCACCCAAGTGTATCCACTGAGTACCACATGTACCATGGAAACACACACACACACACACACACACACACACTCACACATGCACACACACAAACACAAATGTGCATGCACACGAGATTAAAAATAATTAAAAAAATAATTGCAAGACAATAGGGTCCTAGAAAGGAGTATTTCTGAACATCTTCAAGGCTATTTACTCAGTACAAGAAAGTGTCTGGTAAGTAAGTACTGAACAAAGGAATGATAATGAGATGTCTTCTGTTTCTCTGTCCTGTGTGTGTGTGGCTACTCTGTGAATGAAAAAAGTACAGAAGCAAAAACCATTTCTTCTAAGGGTAACAGATTTACAATGTATTAAAGTGGAACCTAAAACACGAACATCGTTCTTCCAGGCAGAAATTCTTCCAAAATGTCCATCATGTATCAGGTTTAAGTCATGCCTGCTTTATAAGCCAGTTGCTAAGGGATGAGATGGCAGGTGTGTGATGGCTGGGTAGTATCTGACAGCGTGGAAACTAAGGGAAGAGATAGCGAGTGTGTGATAGCCTCTGGTAGCATGGAAAGGTTCAATTTCCAATAGCCAGCACTCTTAGCAAAACCTCCTGGTTATACCATCACAACCGGATGGGAAGACAAATTCTGGAGACAGTACTCTGGGCACTAGAAGTGGAGCCCAGCTTTCTGCTAGAAGGTGTGAGGGCACTGCATGGAACTTGACTACATAAGTTCCCACTGCTGTAAGACTACATGAGTCGCGTGTGAATGGAACGAAGCACAGTGCTGCTGTTGCACATGCACAATGGTCCTGAGAAATTGCAAGTTAGGAGAGGTCCACCATTTTCCCACACACTTTAAGACACATAAATGTTCTTTTCCTAAAGTCATCCTGATTTCTGTAGGAGCTAAGATGCAGATAAGTTTCAAAAGCTCTTATTTTCAATGTAAAAAGTTCTGTACTTCCTTTGCGGACATCTTAGAGGGGGGAAAAAAACCTTTTCCATTCTTTCCAATGAAGTCATATTCATAAGTTCAATCATTCATTCACCAAAGGCCACGGGGTGTGGTCAGAAGACACAGAACATAGTGTTTCATTGGATCACAGAGAAGTAATACGCATAATCACAGGAAGAAATATGGAAGCATGCAGATTCCAACCTCAGTTCATTCCGTCAGTTATTCAAGGAATGTCCAAGTCAAAGGAATCCATTACTCAATGAACTCTGGGCCTCATCTTACAACCACAGCACCTCACAAACACCCTGCCTATATTATGGTATGTGGACTGGGTCAGAGTAAATCTGAGACTAAACCTTGGGCCCTCTTGGGCACTTCTCTGTAGACCAAAGGCTCAAATGAAGAGGTCTGATTGTCCACCACACCCATCTTTCCTATCCATCACCAGCGAATAGGAAGCAGATTGCCCCTCTATTGCTTGGACTTTGGTTCCTCTATCAGGATGCCTTTGGTATTCATTTTCTCCATCTAAACCACACATTTTAAATAGGAGATCAGGGTAATTACAGTGGAATGTTATCTGATCTCCTTGATCTAGTCTACCCTGAAGAACACATAGTTACTTGAGTCCATATGGATACATGTATGCAAATACAAATTATACTTACATACTCAAGTATCTACTCATGCTCATTTAAGTATTATTATTTAAGTAAACACAAGCTTATTAAAGTACACATGTATATTCATGCTATGGCTTGAATATGAAATGCTACCCATGGGAACATGTGTTTGAACACCCAACCCCCCAGCTGGGTTATGTTCTTTTGGAGAGTTGTGGACACTCCAGGAAGTGAAACCTCACTGCAGGAAATGAGTCACTAGGAGCAGGAAACCTTGAGGTGTTGTTCCAGCCTGTCCTCACTCCACAGCCACTCTTCCAATCTCCAGACGGACAGTGACAGGCCGCTTCAGGCTCCTGCAGCCATGTGTTTCCACCGTGGTGGACGTATCCATTTAAGCCATGAGCCAAAATAAACCCTTCTGACACTGCATATCTGGTCAAAACCACAAGAACGAAACTAACACAGTAAGTATACATATACATAGATAAACATTATACATAGTTGTATAAAAATACATATGCATTATAAATACATATAATATACATTCATATATACATTACGTATCTATATGTACATATCCCATGAGTGTGTCCCTATCAGTGATAACCACGATAAAGACAAGACTTTAGATTTATGATTTTTTTAAAAAATACACTGCAGAAGGAAATTCAACTACAGAGTGCAGACCTTGGCAGCAATTCACAGGTAGCAACCACAGCGCACACCTGTGGTTCTACTGAGTCTTCCAGGAAGATGCAGGATGCTATCCCTCTTCTAAAGAGTGAATGCATCTCAGAAGCATGTGGTGTTGGCTCCACGCCAGAGAAACAGACAAAAAACATGGATACACCTTGGACAGCGGACATCCTGGGCTCCCTAGCAGCAAAGTTCTGACTACTACAGCTTCCCACGTGGAAACCCAGAGAGGAAAAACAATCCTGAGTGGTCACGTGACCTGGGTTTGTCATCTTCTACATCTGTGGGGACATGTAAACATCTCGATGCAGACGGAAACTGACTCATCCCTATCAGGAACAGCTTCCCGCCACTGAGTAAACACTGGCTCTTGGGGCCCATGGCCACAGGAGGACCACTGCAGACCATGTGGTCCCAGAAACAGCTGGACTGCTTCAAACACACTCTTGCTGCTGAGCCCAGTGAAGGACAGTCAGAAAGTGTGAGAACACCGTCAATCAGCGTGCTACAGACTGATTGAAAGGAAGTTCTTTTAATGCAGACACTTCAATTACACTTCATGCAAAAGAAGGAAGGGACCACTCCTAACAGGTGTTTAAAAGGTAGGGGAGAGGTAAGGCCTTTTAACAGGCATTTGCCTGGCGGGGGTCAGGGTGAGAAACCAATGTATTTGATGAATGTCTTTTTAATAAATAAAGAATCCCGGTGACAGGGGAGCGTGGGGTTGGCTTTTAAGTGCACACCACTCTTAATAGGGAACCGGTGCTCTAAGGGGACAAAAGGCTACCATTTAAGAAATTACCCTTGATAAGTCCATGCTCCTATCCCTCACTGAGAGGCAGAGGATCAATTAGAACTCCATGACAGACTTTGGAGAAAAGAAAAGTGATAATAAGAAGGACTTTGATTTCTGTGGTAGATTATGTTTCCCAAGGTGGCCACAATAATAACTCTCGTCCCACATGCTCTTCTGCAGTGTGACCTTTCTCTGTCACCATCATGGCACTGACGTCCCCTGCTCATCTCCCAGTAAGACAAGGAACTTATTTGAAGAGGATGGAATAACACGGAAGTGTTCTGAGCCTGAGCCTCCCCAGGCTGCAGCTGAGGCCTGGGCATACTTTTGCTTGAAAGCTAGATACTAGCCATGGTAAGTCAAGGTGGCCTCAAAGAATGACAGCCAGAGCCCTGAGGATAGCATAAATGTGCTCTCAGCAGCAGCCAGGAGCAGCCATGTGGGACCACACTGGACTTCCAAGTCAACCCCATGAAGAGTGGAGCCACCTAATTAACCCAAAGAATCAGAAAGACTAATAAATGGTTACTGTCTCTAAGCTACTAACATTCATTGTGCCTCATTATTTGGCAATAAATAATTGTAACAGTTTCTATCATGTAGCCATCCCTCAGCATCCATGGGGAGTCACTACCCACGGGTACCAAATTCAGTGGCTGCTCAAATCCCGTGTGATATTCTATTCTGACCTACACACATCCATGTATTTTAAATCATCTATAAAATACTTCTCAAACAAATCCGAGGTAAATGATATAAAAGCAGTTGTGCTGTTGTTTGACCAGAAAAGAATCTACATGGGTTTAGTACAAACAGATGGTTGTGATCCATAATTGACTGAGTACATGGGTGAAAAACCCAGGAAATCTACTATACTTTGTTGCAGCAATATAAACCATGATGGGCAGACACACACATGCATGAGCATGAGATGGCAGAGTAACCAGAGTGGCTGAGACACACACACACACACACACACACACACACACACACACACACACACACACACGAGATGTCAACGTAACAGGGCTGGCTGAGACACACACATGCATGAGATGGCAGAGTAACCAGAGTGGCTATTTTAAATACACATGTTGACAGAACAGTGAAGAGCCAAAACAAAAAACTCACTTTGCTGTCCCTTTACATCCCATGTTAATAAAAAGAACGTTAAGTTTCAATGTGTTAGAAAAGCCAGGCAGACTCATTAAGCAACTGTGAAGAAGTCAGTACAACATGAAATTACATTACTAATATTAAAGGTTGTTCCAGAAGATGCGCAAATCATTACTTTCAGTGGCATTGTCCAAAGAGGCATATATTCCCATTAAAAAGCCTTCCTCTCCCCCCTTTTCCCCTTTGGTTCTTCAGTCAAACTCCTTCCCACCCACAGACTTGTACATATTAATAATTTGCAAACATCAAGCAATGTTGAGAAACATTTATGCTTCTCCAGAGCTTTGCTAACACAACAGTGGATGATTGTTGAGATGACATACATTTTAATTCTCCAACAATGTAACAGCTATTCTATAAAAGGTATCTATAAACTTGCTTTTATTTTTAAAGCACCCATAACTTTTCCAATTAGCAAACATGAGACACTGGCAGCTGGAATTTACTTTTTCTTCCATCATATCTGTACCCAGTTTTATGGAGTTCCTAGGATATTCACGGGAGACACATTAGAGGTTTATTAAAATCTGGAAAAGGCTTCATACAGGGTTAGAGAAATCTGAAAGTGTCCAGTCAAGCAGAAAAGCTGATGAAGACACAGACAACATGGGTACTGAGTGATGTGGCAGCTGAGAAGGACCACAGTCCCTCCCTCCTGTCCACTCAGGGCACTGGCTCCAGAGGAAGAGGTTGACAAGAAGCCTATTGCTCTCCACCCTTAATTTTTTGAAACAGGGTCTCTAACTGAACCTAAAACTCATCAGGTTGACTAGATTGGCTGGCTGGTCCATGGGCTTCAGAGATCCACGTGTCACCTCCCCACAGTCCTGGTGTCACAGAGGCACACATGATCGTGCTCAGCTTTCAATGTGGGGTCTGGGGATCCAAACTCAGAGCATAACACTTCACAGAAGGCACCCCACAAACAAAGCCATATCCCCAGTCCCCAATTTTCTTTACTAGGAAAAAGAAACTCGGCCAGATGAGTTCACGGGGTCTTTCCAGCCCTAAGCTTTCATTCTTGAACATTCCGTTCTAACCCTCTGGTTTTGGGCAGCAATTGGAAAATGGCTTTCTCTTATAAACCCCTCTACCTGTACAGATTATCTAGGAGTTTCTCTATTTATAGATGATGCTGGGCAGGACCACAAAGAAGAGGAGCGGGAAAGTGTTTGTGGCAGTACTTTGAGGCCTACAACATGTTTAGTAATGAAACATCAGATAGCTCAGGCATCAGTTTCTACCTTTGTCCTACCCTACCAATGTGTCCCTATCTCCTGCTGGCAATGGTAAGCTAACAGTGCTTAGGTGACACAACACATACTGAAGGTAAATGAGTGGCATGCCCTTCACTTAACTGACCTCCGTATTCCAGCACACATACACAGTAGGACATCTTGTGTGATGTTTTTATGGAGAATAAAGTCCTGAGGACCTATTAGCAAGTGTTGATGTTGGTTGGGGACACAGAATTTCCAGTGTTGCACCTGGTTCAGAAAACACTCCCTGGGGTTATATATCCATGGCATGCCTGACCTGGCTGTATCAAGCATTTCAGCACTAATAAAAACATGCTTCCTTATTTTTCTTTCTAGGAGTAGTATGCATTCAAAACAATAACAACAACAAAGGACAACAAAACAGAGTGCTAGACCCTGGCTCTGCCTTCGACTGCAAACAGTCTCTTCACTGGAAAATCTGATGTGCTTTCGCTAAATAATTAAAGAATGTAAGTTATCACCCAGAGAAAAAGGTCCATCCACACTGGGAGTTTAAAAGCTCTTACATTTTAGCACATTCTCTAAATTATACATGATCTTGGAAGAGATGTTATCTCCAGGAATATCAAATATTATAAAATAGCATCAAATGAAAAAATCAAATACAGCAATTCTGTGCTGGATTGTCAGATGCCTAGCTCCACCCCCATTGGTCCTTCCCATTAAAGACAGTGAGATGACTCTGGAGTTGAGGGGAAAGATATTTTAAAAGTATCTGCCACCCTCCACTTCCTCCCTCTTCCTAATCCAAGCTGGGCATGGGACACAAACTCTAGCAGCCATCTTTCCCTACTTGAAGATGCCAGTTATGTGCTAGGTAATAAAGCCCCAAAGAAAAAGTCTTGGTTCTTAAAAGCCCACAGTACTCCTAAGCCTTTCTGTTCTCACCCAGCTGAGATAAAGAGACTTCATTATCTTAAATACACTATTGTTATCTTGGGATTTTCTGTTACTGGAAACTATTTCGCCTATAAATTTATCTACTTTCAGTCTTTCATGCCATGTCTATCCAGACCTGGCTGGAGTGACAATATACTAACAGAACAACTTAAAAGGAACAAAGATCCATCCTGAGTCAGTTTCAGAGGCTTTAGCCATGGCTACTTGATCCCATGTACTTGAGAACATTAAGTTAGCAAGAATGTGTGATGGAGAAATGAGGAAGAAAGAGAGAACGTCAAGGCCTAGGACAGGACACAGCGTCAAGGACACACCCCTATGGCCCACTTCCTTTTGCTAAGTTCCGCCTCCTAATGTTTCCCAAAATAGCGCCACCATCTGAAGACCAAAGTACCAACAAGCCTTTCTTTGGGTGGGGCAGAAAAGGTCAGAGACTCTTCATATCAAACCACGGAAGACATCTGTGTCTACTGGTCAAACCTACTTTTTATAAGTCAAACCTCCCACTTGGTACAAATGGATTTTCAAATTGTATGACTGATAGAGAAAATACCTCAGGTAGTGTTTCACACACATCAAGATAACTACCTAACTAAACATACAGTTAATGCTAAATTTACCTGTAGCCAAGTCAGTACAGAAATAGGTTGTTGGGGAGATTCACGGCAGTGTTTGATTTCTTAATCTTCTCATTTGGTAGTGGAGAAAATATTGACTTACCTCATGAGCACAGAAAGAGGACTGGCCAATTAGTAATTGCCAATCACCAGGAAAATATAAACTTAAGAAGCAATAACACTTTTCATTAAACTAGTAATAGATGCGCCAGTAATTTCTTCCTTTGATGGAGATAATTTACCTTTGGTGGGCACCAAATGCTCGTGGCATAAGAGTAAAAGTTAAATGAAAACTAAGCCTTAAGACTCTCTGTGACATTTCAACCAAAGCATTTAGGTAAATAATGTTGCCATCAAATATTACATTGATGCTCAACATGTTTCTAGCGTGTGAAGAAATTTTGTGCGATAGTACACACTGGTTGATCTATTTTAGAGATACTTGGGCTCTCTGGATGTTCACAAACGCTGCCGCAGCCTGACTCCCTAACAGCTACACATAAACTTGACTGGACTCTTTCTGAGCAGCTCTCGTCAGACAACCTAAGGTAAAGCAGGTTTCGTTAATCTTGCCGGCCAGGGCCTGGCTTTATGGAGGTTGCTTTGTGTATACCTACAGCACATTTTCTATGCACTTTTACCTATTGGAACTCCTGGATGCTCTGAGTGTGCAACTTGCTATGACAGGATGCTCTGGCTTAGAAGATTGTTGTCTCTGGTAGATGTCAGAATCTGAAGGCAGAGTCTTTTTAAGCATCAGCAGTCACCCGCCCTGGAATGCCCTATCTAGCTCTACCACCCACACCCGCTCCCTGCCCATTCATTTCCTAACGATCCCTCTGGGCAGCTCTCACCTCTGATTTCTTCCAGAAGACCTCTCTTGCATATATTCACCACCCGCCCTTCTTTGAACTAACCACCCATATTAGCAATTCTGCCTTTTAATGACACACTGCCACATTCAATATTAGAATTTCAGGCGTGAGTGTTTGTTCCCCTAGTGCAGTGTGAGCCTTAAGAGTGGCGTTCATGACACATTTCTTTTGCTCCCTCACAATGCTCAGCAAAACACACTGCCACATTCACATTAAATACCTTGCTTCAGTATGTCAGGCACAGCACACAAACAGCCAGCTGACTCCAGGAGCATTTGATGCACAAATGCATTTTGTTAGGTCCTATTCCCCGGAAAACACAAATACAAGTCTCCTGTGTTTAAATGAACTCACCAAGCGCAGGTGATTTTCCAAACCATTGCTCATTTTCACCTCCTCTGCAGCCAGACCAATTCCAAGACACTTAGGCTTGTCTGCTAAACATGAGATATGAATATTTTAAACCGCACTAAATGAAAATTAATGTGTTCTAATTTTTGAGCTAATTCACAAAACTTATAGATCTTTTAAAGTCATTCTAGAGGGCACATGGGGGAGAAATCTATGCCAGTCAGTAAGTAAACCACAAGCACAAAAGTTTTCAGTGACAGCCAGTGTACATGATCATATGCTCAATACACAGAGTGAGTGGAGTGTGTGTGTGTGTGTGTGTGTGTGTGTGTGTGTGTGTGTGTGTGTGTGTGTGTAAGGCTAATGTCTGGGCTTTACTGTGTAGTGGGTTATGTAGAATGAAGTGTGGGCTCAGTATTTTTTTTCCATAGCAGAAACAGGGTTTCTTCTTTACTCCCCAAACATGACATTCTTTGTTCTGCATAAAGCTGAGGACCAAGACCTGTCTAAGAAAAACCAGCATATATAGGACCAATTCTGACTCCTCTATTTCCCCATCCAGAATGCACTCATGCCTCTGGAGTTTACTTCCTCATCTGTAATTCTGGGGATTGAACCTGGTACCTCCAGCATGTTGGTAAGAGCTCTACAAGGGAGCTATAAACCCAGCCCTCCCTTTTGACTTTTAAAGGGGGGGGGGAATTTTATGGCGGAACAACAAATATTAAGCTCATATTTTTTTCTTTCCAAACTCCTCAAGATTGGGAAAGAACTCAAGTACAGATTCCAGGGACTTATCATCTAGAACCACTGTCATGTTAAATAATCAGTAATACACAAAATATTTACCCGCCCCATCAAAAGCAGTGAAATGGGTGATTTATTAACGACCTCCCTTCACAGAGAAGGAGAGTTTAGATGGAAACTTCCAGCCATCCGGCTGGGTTGACAGAGTCAGCACCACCTGGCATGGGCACTGTCCTGGACCATTCACCACAACGCACCTTCTCCCAACTCTAGGGGCCCTCAAAACCACACACTATGTTTCACTCCTTTTAACGCCTTCAAGTTTTATTCCATCATTTCTCCTTTAGAAGACTGCTAGGAATTAATTACTGCCAAAATTATTACATTGATTTCTTTTTAGCTAATGGAATTTTTAATGAAAATAATACAAAGGAAGATGATAGGAAAATGGCAATGTAAAAGTCAGCCATAAAGGTGCCCTGTTAAGATTCAAGGGGGCCACAGATTCCAAGCAATGAACAGTAAAATTAAACCTGCCTGGTAATTCATGCATTCATCCCTTCCCTCCCTCCCTCCCTCCCTCCCTCCCTCCCTCCCTCCCTTCTCCCTTCTTTCCTTCCTGAGAGCTTAGGGGTGGAGGAAGGGGGGAGTTCCTGATCATAAGTAATAATTCCCTAATAATAAGATTTTCCATAGAGATGGACATTAGTCAAAAAGGAAAGAAAGACAAGGGGAGGAGAGACAGCAGAGGGGGCAGAGGAGAGGAGGGGAGGGGAGGGGAGGGAGGGGAGAGAGGGGAGAGGAAGGGAGGGGAGGGAGGGGAAGGGAGGGAAGAGGAGGGAGAGGAGGGGGGGAGGGAGGGGAGGGAGGGGAGGGAGGGGAGAGGAGGGAGGGAGGGGAGAGGAGGGAGGGGAGGGAGGGGAAGGGAGGGGAGAGGAGAGGAGGGGGGGGAGCCCACTGACCTAATCCTATGAGAGAGAGAATAAGTTGCTGGGTTTCAGTTAGGCCAGTAAGCCCTCGCTGTGGAAATCCCCATCTCAAAGGACACCAGCAAACCTTACTAGCCAGCCCATCTCCCCTCGGCAGAGACCACAGCCTGCACCTCTCAGCTGCTGGTCACCCTAACCACAGAAGTCTTGTGTTTGGAAGCAAACTCTCAAGTAGTCACCAGCCTGAGCAGACACTCTGTTTGGAAATAGAACATTGTCTGGGGAGGGTTCCACAGAAGCACGAGGAGGGAGCTCAGATCCCAGTGCACACTCCAGAGCTGGGTGGGAGGAGTGGCCCACTGTAGTCCCAGCATGAGGGACACAGAGCCTGGACGTCCCTGGAGCAAGCTGGGTAGCCACTCTCTGTAATGGGAGTGCCCGTTCATCCAGCCAGATGACCCAGCTCAACACACGGGACAGTCATTGATTGAGGAAAATGCTCAATGCCCACCTTGGGCCTTGACACACATTTGCATTCACAGGCACATCCGACCACATACGTGTGCATATGTACACACATTTGTGTGGAAATTTAAGTTAATTTAAAGACTAGATGAGAAAGAAGTCTAAAATTAGAGCTGTCGGTGGGAAAGAAGCTCATGAAGGGAGGCTAAATTGTAACTCAAGAAGAGAAAAGGCGGACAACCACTTTTGGCTCTGGCCTAAGGACACACCCGGGCTCTGCACACTCCTAGCCAGGAGAGAATCTCAGATTTCACACTGGCAAAGATGGCTGCCCCCACCCGAGCTTCAAAGCTGCCTCTTTCTCATTTCTGCTGTCAACTGCTGCAAACTGGAGTCCCACCAAGAGTGCAGAGCTCCAAGACTGTTCCTCCGTCTCTGCCTTGTTACCATGCCCACCACTAGCCAACCCAGGCATCCCCAGAGGTCTTGCCTCCTAGATAGTTATGGATTGGTCCTCCTCACCCATCCGTGGCCTGGACCCCCCTCCCCGTCCCACAATTTGCAAGAGCTTCCTATCTGGAATGCCTACTCTATTCCTTCTCCAGTCTACTCTGCTCTATGTAGTATGGACCAAGGGGAACGCATGTGTTCACCTTCCTGCATATAACCTGTCCCAGCTACCTGCCACTCAGAATGGAAACTACCACCAAACATTTTAACATCTCTAAACCGTGCAGGTAACAGTACAACAGAGAATCTCTGCTAACTCAACTCCCCGTGTCTGCCCATACACAATGGACTGCTGAAATGCGGAGGACACACTCAAATGGAAGGTCTGAGCATGGCCCTCTGTCACAAGATCCAACTTCTCTTCCTTCTTCATTGAGGCCATACGCCTGTCGTACAGCCCCAGGGACCCCTTCCAGCTAAATCTTACACCTGTGATGCCTTTCATATCACCCCAGGGTTGACTGTGTGATCGGCAGTCAGTGGAGGCAACAGTGATATACCAGAGTCGAGGGAGGCCATGAAAGACACTGCAGGTCCAGAAGATGATGGCAAGGGACTGGGTTAGGAGAATTGCATTCTTTCTCTAATACAGAGAGTTATGCCAACAGAGAAACAAAAGAAAAGAAGAAAGGGACAGAGTTAGGCAGTCATTTTCAAACTGTGGGTTGTGACCCCTATGGGGGGTCGAATGACCCTTTCACAGGAATCACATATCAGATATTTACATTCATAGCAGCAGCAAAATTACAGGTATGAAGCAGCAACAAAATAGTGTCATGGTTGGGGGGGGTCGCCACAACGTGAGGAGCTGTATTAGAGGTCACAGCATCAGGGAGGTTGAGAGCGACTGGACCAAGGTTTGTGCCCTGAAAAGAAACTTGGGAGAGCAAAGTGGTGAGGAGAGGGAGTATTAAGTTACAGGGAGACACTTTCAGAAGAGCAAGAAGGGAAAAATAAATATATACCCACAATTCAACTGTTCACCTGTACGTAAAAACTTAAAAGATTTCTTTCTGAAGGCATGATCATATAGAATATCAAATGTGAAATATTAAACCGATTTGTATAGCCAGCAGACATGGCTTTCTGATAAGTATAAAATACTGGTAAAAAGGAAATACTTTTCATAGAAAATAAAATTAAGTATAAGAAATAGGTATATGATAGCTTTGACAGATTTCAAACACATTACAAAAGCCGGCTCGGGAAACTGCCAGCCTGATCAGTTAATTACAATGGGAAACATTTTCATAAATTAGACTATAGAAAGTTAAGTTTAAAGGCAGTCTGAGTAATAAAAATACATGTTCTAAAGAATTCATGAAATAAGAGGAAAATGTTTTTATACAACCAAAAATACAGCTTTGTGTGTGAACACGTAGTACATTTTTTTCCTAAAAGCATGAGTGTTTTCTAAAAGCACAGTGTTGTTTTCAAATCATTTGAATAGTAATAACTTTGCAATTTTTCTTTTCTTGTTTGAATCATGAGGAGGCAAGGGCTGGAAGCTGGTCATACTTTAATTTTCTGCTTTTGTAATCAATATC
Organism: Phodopus roborovskii; assembly: GCF_943737965.1. Taxonomy (NCBI): domain Eukaryota; kingdom Metazoa; phylum Chordata; class Mammalia; order Rodentia; family Cricetidae; genus Phodopus; species Phodopus roborovskii. Next base: position 15,172,373 of record NW_026126563.1, read on the forward strand.
CCACCCAGATATGACTAGCCACCCTCCATTCCAGTATTCAAGGACCACATGGAGGGCTGAGAACTCGAAGGGTTTTAAAACTGGCCCTATTTCAAGAAAGGCGCATGAAGTGAAGTAGCCTTCATCACCTAGAGAATGAAACCAGAAAATGGATGTGTTTCCAGACCAACTGGAATTTTATTTAGAAAATCTGACTTTTAAGGGAACATTTCTCAAGAACCAAGTAAGGTATTTACTTGGATTGTCCATAATGTGCATCTCTTTGTCACTTTTGCATGTGTGTAAGGGTGGAAGCTGGTGGAGCTTGTCTACAAGGAAGCTAAGAGAGTTTGGGAAATAGAGGGTAGAGTCAAAGAATTATATTCTTTAAAGGAAAAGCTTGATGTAGTCAGAAGTTTAATCAAGTATGATCTAAAGTAGCTGTCAATTAGACACATTGCACATGCAAAGCAATATACCCTTATCATTTGTTGTTAAACAAAGACATTATAACACAATGAAAGCCATCGGTTAATCTACTCCTGCAGGGCTTAACAGAGGACACACACAAACCCAGTCACTCATTGTTGTCCTCCGTCCTGACAGGGTTTTAGCCGCTGCCCTGATTTTGTCACTTTGCCCATTCCTGAGTTGACCCTATTATTTTCCTACTTTGGCTGACTCCTGTGATTCTACATCCTAACAGCTAATCATGTGCCCAAAAATATCCCACACAATTATGTTATAATTATATTGAAACAAATGTTTCCTTACCCCGTTAGCTTTCAGATATTCCCTACTGTTACGAATGTATTTTTGAGCACTTTCTAATGTGTGTTCAAAGAGTTCTACCCAATAATCTACCTACATTCATCCTACCATTCACCCAGGAGGCATGATCCCTTTAAACTTTGAGAAGCTCCAGTTGGAACAAAGAGGTGGGGAAAAGGGTTCAGAGTTTGTGGAATAATCACTTCTAATCGATCAATTTCCCCTGAAGGTACAGCTGAAGGAAAGGAGGAGAGGAGAGCTCCAGCCCAATGCCTTGAAGTTTAAAGAACCTGAGCCCTGAGGCGCAGGGTAGAAGGATTCCTGCTTTCCCCTCCAAGCCCTATTAAGAGGTCACTGATCTCTGCGACACTGCCGCCAGTCCCTGAAGATAGGCTCCCCAGACAGGGGCTTAGCACAAAGAGCAGGGTGTGGAAAGAGTCTACTTTTCATGGATTCTTTAGCAACCCACCGTCTAAGAAAGAAACAGATGTCAGCTACAGCGTCTTAAGGGGAATGACCTTTAAAATAGAATCAAGTGTGCTCAGGCAAAAACCGTCAAAGTTTCACCATCTTCTTTTAGGGTGTGCATTTTACACCTAGACGGGACTACATAGCAAGGCAGCCTTTCTGTGCACATGGCCATGGTGGGCGATGGCTGCAGAGGACATAGGAAATTGTGGGTCTCTTTTAATCCAGCTTCCCACAAAAGACCACACGGCTTTCATGTCCCAAATACAGTTCTTGGTTTACAATTTTTACACATCTCCATGGGGACACGCTGACAGCTTTAATCACCAGCAGTGGCCATCAAGGACATGCTAGCAGTTCTTAAAGATATTCTCCCATGGTTTATGCTCTTGACATTTTATTTACAAGTTTGGAGCAAATGAATCCCGAAACCAGACAATTAGACCACCAGATACTCATTCCCAGTCACTAGACGTCCATTCTCAATCACACAATGAGGATAAAACCACTGTGGTCTAGCAGACATTCGAAGGAAACATTTGTGAGCACACAGATTCATGAAGTTTCTTTCTGAAGCCTTTACACTTTTTAAATACCACTTTTAAATACTCGAGTTAACCAGAGAACACATTCATGGGAATGCGGTTATAGTTAATGAAGGAGAGTCCAGTTGCGTTTTCTTGTTGAAGCTAAGTGGGCGCACCACTCATTTTCCATTGACTGAGTGCAACCTTCTGGAGGCTTTTGCTGGCACCCATCTACCCTGTCACCCACAGCTGAGAGCAGGGATACCGAGTAAATGCAGGACACAATGAGAGCTTCCCTGAGCCAGGCTTTCAGCATGTGAGCCACCACATGCACTGGTGTCACCAGCCACAGCAAGAAAGCAGGGCTCATCTGCCTGGTCCCTCATAAGCCCCAGCTACACTCTGTGAAATCATTCGAAGAGCTGTCAGGACAAAGGGAACCTCCTCTCATTTAGTGTCTGTGTTAAAGCAGAGGGTTTCACGAGCGTGTTACCACGGCACTGGCAGACAAGGAAGCTCCACATTTTAGAATATTGCTCTTTAAAAAAAAAATACATAAACAAAAAAACAAAAAAGGGCCAACATGATGGTTCAGCAGGAAACTTGTTCAGCTTGTCACGGAACCTGATGACCTGAATTCAAATGCCAGGACACACACAGTGAAAGCAAAGAATCAACTTCCCCAAACTGTCCAAGACGGCCACATGTACGCCATGGTGCCACCCCTCCACCCCCCCCCACACACACAAACACACAAAAAAAAGATCAAACATAGCAAACACAATAAGTGTTTACTGCAGGTTAGAAAAAGTGAACTGACTCCCAAAACTCTGAGAAAGTTCACTCGATAGCTATCCAGAGTTCAGAATTGATTATAGGCGGTTACTCGTTTCTGGCAGATTTGGCCACTGCCTTGGTGGATGAAGGTAGTCACACTGCTGCCTGAACCACTGTCTCCACACTGTAGAGCAGCAGACTCAAGTTGTTTTCATATTGTGAAGACAACACACAGGGTGCATTATTCCAGGTTAGAGCTCATAGTCTGAATGTTTCGCTTCCAATCAGAGAGGACACTGTTCGTTCTAGGGGTGGGGGAGGTAGTTTAGGGGCAGAGTGCCTTGCCACACGAGGACCTGAGTCTCATTCAAAGAATCCATGAAAAGAAAGCCAGGAGCAATGATCCATTTTGCAACCCCAGTACTGGGGAAGCAGACACTACCAGCTTGGCTGGCCTAGTCTCCCGGGTTACTTCCAAGGCAATGAGAGACCCGGCCTCAAAACCAAGGTGAATGAAATTGCAGCTGAGATTTCCCACTGGTCCCCACATGCATACATGCATATGCACCTCCACACACAAAAACTAATAAATCTTGGAAAAGTCATTCCAGTCCGAATCTTCCTGAGTGCAAGATAGCCATGACTCCGGTCAGCTGAATGGCCTCACGATTTCTGTCCCTTGTGTCTCTTATCGTCATGGTGCAGCAAGTTCTCTCCAGGGAAATGGATATGGGAACCACCTTATTTAACTAATTTAACTCAGGTCTCAGATTTCTCACAACGGATTTCAAAAGTTCTGTGCAAGAAAACTGCAAAACACTGACACTCAGACATGGGTAATGAAGAAGAAAATGGCCAGCCCTGTTCTGCACTCCCAGAAGAAGCTTTCCAGCTGCTGTGTGAATGAGGATGGAGACAGAGACGGCTGAATCAGGCCAGGTCCAAAGTCAGCGGACCCACACTGACAGGAACAGGGCAGTAGAAGAAGAGCCAGGCTACGCCCACCGTGGAGACTGACAGCGCCCAGAACCCTCAGCCATTGCTCTTGGCTGGTTTGTGAAGTGTCTTTTCTCAGGTTCAACAGTGGTGAAAATAAATAAAGCAAGCAAGACTGGGAATCTAAAACTGCGAAATTATAGTGAACTATATTTCATCTGTATGCATTTTTCCATTTTATTACTTGCTATACAATGTATGTGTCCATTGCTGTATCAATACAGGCATATGAAAATACATACCAACAATTTGTCAAAAAGGTTGAAAAAGTGCTGTTCTCCACACTGAGATGCATATGTCGAGGGGATCTATTCACCAGGCCCACACAGGACACTGCTGCCTTCAAGCAGGTATTAGGCTAGACTACCAGTGGGAATATTTTAGGTAGAATGCCACAAATTCATCTAAGCAAAGGGATGTTACAAATAAAACTTATACTACCTTAAATGTAATTAGAATAGATATAATTAAGGTTATATAAATGATTAATAAAACATAATGGGTTAATGTCATTTAATATGGAAATGTGCAAATGAAACTTACAATGCCTCACCTTACAGTAATTTATATGAATTAATTTTTTTAGACAGCACATTGATTCTGCATGATTGCAGAAGCTTATGATTCTCTGAGGAAAAAAAAATGGCAAAATGGGTTGGTTATACAGTTTTCACCAGTTTTACAGAGCCACACTTCCTCTCGCTGCCCTGCCAGCAGAGCTCAAGCAGGACAGGGAACCACCCAGTATTTAGTTCACCAGGGCCACCCAACACCGGCAGACATATTTTCACTTTCAAAAGATTCTCTCTGGGAAACAAACAACAACAACAACAAATAGTTATCTCAATGCTCCATGTAATGGAAGTTTTTAGTTCTCCAGAAACTACAAAGTTTCTAGAAAGTTTAACTCTGAAAATAAAATCAATGAACATGCTACTTTACACAACAGCCATTCATCTGCTCAATTCATCTCCTCAAAAAAGAAAAAAAAATGTAAAGCAATATGGGAACACTGTTCGTTGAGAAACGAGTGATGGCCGTGAGGCTCACCTGTAACCCCAGCTAACTGGGAGGCTGAGGCAGGAGCGTCTCAAGTTGGAAGCCAGCCTTGTTTATAATCATGAACAATGTAGAGAGACCCTGACTTAGGTTAATAATAATAACAACAACAAACTGGGTCGGAGACACAGCTTAGTAGTATAACATTTACCTGAGACCAGAAAGAAACGGAGGGATGGAGGGGGGGGGGCAGAAAGGGGAAAGGACAGAGGAAGGAAGTAAAGAAGGAAGAAGGGAAGGAAGGAAGGAGGGAGGAAGAGAAGGAGGGAGGAGTGGAGGAAGGGAGGAAAGGAAGGAAAGAAGGAAGGAAGAAAGAAAGAAAGGAAGGAAGGAAGGAAGGAAGAAAGAAAGAAAGAGGAGGAAAGGAAGGAAAGAAGGAAGGAAGAAAGAAAGAAAGGAAGGAAGGAAGGAAGGAAGGAAGGAAGGAAGAAAGAGGAGGAAAGGAAGGAAAGAAGGAAGAAAGAAAGAAAGAAAGAAAGAAAAAAGGGACTCCTGGGAAACGGAGAATCAATTTTCTCCAGGGATGAGCCCCCAGATAGGTTATCCAATCCCAAGTAGTCAGCCTTAAACATATAATCCTCCAAGCAATACCAGATGAACTCAGTAGACTGTACACACGCACTCGCGCACGCACACACACACACACACACACACCATATGTAATAGCAATTAATGAAGAAGAGGTCATGACTTTGAAGGAGGAGGAGATGGGAGGAGTTGGAAGGGGAAGGATAACAAGTGAAGTGACAAATACAGTAATCAGGTATGAATATCTTTAGAAAAAAAAGTTTTTTTAAAAAAAAAGAAAGGAAAAAGAGAAGAGAGGGGATTTAAAAAATGCAGTTTCAAGTCTGGCTAGAGCTTTACAAATCTGATGTGCAAACATATGTTTCCCCCACCCAAAAAAAAATATATATATCAGCCTTCCTGTCATGTGGATTCCTAAGCTTCTGGAAGCATGGCGGGCAGACGGACAGACACTGGGTTAAGAACTAACACTATGTACTTGGTGCTTTCTTCATATGCACCCGAGCAACTCACAAGAATGACATGAGAGAGCACTTAACAGACAACTCAAGTTTGCCAATTAGCAGGAGACGAGAGAGGACTCGGAACAAGGAGCAGGCCGCATTACCAAATGCACTTTACACATTTACTCGGTTAAGTGTAGCTTAGTCTCGATGATTTACAATGCTGGTTCCTACTCCGTTTTGTAAGCATAATAAAGTCCCGTAATCTCAGCCTTCCCCACAGCACCCTGCTATTAAATCTTTGTTGAGTAGTGTGATGAGACCCCTCTGGCTCGCAGCCCTCCCCGCCCCCCTGAGGGAATTGGCAAGAAATGATAGGGTTTGTGGATTAGCACAATGAAAGGTTCTCTGTGCTTTTCCGTCAGTAAATATATATTTTGATAATCTGTCTTCTGCATCAGAGTCCCAACAGCACTGGAGGGCTGACTCCCTTCCTCCCTCCCTCCCTCCCCAGCCTCCAGGGATACACAGCAAGGCTGGGGTCGGGCAGGTGGCTGCCGGCTATGGCTCCAGCTGAAGAGTAGGATTGAAGTTTGTCTTCACCTTTGCCCCTCTTCCCGCAAGCAAGGGTGGTATGTGATTTGCCCGCTGGATTACAGACTGGAGAGCAACAGTACCACAAGACAGAGAAATCTCATAGGCACGGGTGTCACTTGTCCCCGGGTACCTTTAGGGGTTGGGTTTTTTGGTTTTGTTTTGTTTTTTAATCAAGCTCTAAATCAAATCTCCTTCTTCAGAATAGTGCTGACATTCCACACACCTCTAAGAGTCAGGTTCCTTGAAGTGTGGGTGTCTCCCTCCATCCCTGCATCCTTCCTTGTACCACTGTTCATACGTGCAGGCCACACTGATGTCTAACACGTGGCCTGATCCTCACCTGCAGTGGCTTGGTTCAGGCTGGGCTGCCTGGGCAGGACTATTTATCCCAGGATTTCAGGCCAATTTGATATAGAATGGCCAGTGTCCACTGAGGCAGACTCGTCAAAGAATGTGCATCATCCTTGGGGACAAAAGTCACCAAAGGAATAGATGTGAGATCGCCAAGAAATCCTGCAGCCAAGAAAAAGAGAGGCCCAAGGTGGGTTTCTCTGGCTATCTCACAGCAGAACCCAGCAACCCCCAGATGTCTGTGTGACCATCAGGTATCTTAGACAATTGGCTACCGGTTTTCTGTTTTGCAAATCGAGTCATATGGCTTCTTTCTTGTCTAATTCTGCTCTATATTTAAGCACTGCACCACACTACTCAGAATTCACTCTTCCTTCACACAAATTATTCATGGAAATACCTCCAGGTTATGGTCTAGCTGGGCAGAGCCAAGCAGCTAAGTAAAGGCAACAAGATGAACAGAAGGGAGGGAGTCCACAAGGATCAAAGAATAAGTGGAAATTCCTTAAGACTGCACAAGAAGAAACGGGGTGGATGGAGACAGGAAATTACGTGTCTGGGAATGACACGAACCAGAGCAAAGGCATAAGCAGGTGATAAAGTTAAAAACAGAACCAACAAAAAACGAGTCAAGCGAGACAGCAGAAAGGAAACGCAATGTCCCCCTTTGCTACCTTAGTGCTCTGTCTGTAGAGAGGTTTTAAACAGCTGGTACCCACAGAGGTTACCGCAGCAGCTGGACGATGACCCATGGACGCTGTGCCCTAAGCTCCACCAGAAAGCATAGCATCACCTTTTAATTAAAAGTCTTCCTGTGTCTTTAATCTTCTCCAAAGAAGACTGGAGGGCTAACTCAAATTTCACCTCGGACACCTTCATCTGATGGGGATTACTGCAATTTCTGCTCTTCACTCTCCGGCCTTCCACTCTGGCTTTCCACCCGTGAGCCCCACCCTCAGCACTAAAAATGTACACACCGGTGCTTCTCAACCTTCCTAATGCTGCGACCCTTTAATACAGTCCCTCGTGTTGTGGTGATCCCCAACCACACAATTATTTCCGTGCTACTTCATAACTGTAATTTTGCTACTGTTCTGAATCGTAAATATCTGTGTTTTCTGATGGTCTTAGGTAATCTCTGTGAAAGAGCCATTCAACCCCCAAAGGGGTCTTGACCTACAGATTAAGAACCACTGGCAAACATACACACCATCACCACCACCATCACCATCACCACCACCATCATCACCATCATTCTTTGCTTTTACTTACTCCTTTGATCTTTTGGTACACAGGAAGGAAGCCCATCAGATTTGTCCCTCTCTGGCATAACTCAGTAAGTCACTTTTGCTCTCTGACCTTTAAAATGCTGCGGTGCTATGTGAACACAGGCCAGATCCCAGCTTTCTGAAAGCCTTGGATCAAGAGAGACCAAATATTTCATTACTTAAATAAAAATTACTTTACCCACAAATATTAGCTGTCTTATCCCATACCGTGTTCTGCAGATATCATTAAGATCAGAGGAGACTGAAGTCATCTTTCGTTTGTTGTGGAGTTGAACATACATACATGCATGCATACATACATACATACATACATACATACATATATATATATATATATATATATATCTCAGCCGGGAATTCTGTAAGTGCAGCCTCACTAAGTAGGCTGCAGAATTTACATTTAAGTTCCAAAACAACTTTAGGACTGAAAAAGTGCTTGCCAAATGTTCACGATACACTGATAGGGTCCCAGATACCATAAGAATGAAGGAATTAACAAATGAAACCTGAAACAGGACAGACAACTCCTTCTCACCTTAGAGAAGCTCTCTCACTAGCTTAGTATATACTAAGCAGTGCACATAGGAGGTTTTGTGCTAACGCAAACGCTATTCTACATGAGAGAAAAGCTTCATGTAATGTTCCAACCATCCACCTAAAAACAGCATCTTACTAGCCATCTGTATTTATTAGCCCCAGATAGCCATTAATCCCAGCACTCAGGACAGAGAGGTAAATGTATCTCTGAGAGTTTGAGGCCAGCCTGATCTACATAGTAAGTTATGGGCCAGCCAGGACCATGTAGTAGGGTCCTGGATTTTTTACAAAATTTTGTGTTCTAAGGAAAAGAGCCATTAAACAAAAAGTCAGTGTAGTGTGTATGAACTAGCAGGCATAAGCAAATCCATAAAGAAGACCATCCCCCAGAGAAAGACAGAATTGAGAAGATGGCAGTATGAACTTTGGCATGGATGCATGACGACTGGCAGTCTGGCCCCCACCAGCAGTAGTACAAAGTGAAACAAGCATCTTGGGAACAAGCGTGTCTACAAACAGCTTATCTCACCCTCCTCAGTACCCAGCTCCTCACTCTTGTGCCATCAACCCAAGAAGATTACAACATATGCCCACATAAAGGTAGGTAGCCCACTACAACTTAATTCAGAATAACCAAAAAGGAAAAAAGAAAGTAACCAAAACGCCCAAAAAAACAACAGAAAATAAATTACAGTACAGTCATACAACAGTAGTACTATTTGAACATGCAGAATACTTTCAACAATGAAAGGCAGCAACAAAAATACTTTAAAATATCATGACAGTTTCCTTGACCTGCCACACAAAGGGCCCTGGGGCAGAGAAGAGGTCATAGTGTATCACAGTGCATGGTCCCATTTATAGCAGGCGAAACAAACCTATGGTTAAAGAGCTCAGAAGGTCTGGGCACTAATGATGTGGAAGGGAAGAGGAGACTGAGAAGGAAGAGAACGTCTCATGAGAAATGGGTGCAGGGCATGAGTGTGTGCATATTGCCGAAATCCACCAAACTGAACACTCATAACTTATTAATTTTATCCTATGTCAACACTGCATTAAAATATAGACTTAACCAATTGCAAAAGATATTATTAGCCCTAACTGGTTGACATAATTATCATGGTTATATGAGTCAACCACAAAAGGATTACTTTGTGGCTCAAGCAATTGAGTCCATACACTGAAGATGATAGCAGACAGAAGAAAGGGACAGGAAAAATAGGAGGATCTACCTGAGACATTGGGTTGAATTGGAAATATCAAGACAAACACAGGGTTTTTGTTGGAGTTCAAGGAAAATACATATAGATGTATACACTTGTGTATGTGTGGATTATGTAGGCTATGGTCATGTCAAGTTTATATTACAAATCATATTAGCATATTTGTATATGTCCTAATTCAGTTAGCTGAGAGCTCTACAGACAATATGATGTGTAGCACAGAGCACACAGCACTCAAGTTTTGACTTGTAAATAGTATGTTTCTTTAAATGAATCATGATATCACATTACCATAGCAAAAATGATAAACAGTAATAATCACCAAGAAGACATTGATTGCAGGACATAACTGGACAAGAGAAGAACATGACCCAGAATATTTATTTGTTCAAGAAACAAACTAAGTTCCCCCAGATAATGAAAGAGACATTTAAACAGACACCAAAAGACAGAATTTGAATCCATTCTCATTGGCTAAATCTAGGACAATAAATACGTGAAAATATTCATAGTGAGGTAGGGGTACAGTTCAGTAGTACAAAACTACCTAGCATAAGGCCTTGGGTTTGATTCCCAACATGCAAAGATAGAAAAAGGATGGATGGATGGATAGATGGATGGATGGATGGATGGATGGATGGATGGATGGATGGATGGATGGGTGGGTGGGTGGGTGGGTGGGTGGGTGGGTGGGTGAGTGTGTGGGTGAGTGGATGGATGGATGGGTGGGTGGGTGGATGGATGGATAGGTGGGTGGGTGGATAGGTGGATGGACAGATGATTAATAAATGGACATGCAAACAACAAATAGATGACGGATAGATAGGTGATAGATACATAGGTAGATACACAGATATATATACACACACATACATATAATGAATTATTGATCACTGAATAAAATCATCTAAAAATCAATACGATATGAATAAACAAACAAACAAAGAAAGAAATACTAATCAGCCAACAAGTAACAAAGATTATGGCATGACAATACAGACAAACAGTGGTCAAAGTTTTATAGAATTGAGGCATGACAGAATCTTCTCATCAATTGCCCTTGCACTGTATACAAAGTTATACTAGACAAGATTGGTAAACACCTGGGCTAGAGAGATGGCTCAGAGGTTAAGAGCACTGGCTGTTCTTCCAGAGGACCTGAGTTCAATTCCCAGGAGCCACATGGTGGCTCACAACCATATGTAATAAGGTCTGGTGACCTCTTCTGTCATGCAAGCATACATGTAGGTCTGTGTACACAATAAATAAATCTTAAAAAAAAAGATTGATGAACACCATGGAAAACAAGTGTTCAGTGTTAACATCACCATCTCTGGAACAAACTAATACTATTTACTTCCAGGTGCAATGAATAAGGAGGATGTGACACCATACTGGTGTCCTTACCACAGTACAGAACCTGAATATGACCATGAGGAAACAGACAAACCTAAAATGGTGGAAATCCTACAAAGTCTGTTAGGCACCCTTCAAAAATACAAACAAATGTGGAGAAGGAATTCTTGATTAGACCAGGCAGAGAGATGTGGCAAAACAGATAAAGTTATAAGGGACATTACAGGAACAAGTTGTTGCAATTCAAATATGGGCTATAGATTAGACATCAGTAATAACAAAATGAGTATTAATTAGACGTTGGTTATTAAATAAATTTTAACTTTCTTGGATCTGGTAACTATATAGTGATCAGAAGAATTGGGGGGGGGGTCCCTATGAAATACACAGCTGCATCTCTAGGGATGTGATATTTTGACTACTTTCGAATATTAAGAAAATAATCGTAAGCCAGAGTGAAAAGAGAGGGAAGAAAGGAGAAGCAAAGAAAACAAATAATACAAAACTTCTGTACATTTGAAGTTGCCCTAAAAATCTCATAATGTTACAAAGATAAATGGTCCATATGCATCATTCTAGCCAGTGTGGTGGCACATGCCTCTAACTCTAACATCTAGGAGGCAGAGGCACAGAGATCAGTGAAATACAGGCCAGCCATGGAGGTGAGTCTAAAAAAGGAGGCTAAAAAGAATACCTTTTCTGAAAGGAAGATTGTATGGCCTAATAAAGGTTTCCACTGCACTCCCCTCTTGAAGAGATGAGCCATGGTGAACTTTTTAATAAAGAACTGTTTACCTGGATTCCATCCAACGCTGCCACAATAATCTGCTCAGGAAACCTTGTTAAAATGAAACACCCATTAAAATCTTACACAAATATAAATATTCTAGGAAAACAGTTGGAGAACAACTTGTCTAATAAATATATTTCCTGACCATCATTTGGGAAAGGAAGACTGCTAGGAAAAAACAGGAGAATGAAAAGGAGAAATCCACCCACAGGGATACAGGAACCATGGCAACTTCAAATAGAGACGGAAAGAAGGCATATGGCCAATAGTAAGGAAGAGATTCCATGGCCTACTGGTCATGTAGCCAACCAACAAACAAACATAATACATACATACATGCATGCATGCATACATACATACATACATACATACATACATACATATCCCTGCATGGTACCTTGGTGACCATGGAGGTTAAGTTCTAGTTCCCTAGAATATACCACAATTCAGATACTTATATCCCTTGTACAAAATAGCAGAGTCTTCATATCCTTATACATGTCCTCCTGTACATGTACACTCTGAGTCATTTCTGTTACCATGACCTTTACAATATAAATGCTAGGTAAGGGGTTATTATATAGTGAATAACAACACGGGGAAAAAGAGTAAAATCCACACCTGTGAACAAAATATTCCTCAGACACTTTTGATGAACAACTAGCTGCACTGAGACACACAGAATGCACAGATTATCAAAGATCACCATACTTTTAAGTAGGAATAGATTCAAAAACCAAGTTTCAGCTTTATTCAGCCATTACACTGAACATGCTGTATGTTGGTGACAGATTTTCCTCCTCTGATGAACAGCACAGTAGAGTATGCTGGCAGCTGAAGCCCCAGCACCATGATGGACTCAGATGATGCAAGGACGAAGAAGACACAGCTCCAGCCCTTCATAAGCTCAAGGTCTAATAATGGAGTCGGAAATGAACACGCGTGGTGAGAACTGTAGTATTCGGGTAGTGAGTAGTAAGGGATGGGACACAGCTCAGTGGAGGCAGCCATGTGGGGCCTATGTGAAGCTCTGGACTTGGCACCTTATGCTGATTAGTTTTTATGTCAATTTGATACAAGTTAACATCATCTAGAAAAAAAAAAAGGGAGTCTTCATTGAGGAAATGTCTCCAATGGCAGTAGGCATGTTCTTGATTCACTATTGATGAGATAGCCTAGCTCACTTTGAATGCTACTACCCCTGAGCAGGTGGTCCTGGGTTCTGAACAAGCCATGGGTGCAAGCCAGTACACAACACTCCTCCATGGCCTCTGCATCAGTGCCTGCCTCCAGGTTCCTGCTCTGAGTTCCTGTCTTTTCTTCCTTAGTTGATAAACTATAAGATATGCAATGCTACTTCTTCCCCAAGTTGTTTTTCGTCATGCTGTTTTATCACAGCAACAGAAAAGTAACTAAGACAATTTCCAACAACAGTGATGATAAAGTAAGTGCTAGGACTTAATGAGTGGGCATTTAAAAGAACACAAAAGGGGGTTTGATTAGACAGAGCAAGGTCAGGAAAGGTTTACCTGTAGAGATAATACTTAAGCCAAAATAAGTTAATAGACATTAACAATCCTGGAAAAATATTTAAAAGGGGTTTTGTTTTATTTTAGTCATCTAATATTCCATTTTATTCTTAACATCCAAGTAAAATGTAAGCAAAATTATAAACATATATACACAGGTATATGTATGTATATATGTATGTGCATTCATAAATGCATATATACTCCCAATTCAAACTCTTACAGAGCTACAATGATGTCACCCTAGACAACCATTCTGGAATGTTTACAAAAGTATCTCTTGTCAGAAGTGTCCAACATACCCCCCAGAAACAGTGTGCATCCCAGGTTGTCTAAGAATGCAACCCAGCATACTTGCGGATAGCTCCATCCTGTCTCCAGGTCATAAGGTTGGACACCCCTGCTAAACTTTCCTAAGATTTCAAGTGTACAGAGTGAAATAATTGGAAGCCAAAAAAACCACACAAAGGAACAAACTGTCAGGAGAAAATCAGAACTGTAACAGTGTGAGTAGCCGGGAAGTGATCAGCGCTGTTTACCTGCCAGTTGGCATTGATGGATCTTGTGCTCTGTGATGTCGCTCAGTGACTCAAACACCTGGAGGCAGCTGTCACAGCTGTGCACAGCTTCGTCCTCCAACTCCTCACCGTCTTCTGGCCTCTTCTTGCAGTCTAGTGCCTCTCCATCTTCAGTCTTGTCTTCAAGTTTACAGTTGGGGTCTGAAAGAAAATCAAGACTGTAAGTATGGGCTTTAAAAACAGGCTCTTACAAAGCAACATTCCATCTTCTTGCTACCAGAAACAAAAACACTAGTTTCCCTGGGAGCTGCGACACAGGGCTTGGTCTCTGGGTATGACACAGAGGATCAAAAGTGTCCGTTTTTCTTATCAACTGAGTTTTTCTCCCCACCACAGAGTCCCTTTCATACATCACCCCCTTCAGACAAACCATGCTTAAACTTCATTTGTCCTTTTAAACTGCTTTTTAGGAGTTTTTCATTAAAAGAGAAAGATAACTCACTTTTAAAATAAACAGTCTTCAATACGAAGGAAAAAGAAACTACTTCCAAGAATGAACCCCTTTCTGCTAAATATATTCTTTCTTTCACGGGAAATTACCAGCTCATACAAAAGCCTAGAATCAGCTAAGCTAATTATCATAGGCAAGAAATTGACCTTTGTTTATAAACTGGTCAAAATGCAGAGTTTCCCCATCATCTGTGATACAGCGATAGCAAAGCAAACTCTGCCTCCCAGCCAAGCATCCTTCCAGGCACAAGTGCAAGTGAAACAGATTGCTCTGTCTTTTGGATTTCCAAATTATACAGAAAACACAAAGATATGAACAACAATTATGATTGCAAGAGACTCAACACCTAAGGCAGTGTTATCAGTGTGGCAAAGCCGCATGTTGTGCAAACTAAGTATAGTCCTATCTGCGTCCTAAGAATCATCCCCAAATGGCAGGGCAGATAAAGAATAAGGCACAGAAACTGTATTAACTGAGAGTTCTATGTGTAGATTATGTATGTTGTCCTTTGATTCACTATAGAGCAGTCTACCTAGTTCAGTCACCAAAACTACACACACATACACATGTATGTATGTATGTATGTATGTATGTATGTATGTATGTAAGAGAAGTACCTCCGCAAATCCCTAGTGCCTCCGCTCTATTCTGTAAAAATGGAAAGGGGGGAGTGGTGTCAGGAAGGGGAGGGTGAGCACACAAAGAGAGAGGAACAAGAATGACCTCAGGAGAAATTAGGATCACACTATTAACAGTACATTTGGAGGAAATTCATTCCTCATAATAGAGAAGTCCTCCACAACCAGAAGATACACAGTGTATTTCCAATAAGTCAAAACATTTTTTTTTTTTTTTGTAACAACGTCTCAGGTAGCCAAGGCTGTCCTTAAGTTTACTATGTAGCTGAGGATAACCTTGAACTTCCACAGTGCTAGGATAAGAGGCAGTTAGCAGCAGGCCTGCTTTGTGTAGACCTGGAGACAGAATCCACAGCTTTGGGCATGCTAGGCAAGCACTCTACCAAGTAAGCTATACCCCAGTCCAGGGTTTCTATTTTCTTTAAAATCTTGTCTAATTAATGGGAATTACAAATGGGCTATCTCAAGATATCTATGATCATGTATGTGATACTAGAAACATATATTCAATATGACTATAATATTAATTTAAATGATTGTACAATACTGGACTATGTAAATATGAGACATTTAATATCTCACTGAATGTTTGAAATGCTACAACCAAGAATCCACAAGGCCAACATTTGCCAAATATTTCTTAGAACCCATGGATGTTGCCACCGTGCCTTCCTGCAGGGAGGAGGGGGCTGCCTTCTAACTTGCAGATTGCATGCTTCCAAGAACCTAGAGCACGCCCTTTTCTGTCTATTCAAAGATTCCTTTGACTCTGAAATAAACGTAACCTCCTTGGCACCTCCAAATGATGTAGACAAGCCAAAATGGACTTCTATTTCAATGTATATAGTAATCTCACTGGGTCATGGGAAAAACATGGGCCCATCCCAAACAGCAAGTCATTTTGTGTCTGTTTGTTTTAAGGAACATGGCATTTAAGTAATTAGTAATTTGGGTTGATTTGCCATCTGGAAAAGTATCACCTGAAGACCCTCCATACGACCATCTCAATACACTGGGGGTTCCACTGGTCCTTGGGGAGGGGGTAAACTGGCAAGATTCTTTGCTTTTGTCTTGTTCTCTGCCCAGGCCAGCACCATCTCCAGTTGAGTGCTTAGCAAACAGGATTTAATGGAAAGAGAATGCCTTAAGGAAGAAAGGGGAAAAGTTCTTTTCTGGTATTTTGTCCGTAAAATGGGAACAGACCAGTCGCCTGCAAATGTAAAAAGCATCCACATGCATACATTTTCCAAGACTGACACATCATGACCGACCACATTGGTGTTTTCTGCCTTCAAATGTTCTGTCTAGAGTTACAGACTCAACATTTTGGTAATAGTCCAAAGATGTCCCACAGACTGAAGCCAAGTAGGAACAGACTGCCAACCCAGAGGGAAATTCAGCAAAGGAAATGACTGTCCCACTTCGGCAAATGGCCCCACACCAGTAGATGCTTGCTGGGGGCAGGGGGCGCACACTGACTAGTCTTCCTGGTTTAGCATGAGTTTCCAGTTTCTGAAAAAACCGACAGCATTCAGGGAAATGTGGGTGTTGGTTCTGAATTTTAATGTGATTATTTAGATGCTATGCATCAAGCTTACAGACCTGTTTGTTTTCAAGTAAGGAAACTGAATACTTTAAGTAATATGCAGAGAGAGGGGATAAAAAGTCACCTTCCTCATTATTCAGGAATATGAGTATTTTATATAAATCTAACATCAAAGACACCAAGCAAACACGAAGGCTCAGTGCTTCTGCTCTTCCAGGCTAAAGAGGAGGCGAGCCTGGGCTTCCATCATACTGCCGGTTACTAGAGGGAGGGTCATTTTAAGACTAATAAAAATGTTTTGCCTGCACTTCTGGGTTTACAGATAGGAGCCTTCGGGGACCAGAGTCAGTCAAGCTTATTCACTTCTGCTGCAACTTTAAGATGCATGCTCCAGCCAACTGGCGGATTTGTTTTTAGGTCAACACTTAAGTGGGACCCTCTGGGAGGCGGGTTCGATTATAGCCTGGGAGGCCTCCGAGTGGGGAGGACCAGAGTCTCAGTTTCTTTCCTTGTGAGGCGTTCTTCCCCAGCCTCCAATGGCTCACTCACTTGAGGAATTCTTTCTTGGCCACTCGAAAGACGTGTTTATTTGTGTGAGGGGTTTCTGCTCCTTGTGCCAGTGGGTGTGGGAGGCATCTAGAAAGGCTTGCTTTGTCAACCATGCCCTTTCCCACAGGTGGCTACACTTCAGTAATTGCACATGGCCTTAGTGATGGAGTTTTTATAAAGTCCTTTGAGAGCCAATCATAAAAAATAATTGTATTACTCTGCTAGTCATTCAAACCCCTGACTTCAGCCTAAGGGTTATAAACGGGAGACCCATGCCTGCAAGTGTCGCCCTGTCCCCGGCACTGCTTCCTGAGGGACATTTGTTCTCCCAACTACACTGTTGCCTATAAACCACCTCACAGGGCAGGATTTAACATAGGCTCCATCGTGCCCCCAAGGGTCAACTGCAAAGCACATTGTGCCTCAGGAACCTCTCTCTCCAGCTGCCCCCAAATGATGCTGCTCCAACATGTGGCATCCATCACAAAAGATCTCACTGGCTGACCCAACTTTGCAGCCCATCCTTTCAAAGGGGCTGTGGGAGCCTGGATTTATAGTCCCCTGATCTGAACTAAAGGTCGACTTTTGGAAGAGAGGGACAATTGTTATTACTACAGTAAATGGCGGCTTTCTGTTTCCAGTTTTGTTAACACTACCTACAAATGAGGACTTGAAGGAGGAGGCATGATTTTCCTCTCATTATGGTCTCTGGCAGGTAGTTCTTTCCTTCCTCCTCTTCTCAAGGACTGTTATTGCTTTAACTTGGTTTAATAAAATTACAACTTTGGGGAAAATGAAAAATTGCCCTGGCTTGAAAGTGTTGGAGGTAATAAAGGCATGGACTTCAATTAATTTCAAGTGTGGGATCAGTTTAAGGCCAAGCAGCAGAAATTCTATTCTGTCCATGTAAAAATGAGGTTTCACCACATTTACTTTTTTATAACCTATATAAAAGTCAAGTAAAAGTAATGAATGCCTAAAAGCCATCTCGGTGGACTGGCAGGGACTATCTGAGTGCTTGAAACTCGCCTTACATATTTCTCTCTTTGCAACAAGGATGCCATGCCTGATCAAAGATGAAATGTCAAACAACTAAGAAAACAGCCCAATTTCTGAGCCATTCTGCTGCCTGGAAATGGACCTCCTTCCAAGCCACTTTTGCATGGAAAAGCACCAGCAAAAGCAAGGAAAAAAAATGAAGAGATCATGTGGTTATAATTATTACCAGGCCAGGAACATTTCTGCAGGCAGTGATGAAGTAAAACTCTGTCGCTCTCGTCTCCCAATAGTGTCCATCGCAAAACAACTGCCTCATTAAATCTCCGCAGTAAGATTAATATGCCGTAGCTGCACTACATTTATAACTTGCTACTCTATAAAAAGCACATTTAATGGTAAGAGCCAGAGCCGAGATACAAAGTATTACTATAAAAACTTCTGGCATCCAGAAAGAGCGCAGGCCCTGGCCCTTCTTCGTAGGAGATATAAATGAGGCTTTCCCTGGTTAATCCCATGCATGAAGCCCGACCTTAAAAACCAGACTGGGTTTTTATGAGGGTGGCAGAAACACAAGATTCCAGTGATGCCGTAAATATGAATGCAGGAAGATTATTTAACGATGGAGCCTGGTGAGACATGAATGAACCCAAAAAGTTACATATGTACACAGGCACGCAGACTTCAAACTGGACCATTTCCTAATGGTTTGTTCTCTTGGGCAAAGCCAGCTTCTAACCAAAATGGAACCATGATGTGAACTACTCAGTCTTAACCAACACGATACTAACTTGAAAGAATACATAATGTTTGATTCTTTTTAACCCTTGATTTCATTGCCATAACCACAACCATAGGTAACTTAATTATTTAAAGCTATAAAAAACTAAATATTCAAAAAATTTATACTAGGATAATAAAGGCATAAGGGTTTGTTTCATTGCAAAATATCTCAGGAGGAGACAGTAAGATACCTCAGCAGGTAAAGGACCTTGTCACCACACCTGATGACCTGGGTTTTCTTCCTAGAACTCCTATGATAGATGCACACTGGATTCCAAGAACATGCACACAAAACACACACTAAATAAACAATGTAATGTAATTTTTAATGACGGTAAGGATATTGTCTACAAAGACTCAGCATTAAAACCCCATATCTTACTTGCAGGAGCACTGGAGCAATTAAGTAAACTATCATTTCATATGAACACACTTCATAATCATATCTCCCATTAAACACTACAAAATATGACCAAACACCTCAGGTTAACAACCATCTTGTGCCAAATGATAACTGATGATCAATCTTGTTATTTAAAGTCCATATGTGAGTTGGGAAGATGGATTAGAGGGTAAAAATACTTGTGCCGAAAGCAAGGGGATGTGAGTTCAAATTCCCAGAACCCCTAAAAAGCCAGATGTCCACTGCAAGAGGCTGTAACACTCGCATACTCCTACAGGGACACAAGGCTGGATATAGAAATGGAAAAAAATCTCAGAAACTCTTTGGGCTAGCTAGCCTGGGGTTGGCAACAGAAATACAACCAAGATATGCTTTTCAAACAAGGTAGAAGATGAGGATGGACACATGACTGTGCCCTCTGATCTCCATACATGTACATGAGCCTTGGACAAATGTATCTTCATTTATACACATGATCACAAAAGTGCATAGACACTCATTGCATACACACAGAGTCACACACAAACTCAAATAAATAAATACATAAATGAAGCACATGCCAACAAATAAGTTATCTATTTACCTGACATGTTTAGGAGCCAGAGAAGGAAGGCCAAGAATATTTGTTTAGAGGGAACCATATTAAAAAGTATTCTTCCCACATTCATCTTCAAACCACGCTCGCTAAGCTTTCTTTACTCTTTCCCCCTAAACAAAGGGAGGGGCCATCCTTAGGCTCTGAGGAGAGGTTAACGAGAAGCAGAACACCATCCTGGTGGTCAGAAACTAAAAGGCAGGATCACTTCTCTGAGATTTCTGGGTCTAGATATGCATTCTAACTTGAAATCCCTGAAGATAAAAACAGCTTTGGGGAAAATAAACTGTACACTGTTACACAATGGCAAGGAACCCTTAATGAAGGCATGGAGCATGCCAGACTGGGCAGCCAGCCGTCAGCCGCACACTTGCCTGCTGGCAGCTGTCTCATTTACGGTCTGTCAAATCAAGGTAAACAAACAAACAAACAAAACAAAACAAAAACAGAAGTAATCAGTGTGGGGGACTAGACTCAAGCATCCTGGAGCTGTGGCCTCTGCTCAGATAAACAAGAGACAGAGATTCCACAGACAGCAGGGCTAGGTACCAGAAGGTCCACAGAACTCACATGGTTGTTGTCTGGACTGTGCTCTTGGGGCTCAGGGTAGCTCACTAGTCAAGAGCATGGTCTGATCTTACAGAGGACCAGAGTTCAGTTCCTAGCACACAAAGTGGGCAGCTAACAACTGCCTGTGACTCCAGTTTTACAGGATCTGACATCGCCTTCTGACCTCTGTGGTACATACTCACAAACACACACACACATACACACACACACACACACTATTCAAAATAAAATTAATCTTTAAAAATTATACTGCTCTCTTCAGCCTGGTCATGTGATGCACATCTGTAATCTCAGTACTGGAGGGAAAACAGCAGGAAGGTTGGAAGTTGGTGATCACCCCGGGATATGTAACAAGACCTTGTCTCAAAAAAAAAAAAAAAAAAAAAAAAAAAAAAAATAATAATAATAATAATAATAATATTTACCCTCTTTTCTGTAGCGCTCAGTTACTGCCTATTCCATTCTCTGAGTTATGAAGGTATTTTTGAAAAGAAAGGAGGAGAGCATCCATCTACTCATTCCCTTTTGTCTGCAAACCCTTAAAGATGAGAAGGGTTGCCTCTGCATTACAAATCATTGCTGGCATTTGCAACTTCTGTGGTTTTGCCTGACTGTTCTCAGGTCTGTTGGGCCCCCTGAAGACCAGAGTAGCACCACAGAAGCACCACTATCAAGAAGAACTGGCTAAACATGAACTCATCTACTCTTTCCATCTAAGATGACACTCCATGTACAGGATGCAGGGCAACGGGGAATGAGCCTTGTTTAAAAAAAAAAAAAAAGAACACGCATGCATGAATAGCTTGGAAACAACTGGAAAGCTCCAATTCTAATCAGAAAAACCTATCCTAAACTCCCTTCTTCCATTCTGTTGTCTTTATCATTTAATCAAAGGACGTAGTTGAGGTAAGCTATGTCAGTGATCCAATAGTCAAATAAGAGAACCCACATGGCAGCCCACAACTGTCTGCAACTCCAGTTCCAGGGCTTCTGACATATCACACAGACATACATGCAGGCAGAACACCAATCGACGCACATAAAATAAAAACAAGTTATTAAAGAGAGAGGTTACAAGGATCACCTACTTCGGGATGATTCACTATGACTGCCTTGTCACAACTTCAGCAAGCAAACATTTCCTGCACACCTTGGTGAAGATCCCAGGGTTCAAACCCTAAAATGAAGCTGTTCCTGCCTCCAGAGGGCTTGCTGGTCAGGAGCAGTTTCAGAAGTTTGATAATGCCAGTTGAGTGGCTGGGGCAGACTGAGGTCACAGAAGCTACGAATGTTTCCTAGGACCTTGGTCCCTTTGATCCATTTACCCAAGTCTGCCTGCCATTCAAAACATTTTCCCTGTGTCTTGCATGGCACAATGAACAAAGCAACTTCATGCTGGGAGGGAGAAAACCCAAAAAACTCAGTGAAGTCTTCTGAAAGAGGGCGCATGCGGCTAGGTAGAGACAGGGATGGGTGGGCACAGCCTACCCAGTACAGAGCGCTGGTTAAGGAGAAATGGCAAAGGACACAAGTAGAACTCAGCTTCCCAAACCAAGGACACAGATGCCAAAAGCAACATGCTGCCTTCAAGAAAACCCAAGTAGCTCTGCGCCAGTCAGACAAGGGCACTGGTGGAGCATCCAGTGGGGGATGCCTAGGCAGGGGCATGACCGGTCCATTTTAGAAAGATGCCACAGTGGTCACAGAGAGGATGCATGCTCTAGCAGAGGGCAGACCAGGACATGGAGAACCACTGTGACTGCTGCTACAACATAAGCAAGGGGAGGGGTGCAAACTAAGTCTGCAGCAGAGAAGGAAGGGGAGCAGGGCGGCTGATGGGAGACGACAGCGCATGGTCAGGAGCAGCTAACCACTTGCAAGTCATGGGGCGTGGACAGCCATTCCTACAGAGTCAGAATGACCACTCACTCATCTCAACTGGCCTCGCACATCCAGATTTTCATCCTGCAACCATCTTCCTACACACCTGAATGATAGCAAATAAACGCCAAAGCTACACAGAGCCGACAGAGGTCATACCAGATAACTTTTTAACCTAGTACATACAAGATATTTCTGGATCTCGGGAATTTTTGGTGAGATACATTTTACTTTTTTTTTTTTTCCAAATATGCATAAGGGAAAAGAAAAACGTAAAATTTCATAGAAAGCAAAAATGAAGGGTTACTCTTGTGTCTCCTTTATTCTGTTTTTTATAATAAATGTTTGTTTAAATTGATAACATGATTCTATAAGTAGTTTATGATTTTTCCCAATAATATAAACCTATAACTAGGAGCTGGCATGGAACTCAGTTGGTGAGGTTCTCACCCACCATGTATGAAACCCTGAGAGCTCATACCATCAATGGGGCTGGGTGGCATCCAACACTTAAGAGCTTAGAGGCAAAAGAATCAGGAATTCAAGGTCATTCTTGCCCACAGGAAGAGTTAGATGCTAACCTATGACACTGGAGAAGACCTTGTCTGAAGAAAATGAAATAAATTTAAAAAAATCTCTAACAAAAGGCACATCAACTAGCCAACATGATGATGTACCGACCCTCTTCCCCAGGACCACTGGACAGGGCTAGCCCTATGATGTTTGAACTTCCAAAAATCTTCCACAAGTGAACATTCTCTGAAAGAGAGAAAATGCCAAATACCTATATTAAATGTTCTTTACAAGCATGCATAGAACCTTGCATAAGGCAGGAAACTCAAGAATGATGACACACATGTACACAAGCCAGAAGACAAAGATGGTTAAAAAAAAAAAAAAAAGAAAAGAAAAGAAAAAGAAAAGAAAAACAGACTCACGTGACCTCACAGGGAAAAGAAACAGTCATCCTGCACAGCTGTTTCTTAAATGAAGGTTATACAGAAAAAAAAAAAAAAAAAAAAAAAAACAAAAACAAAAAAAAGCCGTTTTCTTTATCTGACATCACTCTGTCTTGGGTAATTTTCTTCTGCTGTTAGCAGTGGGCTGCTGTTACAATTTGTGGAGGGTGTATTTTATATTCGGTGTTGCTATTGTGTGAACCCTTTTCTCCCCAGACTCTTCCTGTTCTTCCGGCTGAGCCTGAGACATTAGACTCCCATGCAAATCAAACCAGAGCAGGGAGCACACCACGTTCCCATCTTCAACCAAGACCCTTCCTTTCACTTTACAGAAGAAAAATATTACATTGAGATATTTTCAACAGCTGGGTATTCTAGTAGTAATAGCTCTATAAGTAATGTTAAATGGCTGAAAATCCAGTGTGAAGGTTAATAAGTGGCTCCAACGTGTACATGTGTAGGCTTTAGCCTGCAATGATAAGGTATAGAGACGAGACAATGTCTCCTAAAACAGCCACAATTGCAAGTGAAATCTGTTTAGAAACTAGAACCTAAACATAAGGATCTGGAGGGGACAATGCAGTTGTTTCCACTTTATCACAGAGCATCAGCTCCAGGGCACATTGCTACAGGGAACCAAAGAGAATGGGGTAGAAAGTCCCCAGTAGACACATGGTACCCTCTGGAGAGTCTATTGATGGTTTGTATTTCCTGGCCACTGCAGACAGTGCCAGTCAAACAGTCATATTTTATTTCTGAGCAAGATGCCTACACTAGGTCAACGATTATTGAAACACTTTCTTAGAAGTGTTTCAAACAAGTAGCATTGGTCTCTGCAACATAGCAGCGCTTTACATCAGAGCAACCCTTCCCTTCCTTCACATGTTGAAGAAGGTAAGCTCCAAATTCATTCATTAAAAAAAATAATAATAATAAAAATCCACCCAGTACTACCACTCAGTTCTCCTAATCCATGACTCTTGTCTTATTTCTTTGTTTCCTTTCAGGATTTTGAATGTTCCTCTTCTAAACTGCAATGCTACATCTGAAAGGCAGAGACAAATGGATTTGTGTGGAGATCGTCAATACAATGTGTTAGACATTCAGTGTCCCGTTAAACAGATTCATTCCAACCTGGAACATGGAGTCTTTTGTTTTCTTTTTTTCCTTCAGCACAGATCTCTAACAGACCAGGTCCAAAGTGGAAACAAAGTGGCTGGGCAGGTGGCTTAGTTGGCAAGCTGCACTGGACCTGAGTGGGGTCCCCAGAACCAGGCCCACACTGTAATCTCAGCACTGACTGGGGAAGGCTGGCCATTCAACATAGCCTAACGGGCAAGCTCCAGGCCAATGAGACATGCTGTCTCAAAAAGAAGGTGTGCATGTTCTTTAGAAACAACACCTAAGATTGTCTTCTAGCCTCACGGGCATGAGCAAGCACAAGACTGTGCGCACACACACACACACACACACACACACACACATTTAATAATACAGAAAGAGATTCTTAGACAAATAAAAAAGTGCTTTCTTTCCCCCCCCCCCATTCTTACTCACACACAGGTAGCAAGCCCACATTTGTCAGTGCTCCTATTTAGGAAAATAAGAGGAATCTAAAGAAACGTTTGATAACACAATGACTCAACAAAAGAAGAAAAAGAAAAATCCTATAAAATAAGATAGATAAATAGATATTGGCAAATATACATATGTGTGTGTGTGTGTGTGTGTGTGTGTGTGTTGGAGCAAACCCAAGATTGTGGTTTGTGTCTTACAAGCTATTGTCAATGATAAGAAAACTGATGCTTAATTGGAGAAAAATATGCCATTTTGTCTTCTTCTAGTTGCATTAATAAATGTGAAAATTCAACTAACCCAGAATGTCTAAGTTTCCTTTAGCCTGATTCAAAACAAGAAAAGCCACAAAAATAAACTACGAAAACAGATGATTATTGATCTGGTATCATTTCTGCAGGTCCTTCCTTGAGGAATTGGAAACAAAGGAAATTAAGCAGTATCCTTTAAACTTTTTAACTTTGCTCCTGATTTCCTACAACACAAAATTCCTTGAATATACAAATAAATTGCATTTTCTTAAGTTTTAAAGCAATTTCTCTCCCCCACAAAAGGATCTTAAAAAGGCAATTTTTCTACAGAACTGGCAACCTTACCAAATGTACATTCAATCTGCATGTATCTGCAGAGCAGTAATAAAGACACTAGGTCGATTTGCATAATCAATACACAATTTACAGAGCTGCCCAGACAGAACCAAAAGAAAGACTGGACACCATTATCTTGGCTACTATAAATTAATAGTTGTTTGTGAAAACATGATCCTATTTATACTGTCTCAGTCTTGACTTGTCAGGAGACTGTGGTCATATATTAAATATTTTTACGGTATTATGAGACATAAATGCATTTTCAAGCGGGGTTTTGTAACCCATACCTGTAATCTCAGCACTTGGGCTATAGAGGCAGGGGAAGCAGGAATTCCAGGCCAGCCTGGGCTATGTAGTGTGTTTGAAACCAGCCCCACCTCCAGGACCCAATTTCTAAAACAGAGATGTGGGGCTTAGCAGTTAGGAACATGATGTGCAGCTCACAACTACAAGCAGCTCCGGGGGTCTGATGGCCTTTTCTCTCCTCAGCTGGTACTTGCACTGCCATGCACATAACTACACACACACACACACACACACACACACACACACACACACACCACTCACATACATACATACCACACACACAACACACTCACACACACACACCACATACACATCTACCACACTCACATATATACATACCACACACACAACACATTCACACACACAACATACACACACACACCACACACACACACCACACACACACATACACACATATATACATACCACACTCACGTACATACATACCACACACACACACCACACACACACACACACACACACACACACACACACTGTAAAGTGTAAAGCTCCTCAGCCTCTGGCAGCCACCAGGTCTGTGGTGACCAGGACAGTTGTCCCCAAAGCCTCTGCACCACCTCCAGAGTCTTCAGCGACACAGCTAGGGATCCGTCAGGTTTCCTTGCAAGACACTCCCAGGTGTCAATGACTAACGTCAAGCCACACTGTTTTCTTGGAGAAATTACATTCCTTTGGAACTGGAGCACTGGGGTGAGGGTAGCCCAATCTGGAACAGCTCTAAATACTCAAATCAAGAGGTGGCAACAGAGGAACAGACCTCAAACCTGTTGGACTTGCCACTGACTATGTTGGCTTACTCAGAACAACAGCACACTATCTATGGGAAGCCTAACTTATGCAGCTTCAGCCCTGGTAACGGGATGCCCAGTCCTTCCAGTCTCCCTCTCCTCGCCTATGACAAGGGCACAATGTCACCACACCAAGGGTTCACTTAAGGTCAATGTCTAGATACAAACAGGTGACCAGTGCCCCCCCCCCAGCAAGGTATTAGCCAGGATGCAGTGAGAACAGCCTCTTCCAGCTCAGTTGCCACCTCCTACTGTGGGCAATGGTCACTAGAATTTCTCCCATACATTCTCCAGGAGGGGAAATATTTCCTTCTCCACACAGGAGGCTAACAGTCACAAAACTGTGTAACAGTGTCACCTCATCCCTGAAGGGTTGTACAAGAAAAAGAAACATAAAGAAAAACAAAAAAAAAATCCACAAACAACTAAAATCATCACAGGATGTTCCTTCAGTTTCGGGGGGATCATCCAGAAAGCACAGGGATGGCCAACTGGAGAGCGGGCAGGACCCAGCCACCTGTTAAGCTGCTCACGTTGGTTTCCTGGGGCGCCTATCCTAGGGTCACACCTACCATTTGACTGGCTGGAAAATTTGAGGCTTAGCAAATTTCAGTGAGTGGGATTTGATCTTGGGGTCTAAGGGCAGTGTCCCTTATGTCACTTCACTGTGACGTGTTGACTAGGCACTGACAAGCTAAAACGAGATGAAAGAAAATGACACTCCTTTGTCTGTGGCTTTGTAAGAATCAAGGGAGGAGCCCGGAGAGGTGGCTCAGCAGTTAAGAACACATGTTGCTCTTGTAGAGGACCCAAGTTCCTTTCTCACATTGTAGCTCACAACCATCCTTAACTCCAGTTCCAGGGCATCCAACACCTCCAACAACACCAGCAGTGTAAGGGGCCCACATATATACAATAATGAAAACAAGAAGGACACCGAGGTATAGAGCGCTGTCACACACCTACAATTACAACATTTGGGAGGAAGAGAGAGGGGTCAGGAGTTCAAGTTAATCCTTACTTACTTTTGTGACCCGGGCTAACCAGCCTGGGCTCCAGGAGACACTGTGTCATGTGACCTGGACTAACAGCCTGGGCTCCAGGAGACACTGTGTCATGTGACCTGGGCTAACTGGCCTGGGCTCCAGGAGACCCTGTGTCATGTGACCTGGGCTCAAGGCCTAGGCTCCAGGAGACCCTGTGTCATGTGACCTGGGCTCAAGGCCTGGGCTCCAGGAGACCCTTTGCATAACGGAAGAGGGGCTCTGAAAAAGGACTAGGACAACAGGAAAGGAAGAGGGGAAGGAGGAAAGCAGGGCTAGGGGAGAGAGTGGCCACATCTCCTTCAACACAGAGTGTGAGGGATCTTGGAAGGAAACTTCTAGAATTATAAAACAAGACTGAGATTGTGTCTTCCTGATCTGTCACTGAATGATGGAATTGCTTAGGACATGACATTTCAACTCTGGATCTTGAGGTTGGTGGGATGGGTTGCAGATGGTCCTCTCCTCTCTGTCCTGAAGTCCCTCTGTTATTGTCCTCCCTCACATCCCACAATGCCTTGCACAGCACTGTTCCTGGACTCATTCCTAACAACACATCCAGCCACACTATAGCTGACCTTTAAGAAAACTGAACCACCACTGTTAATAAAGCATTTTCTGAAATATAAAATGATTCCACAGTGGAATGTCCTCTGTCACTTACTGTCACTGGAGGGTATCCCACTTATTAAACGTGGCCTCTCACAATCCTCTTGGCTCACCCCACTCTGACTTCTATTCCTCCTTCTCTCACTGCATTTAGCATTAAGATTGGCAGAGGAAAGATAAATGGATACTTGAAAGTCATCTGATTGGAAATATTAAGACTTTGCATAGAAGTCAACTTTAGGACAGTTATTTAAAACACACAGAAAGGGAAGTCAGTGTCCACCAAAGAATATTCCTAGACAAATGAACACCACGGTCAGCCGGCAGCCACTCAGAGGCTGGGTCACTGAGGACCAAATGAACAGCCAGCATCAAGCACATCACTACTCCTCTGGGAGTGAGGACCTGGAGTTGTTGCTTATGGACTAAACAGAGACAGGAAAGCTGGTCACTCAACAAACATGAAAACTACAGGTGATGTGATAAAAAAAAAAAAAAAACAGGAGAAAAACATGAAAACAGCTTATGAGAGATAAAATTTCATACAACCCACCACAAAAGAAGATTTTCAAATAAAAGAAAAGCAGAGACAGAGGCTAGACAGCCAGACAGTAGCTGACAGTCGAATCATCCTGCCAACTCCAGTCTACACTGATGCACATCTGGAAGCCATGGAAACCCACTTTAGGCCTAAGAAACTTAACCATGACAGAGGTAATGGCAGGAGCCATCCCCTCATTAAACTAGCTCTTTTGTGAGACCAGACCCAGACTCGCCTTTCTAATTTAAAGAGTATTGACCAATCTATGACCAAACCTTGGTAATGATATGTGAATTATATCCCTAGCCTCTCTTTCAAAAACAATTAGACTCCCTTTGAAAATTAGGACTGGTCCTTTTGCAAGGAGCCCACATTGACTTTCCAAAAAGATGGTGATGGTGGGAAGCTCCATGCCTAATCGCTTTCACTTGATGCTGCTGTCATCTTCCACTGAGATTTCCACAGACATGTTCCCTTCAGAATTATCTCTTGGCATGGGTAGTGCAGAGAATTTAGACCCCATTGCTGTAAGGACGGGGCCAAGGTGCTAGCTTTGGTACACTGAAAGACTTGTATGAGTCCCCAACCCTCTCCCAGATGCCTGAACCTCTCTCCGAGCAGGGTCAGAAGGTATCTTTAAGCCAAGCTTATAATAGCCCATGTTTGTAAACCCTGCACCAGAAAGGCAGAGACGGAGGACTGTGAGCTCAAGGCTAGCCTGGGCTACACAGAATTTAAGAGAGGGCAAGAAGGGAGAAGAGAGGAGGTAAAGACTATTCCAAGATCACCAGAAGTCAGACCAGGGAGTCTAGTTGAATGCCCATTTCTTGATCATCACACTTCTCTCTACCATCTAGCAAATGTCTGCTGAGCTGCTATTCTCACTTCTAGAAATAACTTGAGAGCTAAGGAGTAAGTGGCATGGGGCACAGGATAGAGAAGACTCAGAAGCCACTACAGTGGAGAACACTGAACTAAAATAGGGATTAGGGAAAACAAAACAAATACCTATCTATCTTAGACAGGAAAACTACCAGCTCTAGCTTCTACGCAGCAAAGGAAAAATGACTAAGCACAGAGTTAAAAGACAAAGGAGAAATATGTTTAACAAATGAGTTCAAGGACCAATTTTCTTAGTGATAAGAAATGCCTCTTCAAACTGAAAGATGAAAGAACCCAGGAAATAAGAAGGCAACTGTCAGAAAAAAAAAAAAAAAAAAATACGGAAGATAGTGAAGTTTCCTCCTAATTACAGAAGTTCTAATTAAAGTGTCACAAAAGACCAGTTTGTCCCCAAGCCCTGCTAGTACAAGCAAAGCACTGAATCACAGCCACTCACCAGCCTTGTGGCTAATAACAGCCAGCACTGGTCTTAGCCCTAAAACATCTAAATATGCACATTCCCTGTAACTAGTACTTCAGTTTTCAAGAACACACTGTGTGTCATACATAACTATGTGTGTCAGCAAGAAGGCATGGGGCTCACTGAAGCATCACTTGCACATAAGATAAACTAACACATAACTGAGTAGAAACATCCTATGATCCGGGGAGTGGGGGGAGCATCATACACAGCAACCCATCATACAGCAGAGCTGTGAAGGGATAAAGAGAATGATGCAGAGCGGGTGCCCCAAGTGAGCTGCTATGGTTTAGACACAGTGTGTCCCCACAGGTCCATGGGCTGGAAGCATGACCGACCACAGACAGGGTGGCCTTGAGACGGCTCACCTGTAAGATGCTGGATGCCATTGTGGAAAAGTAGAGATGTCAGTCTCCTAGAGTAGATGACTTGCAAGAGTAGCTTGTCATGCAGTGATACCACCCATACTTAGCTTCTGCCTACAGCCAGTTTCCCTTTCTCTTTCTCCACCTCGCCATAATGCCGCACAAGACAGGGCACCATCACCACCCTGGGCTCCCTATGGGCTGCGTGAGCCTCTGTGCTTTATGAGCTACCCAGAATCTGGCATTTTGTTACAGCAATACTAAGTGGATAATGCGTATGTGTAGAGCTCCTACGGTGGTTGGGGGATGGGGGGGGGAGCGGAGAGAAAAAGAGAGACAGAGACAGACAGGTTACTATCTAACGGCAGTCCACATAGCTTCGAAAGAGCCTTGTCCTCTCTAGATCACTGCAAGGACATATTAAAAGAGCAGCTGGAAGGAGCAACAAGTTATTAGCCTGGCCAGCCCGCCCATGGCAGCCACAGCTCTCATTCCAAGCTGCCTTCTAGAGTTACTAGGTGGAGGCTCCGGAGGCTCCGCTTTACACATCTTTATAGAGACTTGGTTTTTGTTTGTTCCTTTCTTTCTGAGTAATAATATCTCAAGTGGAAACAATGAAACTGTAAGGTGACAAGTGCAAGGGTGGGGAGCCAGACTTAATGACACACACTGTAATCTTAGCACTTTCAAGGTGGAAGCAAGCAAGAGGATTAGAAGCTCAAGGTCATCCTCCCTCAGCTACAGAAGGAGTGCAAAGGAAGTCTGGTTCTACCAGCAGATCCTGTCTTAAAACAACAACAACAACAACAAAATAAACAGAGAGGGAGGGAGGGAGGGAGAGAGGGAGGAGGGAAGGAAGGGAGGGAGGGAGGGAGGGAGGGAGGGAAGGAGGGAAGGAGGGAGGGAGGGAGGGAGGGAGGGAGGGAGGGAGGGAGGGGGACCGACAAAACAATAAAGTTGTCTTGGAGAAGCCATCGTTTGGACAACCTTCCACAGTTTCTCTCTAGCTCTGAAGCACACTGGCCAGCCAAGCACTGTCCCCAAGGCTCCCTAGTCTGCAGTGGGCAGGCTAGTCAGTGACATCGTACTACATGACTTCTATTCTCCTACAGGAGTATTTGACCAATCAGAGAGAACAGACGTTTTGAAGTTGTCTTCTGATAACAAGTCCTTTACTTAGGAACCCTTACCAGATACTTGGAAGAGCAAACAAATCTAACTCAGTGGCCACAGATGCAGACAGTTATTTAGAACGGGAAAACTGGGCCCCCAAATAAAAGATGCCCAGACTGTACATTCAAATGAATTGTGTGCTAATAATAGGAAAAGGGTGCCCCTTGTATAGGACTTGAAAAATTCTGTCATTGTGAAATGAATACTGTCTGGAATTAACCCCACAGGGTGCAAAGGAATGGCCTAAAATCTTCATTGACTCTCTATTCTAGAAGCACAGACCCCATTGGGCACAGCCCTGTCCACCACCTCCCAAATACCTGATGCCTATCTGGGGCCCGATAAGAAATGCTATAGAATGTATGATAAAGATCAATATTTTTAAATCTGAAACATATAGGGCCTCATGTTTAGCTTGAAAGCTGCCACTATGAGGGACAAATAGGCTCTTGACATTGTGATGCAATGCCATCACCCACAAATGTATCAGGCTGCATGCATTGCTCTCCTGGGGTCACACAACCCAACCATGTGGTACAGGATAGCTGTGCCTGCTTCCTGAGCCTCCTCTAACTGATGGGGAAACTCTAGCTCTAACGTGCAATATGCAATGATTCTTCACTGTCAATCATAAGGACATCTGTATCTTTCTGTATCTTTCATAGCTTCTCCAACTCCTGGCACACCTAGAATGTGACAAGTGTGCACAAACCATAAAACAAAGGACCCATCTGCTGATGTACCATCACCAACACTGAGCAAAGCTTATTATCAGGTCAATGAACAAGGATGGAAACTGACAGGCTACAGAGGTCTTTGCCCTTGAAAGGAGCAACATGGAAAGGCATCACTTAAATTCCAGGTCAAGACAAGACCAGAACTGTGAGACCACAAAAGTGATATCCAATTCTTGTATTAGTATATATCCAAACTTGCATTATTATACAAACCTAGATTAAAAAAAAAAAAAAAAAAAAAAAAAAAAACACAGCCTAGCCAGGCATTGGTAGTGCAGCCTTTCATCCCAGCATTAGGGAGGCAGAGGCAGGTGGATCTCTATGAGTTCAAGGCCAGCCTGGTCTACATAGTGAATTCAAGGACAGCCTCCAAAACAATACAGAGAAACCCTGTCTCAAAAGCCAAAAAGAAAAAAAGAAAAAGAAACTACAACCTACACCTAGGGAGGATTCAAGATAAAGCCTCAGACACTATTAGAAGTTTGGGACTTGTGGCTAAGTCATAGAAGCATTTATACAACAGAACAAGCATGAATTGCAGATAACTACTACATGTAAGTCAAACCAAACTCCAAAGCTGTCCTTAAAGCAACAGATTTCTGATTTGAGCCCACAGGTTGCCACTCCTTGAGGTACAAACTCAGCTCAGTCCAAAATGTCCCTGAGAAATGGCAAGATGACTCAAAGGGTAAAAATGGCAGCCACCAAGGCTGGAGAACTGAGTTCTTCTGTAACTCACATGGTGAGAGGAAAAGAACCAACTCACAAGTTTCCTCTGGCCTCCACACGCCTAGCATGGCAGATACATGCCTACACACACACACACACAAATAAGCTGTAATAAAAAATATTTGTGTCCCTGACACCCAGGGCACCCAGGTCAATAAAGCGACCACACACAGTGCCTCCTTGACATGGCTTCCTGATCAACACAGAAGAGTCATGAGTTCTCAATGTGAAAATCCTAACATGTTGGAGTTAAAAGGAGATGCAGAGGTCCCCTGAATGTGCACCTGAGTACTAAGTAAGGCACTGATCTGGGCTTAGGGGAAGTGAGTTGGCACTTGGTCTAAGTTGGATAGATAAAGAAGTACTCTCCCTAGGAAGGCTACCTGGAGCCTAGCACAGGGTTCTAAATATGCAAATCAGCAAGGGGGAACCCAGCTACATGTAAAGGGGCTATAAAATGGTGTTACTATCTTAAAATTGATTTATTTTGAATATTGAAATTTGGCTTAGTGATGTCATTCTTATGTAAATGACCATGCACATCACCTTTTTCCTTGGTCAGTTAGTTACACTACTCCAAAACCACTGACTTTGGCACTCACATCTCTTTAACAAGAAAGACCAACAAGACATCCAATATTGTCACCTTCGAATTGTCTTAACTAGCAAACCATAGTTTGGTAAACTCTCATCTCAGATCATCTATCTACCTGTCTCTCAAGGGAAACATAGTTAAACCTGTACAAGGATACTTTTCAGTGCCAACTTGCTGAGTTTCCCAGGATTCCCTGCTGAATATGTAATATCATGAATTCCTTATGGCTGGTTTTGTCTCCATTCTGTAAAAGCAGACATTTCTGATATTTAATGCAAGTAGGTTTTAATATCTACATCACACACATTCACCAAGATCCTCCAATTAACATTATGAACTCTCCAACAAATTTCTTTTCAAAATGTAATTAGTTTCACTACTGCACAGTTAACTTTCAAAACTACTATCTGGAGCTTTTAGGAGGAGAAAAAGAAACTACAGCATTAATCAGGCCAAAACGGGATGGGAAAGTCCTATGTATTTAGTGTCTTTGACTTAAGTGCCCCATATTTACCTTTTGAATGTAAGGGAAAACAAAACTTGTCATTCGTGCAACATTCATCAAATACATGATGCCAAACACTCTTTGAAAATTACTTCATCAACTGTTCCCATTGACAAAACAGGCAGAAAAACATGAACATACCTTATGCAAGCCTACTTACAGAACCTCCTTGATGGGAGATATTATTCTGTAAATATGTTTCTCGAATTGGTTAAGGGATAAAGCACTGTTGGCCAATAGGAAAGCAAGATAGGCGGGACTAGGAGACAAGGAGGAGAGAGGAAGTAGTAGGGAGGAGTTTCAAGATGGAGGATGGAGAGAGAACACCAGCCCCTCTCTCTGGTAAGATAAGACCACGTGGAAGTACTTAAATTAATAGAAGTGGGTTAATATTTAAGACAGAGCTAGCTGATAAGAAACTAGTAAGTGGCCTACAGCTTTATATCTAATAAAGAGTCTCAGTGTGTTATTGGGGGCTGGTGTGGCAGTGGGACCAGACCGGCAGGAAAAACCTAATCGTAACACCTCCTTCCAACAATTGAAAAGCCATGGAAGGCATCTAAAAATCTCAGTTTTGTTGACTAAAAGCTCCACAGGAGCAAGTTTGTCTTGATGGCCATGAATCCTCAGAATTAAAGGTGGTCCCTGGAAACAAAGACTAGGCACAAGTTATGAGGTGGGCTGATGGGAGACGTCATTCTGTAAACAGGTTTCTCTTATTGGTTAATAAATAAAGCCCTGTTGGTCAATAGGAGAACAAGGTAGGCGGACGAGGAGCCAAGGAAGATTCGGGGAGAAATAACTTAAAACCTAAACAGATGAACACCAGCAGGTTCCTGGTCCCAAGGAAGACTCCAGATGGTCTCCTGTCCCCTTGCAGCAAGCAAGATTCTCCCAGAGCCCCCTCCTCAGACTTGGTTCTCCCAGGTAACGTCCGCCCCTGTCCCCACCCCCATCCCCAATGGGTATGGTCTGTGCCACAGGTGTGGACAAAGTGAATATCGCACTAAAGTGGGCTGATCAATAAAATGATGATAATAAGCCCCCTTTAGTCTCACACCTAAAATCTGAACCCTAAGGAAGGGACTGTAAGCAGCTTCTCCCAAAATACACACAGCCAATCAGAGCTCACCACTCCGCCCATTTCCCCCTTGATAACCTAGTATCCAATTTGGCAACACAAGGCACTTGACCGCTAGTTTTTATTCTCTGCCCTCTTCAGGAATTGATGTGCCTTCTCTCCTGCTTACAGCCCTTCTTGCTCCTCACCTCTGGTCACAAACTGTTGCCTAGGATATACTGAGAGCCGGAAACACAGTTACGGACAGGAAGTACAGACTCCCTCAAAGGTCAAGCTATCCCAAGATGGCATCTTCCTTCCCACCAATAGCCATGTGTGGAATTCATTAGCACTTAGTAGAGTGGTATTTTTGCATACTTAGTGCCCTTTCCCATTTCTAATGTATAAAAATAAGTGAAAGGGTGAAGTACTGATTATGCCGCTAAAAAAAACCTGTTAAAACCACAACAAGCTAAGCCATTAGCAATGCTGAAATAATGGGCACTCTCACTGGACTTAGTGAAGTTCTGTTGTATAGAGAAAAGGCTGGGAAAGGTCTCTAAAGATAATAGAGAGTTTAGGACACTGATTTTTTTTTTTTTAATCTTGGGCAATGAGTACTCTGAAAAATGAATTTCTAGTTCATCCATGGACTCAGGCTCAGAATAGGTTTATACAATGAATTGTGGACTAACATATAGGACTGTCAGAAATGAACAAGAACTTCGTTCCTGCCGGGTAAGTAAGTCCCCATACTGATATATCCTTAGTAGACCAATATGACATTTAGAAAAAGACAATAATAAAAAGTTTATAAAAAGAGTGTTATGAACCCAAACCACAAGTGCTTTCATTGCTGTATTGGAGAAAGTTTAATTTTTCTCTTAAGAAGAGGTTACCATATGGAAATGTATTAATATAGAACAACAGAGTACACTGGTCAGTGTACATCCTACATGTCTGTGTATTCTGCAGTATCTTATGGTGAGTGAAGGTCTAAATCCATTTGGTTTCACACTTTAATACAAAATCAAAAGTACTTCCTTGACTATACTTGGCTTGGGGTACCTTAAGCTCTAAACGAAATCGTCTTCATTGAAAATTAGACCTAGAGCCAGTCTATGTGCATACCTATACCCATGTACAAACCAGAAGAACTACATCATATTTTTTCCTCTGGAAATTTCAAAGTACTTACTATCCTGTTAAAGTGCATGGTATATGAAGAATAACTTGTGAATGTATACATTCACCTTTAAAAAATATTTTAGGGAAGATTCTAGGCAGCCATATTTGAATCTGAATTTTTTTTTTTTTTTTGGTTAATGCCCAGATTATAAACCCTTGCTATCATATATCCAGAGAAGAAATACTAACTGCAGTGTGTGCTACCATCACAATGATACCCCAAGATCAGCCCGGTGCCTGGAGCTGTGATAGGGTCCCCAGGTGGCTGGATGATGGCTGCTTGATCATTATCCCTGAAAGACTGAAGCTACTGAAGTTTTGAAGGATCCTCATCTTACTCGATTTCTTTCATCTCTAATAATTACTAAACTCGTGTAATTACTAGAGGTGGAATGTGATGCATGCAAAAGCCCACACTGACTGAAATTAAAGGGTTTTTTTTTAAGCCATGACTCTGCTTAGTTTTCAAAGATTTGTCTTGTGTCAGGCTTTTATGCCAAGAGTTGCATAATTATTTAAAACCTTTAAAAGCTCTCCTTCTACTGTTTGATTAATGCTGTAAAGGAGCTGTTTAAATTTACTAATGTTAACTTTAAGTTTTAATTGCTTTCTGATGCCATTGTGGCAGAATGAATTTTAAAGTAGACAATTACAATGGGTAAGGTAGGTGTGACCATGGCCAGTACACGGTGGAATCCCCACACAAAACCACAGCAACATATTTCATGTTTAATTGAAATAAGATTAGAAAGTCCCACATAGCCACACACCCACCCCCAAAGAACTAACTTTAACCTTCGACATCACACCAGGAATCAATGGAGAAACAATTAAAGACATCTGAGAAAACACTCAGCAAGGGGGTTGATTTTGAATGTCTGACTTTGTATCAAAACCTCACACAATTCAAAAGCATTCTCTAACATACACTATTTGACACTATTTGCATTTTTAACAAGCCACAAAACTGCTAAAATGCGGTGCACAAATCTCTGTATTGTCTTGCCTCTTAAAAATATCAACCAAACTTACCACCATACCTATTTAGGCACAGCCCTAAGGTGTGTGTTCTATGGTAAGAAAATGATGACATTAAATCAGCCATGTGAGCCAGTGACATGAATTAACAGATCACAGACCTTGGGCAGATCCTTTCAAAAATCCCTGCATTGGTCTCCAGGTAGACTTGCTGTAACCCACCACTCTCCCGCCACCCAGACCTTTTCCTGTGACAAGCAAGCGCTACATCAAAATGAACACTCAAACAAGTAGTGAAGACATGTTTCAGTTTGTGGCAGCCAGTGTTTCTGCAGACTTTGCCAGCAAACATCCTTTAGAAATAAAGGGAAGGCGTTACGAACATCAGTCGCAAGTGAATCTACAGCACTTGCCCTGGTCCAAGAGAGTTAAAAGAAGAAAAAAAAAAGTTGGAAACTTCTGTCACCTCTGTCAGACTGCTGTCAATAAGAACTACAATGTACTCTAAGGATCTAGGAATATTCTGGCAACAACAACAACAAAAAGAGGAAAACTATTAACACCTTGCTTATAAAGTGCAGTTAATCTCAACTGCCTTTGTAATTTCATTTTTACATGTATGCCTTTATGTTCAATATCCTATTTCCTTTACCGTCTTCAGGCTGGATGAACAAAAGCCAACAATCCGTTCATTCATCAGACAGATGTTTCTGTTTAGAAGGCTGAGGGGATCATCTGCTGCCTTCCCTTTAAGGCGGTGCAGACCGAGCTCTGGAGGAGGCTCGCCGGACCATCAGCCCTGGAACTTTGACTCTCAGGATCCCTGCCAACTGTAATTGCTGTTTTTGTTTATTTCGAATTGTCTACTGATTGGACTATAATCGGTTTAATGACTTCAACATCTAGTGAGTGTAATTTAGAGGTGGTGGAGGGAGAAAGATTCACAGACTCACAGATAAATAGGAATAGGACTGTCAGAGGGGGATGCACGCAGACTCTGTTCCCAGCCTAACATAAAATGGGAAAGCCAAAATTCCTGCATGCCACACAATCAGTACTTTGCCTTTATAAGTCATGAGAAAGGAGGTTGACTTAGCGATCTAATGGATGTGACCTGTGCATATGCATTTATGTGTGTCTTAATTAAAAAAAAAAAAAAAAAAAAAAAAAAACTTACCTTAGGTTAAGATCTGGTTATCAAGAAGAATCACAATTAACGTATTAAAAATAGTTTTCAGGGAAAAGTCATCTTGCTTTCTCATAATTAAAAGCAAAATATTATATTTCCTTTAGGCAGCTGGCTTGTCACACAAAATCTGGGGTCATTCTTTGTTTCTTTCTGTAACATCATTTCTAACCTAAACTGAATCAATACTGGAGACGGTTGGTTTTTCTTTTTTAAAGAAAGAAAACATATGGAACATACCAAAAACACTTTTTGGTAGTGTTATATTTTAACTTTCTACCCGTGTGTGTGTGTGTGTGTGTGTGTGTGTGTGTGTGTGTGTGTGTGTGAGTGTGTTACTGAAAATGAGAAAACACATGAAAAACTAGGGGGGTTAATATTTCTATTAAATTTGGGGGCCAAGAAAACTCCCAGTAGTGACATTTTAACACCTGCAATGTTTACAGTTTTTCCACTAGAGAAAAACCATAAAATACATAGGTTTTTCTGACATGCCTAAGGCTTGGAATTTAAAATAGTGTCTTTTCTTTCAACTTTTCTTGTTTCTATTTCTTCTTTAAATTGTGAGCTGAGTT
The DNA here is from genome assembly GCF_943737965.1 of Phodopus roborovskii. Taxonomy (NCBI): domain Eukaryota; kingdom Metazoa; phylum Chordata; class Mammalia; order Rodentia; family Cricetidae; genus Phodopus; species Phodopus roborovskii. The sequence goes on from NW_026126563.1 coordinate 15,211,469, forward strand.
TTTGCCACTTCATTATATTTCTAAAAAAAAAAAAAAAAAAAGTCACTCCTCCTAAAGAAAAATCATTTTAAGTACAAAATACAGTAAATGTGGGGAAGGTGGTTCTAAGTGTGGCGAGTTCAGAATGTGCCAAGTTACAAAGGGTTAGCATCAGGCACAGCCAAGTTAAACAAGACACTTTGACTTTGGGGGCTCTCTTTCTCCCTGGCTCCCACCATCCCTCTCTGGAGGTCTCTGGTATGAATTTATGAACACCTGAGGGTCCAGATAGCCTGCCTGTGTCTCCTGGTGTTTAACTTGGCCATTTAAATGACTAAGTACTCCCTTCCTCCCTTCCAGCCTTATAACTTGGCTCTCACTGAGTATATCACACCTTTATGATGTAGACCACTTTTTCCTAACTGTGCTTCTTGGAGTCAACTTAAAAAAAAAAAAAAAATGTTATCAGGTAAAATGGCTGAGAAAATTCCATCAAAAAAGCACCATGAGAAATAGAATAAAGAGCCAGCAAGAAAAATAGAAATAGGTCACAATTGACCAATTTGATACAACTGATTTGCTGGCTCTCAAAATAAGCTGACAGTAAACTATTTTGAGTCAGGTAATCTTACCATTGTCTACTCTCAGGGATGGAGAAAATATCTAAATAATACAGAAGGCAGAATGGGAGGGAGGGGCCCACTTAACTGTCTGGCCATTCATTCCTTTAAATACTGGCTTTACTTCCCTTTGTCACCAGTCAGAAGGGGTCACTCCAAAGACATAGAATAAACACAGAGGAAAAGGACTATGGATTTATATATGGCAGATTCGGCTGCTAAGGCTCTGAGTGTCCGGAAGGTAAAGAGGTTCCATGTTTCATAATGTATTTCATGGGATTTGTAAATAAAAATTGGTATCTGGAGTGTTAAACAGGTTTAATGTGCTGTGAATGGTGATTCCAGAAAGGCCTGCTTTTCCTAATAGCCAGGAACAGGGAACCTACTGAGGTGGGCTAATTAGGCAACCACCCCAAAGTTAGCTATTAAAAAGGTACTGCATAATTTTTGAGGCATATTTCTCCACTCAAAAGTCCCAAAATCATAAAGAATTCCTTAAAACAATGGACATCTGATAAGAGAAACTTCCTGGCCATCAACACTGCAAGCATCTGGTTAGAAACAAGAATTCCAAACTAACTGTTACTTTGTTTGAATGCTTTTACCTGCCTAATGGAAACTACTCTCCTGGGGTACAAGTTGGAAATTATATCAAAAGCTACAGCCATACCACAACTATCTTTTAAATGCTGTTTGATAAAGAAGTAATAGACAAGTTGGATATTGAATGCGGAACTTTGAATTTGTTAAGATTTAATGCTTTTTCATGGTCTCTAATACCTTTTTTCAAGTTGGCTTTCACAAAATTCACATGTTTCTGCTGTACTGCCACTCATCTGATAAAATCAGAACCCATCTTTCTTAACAGTAAATTTGCCAATCAGCTCTTCATATGTGAGGGTATTCAAATCACTACTGCCCTCCCTCCCTCCCCTGCTTACAGCAAAAGACAGACGGCTCACTGCCTACTATTACAAATACTAGCTCATCTCTCATTAAAAAAAAAAAAAAAAAAAAAAAAAAAAAAAAAAAAATCCCTCCAAGACTGACCTTCTAAACAACACAATGGACTCAGAACACTGTCAAAACACATTTGGAAAAAATAAAGACATCCTTCCAGGAAGACAGAAGAACCAAGATGACCAGGGAAGCAGCAGTCACTTAGCAAGAATCGTCCAAACACTACTCAGATCACAGTCCCTCATTTGACACAGCCCATGTAAATATGTATTTCCCCAGGCAAATGGACACCCTGAAGAAAAACAAGTCTGATCTTCAGTAAGGACTGTGCTATTTTTATTCCTGTCTTCGGCTTCTCACCCCCAAAGCCTTGCCAGCCCACCTGAGGCTAGTGACTCTTCTGGGAGGCCTCCAAGCAGCTGATAGAGAGAACACTGCTGTACACACACACACACACACACACACACACACACACACACGTTAAATTTTTATTTTAATGTAGATATTTTGTTAGCACTTGGCAGTTGCAGCCCAGAGGCTATGTTTTAGTGGAGATATTGGATCGGGTATTTTGCAACATACCAATAAAACAAAACAATAAAACATCTTTTCTTCTTGCCGGCCCTTTTCCCCCTTACTAACGTAAAAACTATACATGCCCCCTGTACAGGCATTTTACAGTTAAACTTAGCCAAGATTTCACGGAAAATACAGCATCACCCAATAGCCTATTAAACCCTCCATGCAAAAGAAATCCTTTTTAAAAGCTGGGAGAATACATGCATTCACCATCAACAAAACTTTCACTATGAATTCATTCCAGAGGCAGGTGAATCGAAACACTTAGAAATTGTGGGTGCACAAAACGATCAATTGAGCAAACTTAAATAACTTTTTAAACAAAAGGCTTCCCAATCCCTGCACAGGTTTTCAGAAGCCTTTTGGAACCCTTCAACCAGGGGCTGGTACTGCACACTGCTCTTCTACTCAAATCGCAAAGTTCTCCTTTCCCAGGATGCAGGAATAGGTCAGCCTGGTACTTAGTTCTCCACCTTTACTTTTAAGAAATGGAGATTGGCAAGTTCCCCTGGAGCAACGATGGTCCACCGTTACCCTGACACCCGCGCATGCCCCAGAGATCATTTTTTTCTGCCATCCAGACTTAGGAATTCTTCTGGAAGAAGACCTGGATCTAGGTCTTTCCAGACAATGTATGTCCCACGAATGCAAAATAGCTCCCAGACTGTGTTAAGACACACGTCAGTGATTCACCTCGTTTTTAAAGTAAAACTTTTGTACTTCAGGAAAAAGAAAAGAAGAAAAAGGAGAAGGAAGAAGAAGACGACGACTACGAGGAGGAGGAGGAAAGCAAGCTTTTCAGTGTATGAGGCCCTCCCCCCCCCCACTCTGTCCCTTCCCAGAAGAAAGGTCTTTGTGTGTGCGGTGAGGGCTCCCGTAATCGAGTTCATAAATACTCATCGGCCAGGGGGCCCGAGTCTCAGGGAGCACGACTCTGTCTCCCACCATTCCCCTTTGCTGGCTGCAGAGTTGTAAGAGCTGGTGGCAGGAACCCTGGCCACCCGGAGCCACCACCAACCCCCGGCAGCAGAGGAGGAAGAGGATGCTGCTCTGCCGGGGACCAGAGGGCGGGGCGCAGACCTCGGCGGGACCCTGCCGGCTCCGGCGGGCGCACAAGCCGCCCTTTGTCCTTGGCCACCGGGGTCGCAAAGGCCTCGGCCGCCTGCAGCTGTCGCCCCCTGGGCCCGCAGAATCTACTGCCCTGTCTGCCCGCACCTCCTCCGGTCCACGAGCGCCGCCGCTCTGGGCCTCAGAGAGCCGGACCTCCCGGCTCCCCGATTTCCCCCGGAGTAGGCTGGGGAAGGTGGAAAAGGAGGAGGAGGAGAAGGAGGAGGAGAAGGCCGCCACGTGACTGCTAGCCACATTCCAACACAGCCACCCAGATCGATAACTTC
>NW_026126563.1:15220000-15405000 GCF_943737965.1 Phodopus roborovskii
AAGACAAAGAGTATAATATGTAGGTTTAAGGTACACTGTTCAGTTAATCTATTCAGAATGAAGTTTAAAATGAGGAATGCTTTGCACCAGGGCTCTTTATTAAGTATTCGAGCCATCTGTATAATGAAATTTTCTATTTCTGGTTTACAAGTAATCTTTTTAATGTCTTGTCTTTTTATCTCTTGCATTGATTCCATAGGATCTACTTTTAAGATATTTTGGATTCTTTGGAAATTTTCAAATGAATGAAACAAATAATACCTGAAACTGAGAATCCTACTTGAACAATATTAACCTTTTCCTCAACCGTTAATTCCAACAGTAAAGATATTACTAAAGGACTGGTTAATTTAAAAGGAATTCTGACCCATGAAATCTGACCTCTACGGAATTAATTATAGAAAAACCTATAAAGTGTCAGCTCAAATAAATCTTCAACTTAAAATTTAAAAGTTACAAAGCATGAATCTCCTTGATAAAGTATAAGGAAGTGTCCATGTTGCAATCTGGCATCTAAACCAGTTACAAAGACATCAATATTTAAATTTTATGGAAATATCCTTAACCAATGTCTAGTTAACTATACTACAATATGATGTAACATTTGTCAGATTATTTTAATAACTGATCCAAAATATATATTTAACAGTCTACATTTGCTCCGATCTAGTATGGTAGGTAGTTGCATGAATAATGTGCCCATATTTACTTAAAGCTTTCTTCTAATGACAAGCATTTAGCAAAGATCTTTAAAAGTCACATCTCTCTCTTTTTCTCTCTCTCTCTCACACACACACACACATACACACACACACACACACACACACACACACAGGCAGACACAAGGCATCCCCATCAAAAAGTTTTTCATAAACTATTACAAATAGAACAGTTTATATTTGTATATTTTATGCATATATATATGCAGTCACAATCAGATGCATATCAATTGATTATCATTAGAACAATTAAATAGATTTTAAATTGCCATGTGAAAAATGTCAGTGAGATGTACAGAAAGGTGATGTTCTTAGCATGCAGAAACTGCCCAGATTCCAGTCCTCTTCCTTATTGGAGACCATGTAACTTGCACAGGTAATCCCCTATAAGCCACTTGATATTTGTTCTCTACACTCTTAGCCACTACCTGTGTCTTTCCCTAGTCTAAGATCTGGGTAGTAATGTTTGACTGCAAAACATTTAAGCACTTTCCGGGAAAGGTATGTACCAAATGCATAAATACAATAAATGAATTTTGCCTCTATGAATGATTTATTCGACTTTCATTTTTTCCCCCACTGAGCAGTATTTACTTGACAGTGTTTTCCTGTCATAAAATGTGGGTCTTTATGTCTGTCACAAATGTCTGGCAAGTGTTTCTAAGTACTTTCCTGTTTCTTGATGGATTATATCAAGAAAAGGTGATGTTTTTAAAACATGCATAGGATACATTGTTTCATTATGTTACAGACTAATGAACTTGATGGTGTTTTCCTGGACAGAAACAAATAAGGCTAGAGGTTTGGAGTATCATCTTTGAATCTGTTGCTTTCAGTTCTTTGTTAATCTATGTTAACCTAAATACCAGAAGGGAAAATTGTTCTTTCTTTAGTCTTCCGGTTGTGAACGGGGGAAGGGGGGGGGCTGGGTGAGGAGGGGGGACTCTAATAGCATGATCATTGCAGATAACCAACACTGCTTTTCAAATTCTATTTAAAATGTGGAACATCAGCTCAAGTGAACAGATTACAGAGTGTTAGACAAACCAGATGATATTCATCAGAGAGTCCAAGGGTTAATCATGTAGATAAGTAAAAAACTAATATAAATATCAACATTCGCCTTAAGGGGTCTGTGGAAGGAACAGGACGGTGTTTGGTAGAAACTGAATCCTTTATTTAAACATTACTAATATTAGTTGTACAACATAATGACACATACTAAAAAATAATTATTGTAATCAGAAACATAACACAGAGAGATAGCGAAATGAGAAAACACTTATCTTTTCTAAAAAGGACAAATGTCTTTTTCTCATTAAAATATGTTGTAAACAAAATTTGCATTAGTTATATGGATCTAACTACTGGCACTTTTGGATAGTATGAATTGCATTAATTCCATGTATTTAATAGAATATGTAATTTGTTTTATATACGCAAATTTTTATATTTAAGCATTTATTGATATGAACAAAAAGTGATTTCTGTGATCCACATAGTTAACCATATTATTAAAATGCCAGAAAATCTGCTTAGCGCTACCTGTCACATAAACAAGAATATTGGCACTTGGAATCAGGAGATAACTAAAAGAAACTCTATAATGTAAATAGTAACTGTAGCTAATACAGAGAGTAAATTTAAGTTTAGAAGTTAAAAACTATGTACAGCAAAGGAGAAATGTGACCATCTATCAGACTAGCATATTTTTAGACATCAGTTTTTAAACTTGCTCAGCTACCTTTTACTGTGGCAGAGTGGCAGGAGATATTTTGTCTTTGCCTCTTACAAAGAACTCAAAATGCTACAGTCTCATTTAGCAAGTTCAAATGATTGCTGAGGATTTTTACTTAGATTTCTGTGCCTGTGAGCACGTGTGCATGTGTGTGCGTGCACACACACAAAGACACACATTCAAATGTTCTAATGGAACTAGAGAGAGAGGACAGATTTTTTTTTTAATGTCACAGACAAGGTAAGAGAAAAAAGGAGAAAACAAGATCATTGAAAATTTTGTGTGTTCATGTTATGCACTCATAGCACAGCACACATGTAGAGGCCAGAGGAGAGCTTGGGGAGTCAGTGCTCTACACTTCCTTGAGGCAGGCTCTCCTTCCAAACTCTGCCAAACTCTGGGTCCCAAACGGAGCTGATCCACACACCCCCAGGTGAGTTCTGCTGGCTCTGACTTCTGCCACACAGAACCCTGGGGTTACAGATGCACACCATAGCATCTGACATTTTATGGGGCTAGAACTCAGGTCATCAGGCTTGCCAGCACTCTCAATCATAGGATCTGGGGAATAGTGATATTTTTTCATCTATGTTTAGATATTGTGAAGAATTAAATGTAATATACTGCTTGTATATGGGTGCTGTCTTTTGTAAGGACTCATAGTTTGCAAAGAACTAAAACACTACCAACTTTTTGTCTGTGACATTTTTCCTAAACAGCACTTCATCTTTGATGATTCTGGAGGCACTTCATGCATTTTTGGTAAATTTGAATGAATATTTATGAATGTTCATTATTACTATAATCAAGACATGCAGAGATGCCAATTAATAGAGAATTCTGATGAGAGCTGTTATATCCCTAAGCTTCCACGATGGACCATCCATTCTTGTCTGCCCTCAATAACCATGTTAGTGTTGTCAATTTTGACAACTTCATTCTCCTAAATATAAAATGCCCCAATTCAAAAGTAAAAGAATCTTTGTATATAAGTCTCTATAACATTTATTTTATTATTAGTATTACTTTAACCATAAAACCAACTGAGATCCTTTTAACCCAGGTTCATGGTCCTAAGTTCCTGCCTGGTAATTTTTAGAGAAATTCACCACCCAGGGAAAACAGATAATGAGGGCAACAAATACAAGAGAGAGGCTGAGAAAGTGAAAGATACTCTTCTTAGTCTTAACTGTTGATGTTATAAAGAATTGTTGTCTTCATACCACTGGTAACATTTGTTATTCAACTGAGAGACTTTCCCAATAAATGAAGCCAATGTTCTCTTAAAGAGAAATTTCTGAGCAGAAAGTTCCTATCCAAGTTCTTAGTCTAATATATGCCATCCTTACATTGTTATCTGTCCTTAAACTACAGAGGTCCAGTAAGTGGCTCTATGAGTAAAGGCACCTACTACCAAGTTTATGACCCATAAAATAGAAGAAGAGAACTCACTGACATAGGTTGTCCACTGGCTTCCACATATGTGCACATATGGATAGAAGCATACACACAAATATAATTTTAAAAATGATTAATTTTAATTCACCAACAGGATTTCAATTCCATATTTGTCTCTTTTCCCCTCATATTATCAAACTGAGGGAAAGTCTAGAACAATTACACGCCACTCATGCAAAATATACCCATTGCTTTTTCCTGGTTTTCCCGGTGACATGGCCTGCTCTGAGCTGTTTCTTCCTGGTATGTGCCTAGTGTTGTCTGTTTTGAGTGTTCAAATCCCCTCCTATGATCATCTTTTTATTGCTGGTTTGCTAATTTCATATCCAGACCTTTTATGTTCCTTTAAAGGAGTACCAGCCTCTTCCTGTCATCCCAAGTGAAGAGGATGAAATGAACATATTTCCCCTCTCTTCCTCCTCTTCTTTATTTTTTATTAAAATTACAGTATGAAAATGTCACTCTGAAGGAAAGCCTTGGGTTCACCATTCCCAGCTCCCTTCATGATGAGGAGGATGCCAGGCCTTTTAATCATATTGCCCTTGCTTTCCTATAAGGTAATAAAAAAAGTCTCAAAAGAGGTTTCCAGTTATGACTTAAGTATAAAAAAATGGAATTAAAAATGTTTGATGATGTAGAATCCATTCCACGTGGACCCGATGTATTTCTCAAGGTTTTATTTTCTTCTTGCCTTCTGCTAGTCTTTCTTAATTTGGTTTTACATAATTCTTCCTCCCAAACATCCCCTCAGGAATTTAAAGCCTTCCTTTCCTGTTTCTCTTATTTTTCTTCTTCCTGATCAGCATACTTCTTTGTCTTTTCCCCTGTGGACTCTGCCTCAACCCTCTTCAATAGTCATCCTAGCTGGATGTCTCAGTCTACCTTCTCTGATTCATCAACTGAGATGACCTGAGATCCCCATGGTCATCCCTTTCCTCTGATGGACCAGATGTATGAATGAACGTCTGCTCATGGACAACTCTTACACTTGGACTCTGGTGCCAGGGGAGATGCTGATGCCATCAGTCCTACACATCCTGCTTGCTTCTAAGCTGACCATTTTCCTAATCACATTTCTTAAATCTCCACATCACACACTTGGATGCCCAGCCCTATGTTTCCAGGTCTGAGCACCACCTCCTGGGAATTCCTGTCGATCCCCCCTGGTGATCTCTCCCTATTTATGTCTGGGCTGAGTGCTGTGTGGGCTGTTAATGTACATTGCCTATCTGACAGTGTAAGGTTCAGACAGAGGCTACAATGGCATGGAACCTGTTGACCTAAGGAGTTCTGATCGCTCATAGTGTTCTCTGACCTTAAACTCTTAGGAACCCATTTTAAATATGGGCTCCATTAAAAGCTGGCCTATCTGGAAGCCTCCCTTGCTTCTCCAGACACTTGTCTGGCTCTTTCCTCTTACCCACCTTCCCTCTGACCTTCAACCTCCAGGTGTCTGTGGTACCCAGAGATACAGGAACCACTGTGGTATGGTAGGCAGCTCTTACGGGAGTACCCAGCAACCCCTGCCTCTGGTATCCATGCTGTTTTGCTATCCCAGATCCTGAACGTGAGCTATGTATAGCATACAGGAGGAAACTTTGGGATTCTAGATGCTACTCTGGGCTTAGACTATGAAGATGTATCATTCTGACTCTTGCTGAAGCTTTCTCATCCCCCCCCTCACCACCTTCTTTATGAGTCTCCATCATGCTGTCACCATCTCTAATGTTTTCCACTAGCTCCTTCCTACACTGTGAGCTGCTCAGTCTGGATATCTTCATTTAGATCCCCCTACCAATATTCCGCAGAAATCTGTGGCTCTTGGTCTAGCAGCCTGCGAGACACCGAATGTGCAAGCAATTACAAGTGTGCTTAGAGATTCCTCTTCTGGCTAGCCCCACAGGTACGGCACCCTGCTCTAAGAGAGACCTCTGTCAGATTCCTGTAAGAGACCCATCAGCAGAACCAACCAAGCTGCAACCAGGTGCTGAAACACTGAGATATAATTTTAAAACCTGGCTGTTAATTTACGTCTTTGTTTGGAGTTAATTTGCTGAACATCAATACACACTATGGACATAGTTTGTATATCAGACTCATTATTCTGAATGAGTTGCAGTAATGATCTCATGAAGTAGTCAGCTGCTTTTCTTCAGGGTGTGGAACACTGTCTGAATCAGAGTGGCACATTCCTTTAATCCCAGCACTCAGGAGGCAGAGGCAGAAGCAGAAGCAGAAGCAAGCAGTTCTTAGGGTTTTATTTTTCACAGTGAATTCCAGGCCAGTCAGAGTTACATAGTGAGACCTTGTCTCCAACCAACAACAGCAAAATTTATTGAGGCTGTACATACTTGTAATTCCAGCACATGAGAGATAGACAACACGCATGCATGCACGCATGCACATAACACACACACACACACTAGCTTGCACATACTCTTGCCCACCTGCTTACAGGATCAACAAGATGGCTTGCTATGCAAGCCTAGGGCCATAAGTTGGTCCTCAGAACCCATGTAAAGGTGGAAAGAGAGAATGTATTCCATAAAGTTGTCCAATGACTTCCACTTGCATACCGTAGCAAGTGTGCCCTCACACATAACACATACACACAACACTAATAATTTTTTTGGGGGGTGGTTCGAGACAGGGTTTCTCTGTATTGATTTGGAGCCTGTCCTGGAACTTGCTCTGTAGACCGGGCTGGCCTTGAACTCACAGAGATCCACCAGCCTCTGCCTCACAAGTGCTGGGATTAAAGACGTGCACCACCAATGCCCAGCTGCAACACTAATAACTTTTTAAAGTTAACCTACCCCCCCCCCCGTGTGTGTGTGTGTGTGTGTGTGTGTGTGTGTGTGTGTGTGTGTGTGTACATATATAGGGGCATGTGGATTTCTATTTAGTACCCACTTTCTAAAATAATAGCCCATGCACATATATTAATTATGGTTCCCCTCTTGCCCCTAGCTTGCCGTCCGTTGTAGTTCCTTTTTAATCAGATGAGTGAGGTGGGAGCTGCTTATACGATCCCTATGCTCAGGCATATTGGCATAGTTTTAGTCTAAGGAAATCCATTGGGAAGTGCCTGGTACTAGGTCTCCGTCTATTGTAAAGATACAGAACAGTGCTCCCCCCTCGCTTTCTGTGCTTTCAGTAATCTGAATGCTTCCTACTACGTGTCCTAGTAACACCTTTTCCCTTAAGGAACTCATTGTGAATATTAATATTCATTCATACCCTGAATTATGTTCAGGCTCTACAAAAATCACCCACTAAAACTAGTCCCCAGGAATGTTTTCTCCCAACGATACCTATGCTTGAAAATGGCCTCTCACCCCTTGGTTCTCAAAATCTCCCAAGTTTGGGCTTGAGTGGGAGAGTCCCACGAGTGACCCCATTTGCTTGCCACTATCTCCCTGGATCCCTTTGGTCCCTCCTGAGCGAATTCCTCATGCCTTGCTTTTTCAGGCCGCTGCTCACCTCTGTCTTCCCTCCTGCCTCATGTGGGCTCTGTCCATCTTTTCTGCCAAACGCCTGAAGAGCTCAGTTGGTTCCCCCTGAAACTCTAACCAGAACCTTGACCTTAATTGAAGCTCTTTCTAAAACTCCTTTTCTCTTTTCTACTTATGTTGCATCATATCAACGACAATTTTTAAACTGTGCCATTATTTGAGCGTACATTCATTACCAATTCTACTGTGGGGTCCCATAATGGATGGGGGAGACAAAGAAAAAAATATTGGAATTCTGCTCCTAGGAATTACATATCCAGCAAAGGCAGCGAACCAAGCAACTACAATAAAGCATAAGCAGGATGACTGAAGGATAATCAAAATACTTCAGAGGGCAACGAATGGAGAGATTAAGCCTCCCTAAGAAGCTGGAGATGGGCTTCGGGGAAGGGGCGACATTCAGTCTGGGTGTTAAGGAGAAATGGGACTTTGTCAGACACAAATGGGGAAGGGTGACTTTCAGATTTTGTTTCTGGACAGATCATGGTAGTATTTCATTCTTCTCATATTAATAATGATTATGAACATATATAATGCTAAACAAGATGTATCCTTAGCCATCTAATCGCCATTTGTTACCTCCAAATATATGTCTAATGTCCTTTATAGAATTGTATTATGATGATAATTTGTTCATCCATAAATTTCATCCCTTTTTTACTTTGTATAAAATTCAAAAGAAACATGAGGACAGAAATCTCTAGCGTGGTTTTCCATTTCTAAACTGCACACACACACACACACACACACACACACACACACACGCCTCCTATCTCCATTCTTTCATTCCATTCATCTTTTACTTCAGGGGCATGAAGACTAAACTCTTTCCTCTGATTTTCTAATGCAGCAACAGCCTTCAATGGAAAAAATGTGCTTGAGTCACAGCTTTGGTTAACAGGAGAATCGGCCCTAGTTATCCTAGAAAATAATTGATGTATCACAGTCCCAATGAACACCACCCTGCTGTTCCCATATTGCTGCTCAATCACACATCTGGCTCAGACGTTTTAGGTGGGATGTGTTTCCACTTTCTCTTTGGAAGCTCTGCACATCACATCGTGAGAATTCATGCTCAGTCGCAGTGGCCGTTCTCAATCCCAGTGGCCCATTCTCTCAATCCCAGTGCCGTGCACTCTGTCCCAGTGGCCTGCTCTGGCCTCTGCTAGTCCAGGTAGTACTTTCTCTCTTACCAGTTCATTCCTTGCTCATTTCTTCCTCACTTTGTGTGATGATTTGTCACGTTTCCCTCCTTTCTTACTTTCCATTCACTCATCATCTGCACATGTGTGGAACACAGTGTGACATTTTCAGTACATGCCCATGATGGGTAATAGACAAACCAAGGTAATTAGCATCTTTGTTACCTCAAAAGTTTTCCACTTCTTTTTATTGGTAACGCTCAAAATCGTCTTTTGTAGCTAGCTGGTCTGGAAAATACTATGAGATGGCAGTCTCTCTTGGTGCCATCGAACACTAGAACTCATTCCTCGTGCTCCCCAGCACTTTAGTGTCCATTTCAAGCCTCTATCTCCTCAATTATAGGTGACTACCTAATTGTCCCCCTTCCCAGGCTCTGTGATTGCTGTGCTACTTTCTATTTATCTGTGATCAGTGTTTTCTTCCTTCTTTTTCTGTTTTCATGTCTGTGTGCTGGTGAGAACCTGATATAGTTGTCTCTAAGTTCCTGTCCTTGGTACTCACCCACGTTGCCACAAATGACAGGATTTCACTTTTTTTTTTTTTTTTTTTTTTTTTTTTTTTTTTTGTGGCTGGACTTTATTCCTGGTATGGGTTTGTTGTTTTGCTTCTTGCTTCTTTCATGCTTAGAGCATTCTCAGGCCTCTGTAGAACCCTTGTCTGAGCTGAACTCACACACAAGCCCTCCATCCGTACACAAATGGACTCCTGACTGTCCTCTCTACTGACCCACAAGGAAGCCCCCGATACCCTCCACATTAGCTCTGATAGTCTTTCTTGGCCGCAGACTCTAGGGGGTCCACACTGAGTTGATGCTTTCCAAATGGTTTAGGGGATAAAGAAATACAGGCTCGATGGCACACCTGCCTTCCATCTAGTGGGTTCCAGAGACCAGTTTCAGTCACCAGGCTTATTGCCCAGTCAAGCACCTTTAACTGCTGAGACTGTCTCCCTAGCCCCAGAATGTTTGATTTTAAATATTGGTGCTTGAGTTGTTCCTGACTTGAGGTTCATTAAAAACAAAAACAAAAACAAAAACAAAAAACAAAACAAAAAAAACTTATTATATGAATTTCAGCTTGGGTTAAAGACAGATTTTTAATAGTTTCTAAAATGGCCCTGAATAATGTTTGCCCCATTCTTAGCAGTGATGATTACAGAATCAAAATATCCATAAGCCCTGAAAGCTGCTGAATCAACTATTCAGCCAGGATCTCATGTTTACCCGTAGAGCAGACAGGCAAGCTTATCTCATCAGTATGCAGTCTTGTTTGTTTGTTTGTTTGTTTTTTGTTTTTTTTGTCAGTAAATGGTAAAGTAGATGTCTGCATGCCAAAGAATTATTTTAAAGGAAATTTATTTGTGATTATTGTCAGTTAGTGTTGGGTTTGTATGCCTGACTCACATTCTCCTATGCCCAGGGTCATGTAAAAGTCCTCAGAAGAAAGGAACAGTGAGTGGGAAAAGTCTGAGGAACGCCCCTCTAGAATGAGAACATCTAAAGAACTTCCTACAACAGTGATAATGTTCATTATAAGTCCACTGGACAGATTCTAGTGAAAGAACTTTCTACAATAATGTTAAAATTCTCTAAAAGTTCACTGGACAGATTGTAGGTACATGTGCACAGCTGTGATTGTAGGTACATGTGCACAGCTGTGATTGTAGGTACATGTGCACAGCTGTGATTGTAGGTACATGTGCACAGCTGTGATTGTAGGTACATGTGCACAGCTGTGATTGTAGGTACATGTGCACAGCTGTGATTGTAGGTACATGTGCACAGCTGTGATTGTAGGTACATGTGCACAGCTGTGATTGTAGGTACATGTGCACAGCTGTGATTGTAGGTACATGTGCACAGCTGTGCGTACAGTGGCCACTGATGAAAGTAAGAAATTCCCTTTCAGGTGGTGGTGGTTCGCACCAAGCCCAGCCCTCGGGAGGCGGATCGCCGAGTTCCAGGCCAGCCTGGTCTACGGAGTGAGTCCTGGGACAGACAGGGCTACACGGAGAAACCCTGTCTCAACAACCCCCTCCAAAGAACTTTTCCTTCTCAGTTATCTTTGACTACCCAGTCCATGGGAAATATTCAACAGCTGTTAGTTAACTGACAAGCACTGCTTCTCTGTTAATTTTGTTAAAAATATTTCTTAACTTTTTATTTGAAAATGTTTTCTTTGACTTGAAAAAATGAAAAAAAAAATGAAGCAAAATGTCTGGTATTCTTGGAAATCTCAGAATGTATTAGTTACCTATCATCACAGCCACACTCTAGGAGAACCTACTTTAAAATCTAGTGGTTTCAAAGATTATTCATTTGTGCTCACATAACCCTGGACCTTCTTGGTACAGTGCAACCGAGGGGTCTGTAACAAAGGGCTGGGCTTGATCTAGATGTGTCTCTGTCTCTCCCTCTCCTCCTCCTTACTTTAGCAAATTAGCAGGGCCACTCCCCCTCACAGCTGGGGCAGAGGAACAAGAAGACACAAACTCATTTTCAACTTCCACTGACATACAAATACCTTATTGGTCAGAGCAAGGCTCATGGAATGGTTCAAATCCAGGCACAGGAAAACACACCAGGCTTTAGTCAGAAACACAGCAGAGGATGTGGAGACAGGATGGGTAAAAATTGGATCAAGTGACCCAGTCTTCTGAGAATATATCATCACGGATAGTGTACATGGCTGATGTACTGACAACTTGATAGGCGTTAAAGTCATCTGAGAGGAGGGAACCTCACCTTAATTGACAAAATAAATGCCTCCATGGGATCAGGCTTCAGGCAAGCTTATAGAGGGCATTTTCTTAATTAGTAATTAATGAGGGAGGGCCCAGCCCATTGTGGGTGGAACCATCCCTGGGCTGGTGGCCCTGTGTTTATAAGAAAGCAGGCTGAGCAAGTCATGGAGAGCAAGTCAACAAGCAACACCCTCCATGGCCTCTGAATCAGCTCCCGTTTCCAGGATCCTGCCCTGAGTTCATGTCCACACTTCCCTCAGTGATGGAATGGAACCTGTAAGTGCAAGCTGAAATAAACCTTTCTTCTCCAGGTTGTTGTTATTGTTGTTTGTTTGTTTGTTTGTTTTTGACATGGTCTTTCATCACAGCCATCGTAACCCTAACTAGGACAAGGAGTTTGGGACTTAATCCAAATGGTGTCCTAGTGGGACACAACTTCAAACTCTTCTTGGAAAGAAGAGCAGTGGCTGGTTTCCAGCAAGCAACTTCTACCCAGGAGGCTCTCTCTTGTGGGACCAGTCTGTGGGGATCTCAGGTTTCTTCCCAACAGAGCAGAACTTTGCCATCTCTGAGGCAGCTTAGCTGTTGATACACTTGTAGATACCACCCCACCCACCAAGTCCCCAAATTTCCTTCTATTATGACTTCCCTGATGCCTGCTGCATTCTCCAGACAAATGCATCCATATAGCCTTCTCATATTTAGTTTTCATTAAAAAAAAAAAAAGGTCTAAGGGATAGGCAATGAGTTACATGGTACTATCATGAAAAATGATAAAGTAAGATTTATATGCTGAAAGCAATGAGAAGAATGTTGTTTAGTTAACCTTGGTAGATGGATTAGGGACACATTTTGACTATATTATGTTATAATCTAAAATCCCTTTTCAAACAACTGTTACTTTTGACAATTATTGTTCCCAAATTACAGACTAACCTGAATATGTATTTCTAAAAAGCATCCACAGAACTACAACTGATAGAATAACTTACCATCTTAAATGAGTTGATGTTTAAAAGTGCCCATCTGCGTTATCTTACACCATCCTTCCACCACAGGCCCGTGGTCACTTCCTTAGGGCTCTGGAGCAGTGGTATGAGGCTTTGCAGACCTTGACAGTCTCTATACCTTCTCCCCTCTTGTGTCGGGTGGAAGGTTCACCCCTAAAGACCTCCCTTTCCATGTAATTCAGAGCTTGTAGAGAGCATATTATGTGACATGATCTCCAGGATAAAATCTCATTGTCTCAAGGAGAGACACAGATGGACAAACAATCCCACAACTACACTCTGATGATAAATGCAAGGGGATAAAGCTTCCAGGCTCTTGGGCATAGGGAACGGAGTGAGGAACCAAGTGGCGATGAGGGAAAAGAGACTTGTTTCCTGAGAAACCAGAGAACAAGCAAGGCTCAACACTCACTTCCTAGACTCTCCATCTCCTGAGGTAAAAATAATGAACATAAGAATGAGTGTGAGATGACAGCAACTGCTTCAGTTTGTGAGTGAAAATGGTGAAGGGAAGCTTGTTGATAGTAAGACTGGACTGGGAGAAGCCTAGAGATGCCAAGCGCCTAGCAAGGACAGATGCAAAGGATCTCCACGAGGTTCTGGGAAAGGTAAAGGGGATGGCAGAGACCAGTTAGCAGTGATCACAGCGAGCCCAGCATTTGAGGTGGGGGACGAATGACCCTAGAGCTTGATGGATAGTGGGGACAGAGACGAGAACATTTAGGGGGAATGCAGACATTGAACCTACCCCTCAGAGGATGGAGATGAAGAGGGAAACGAAGGCTATGGATTCTTGCTTCAGATAGAGGAGACTTTCAGGATCTGAAGAGCTGGTGAAGTCAGACCAAGGTTGAAGAGAAGCCAGCAATTGCTTCAGGACTTGCTAATGTGAGAAATGTCAGATGCTGTATAGTGACAGGGTTTTAAATAACCCCAGCATTGGCACCTACTTATCAATCATATCACTAACCCTTTAGAAGTCCCCCCCCCCCAAGCCCATGTATTAAGGGCTCATTGGCCAGCCTGTCACACCCTTGAGAGGCAGAGGGACTTTTGAGAGGAAGTGAGGTCACTGGAGGTGTGACCTTAAAGAGGACTTGGGGGACCCCTGCCCCCTCATGAGTTCCATCTACCCCTGTTGTAATGTCCTGACTCACAGGTTCAGAGCTAACAGTGTCAAGTCAATGTGGACTAATGCTTTTAAAATCAGGAGGCAAAGCCTTCCTCTTAGGGGCTTTTGTTACAGTGACAGAGAATTGACACTACTATAATCCCATATGTAATTTGTATCCTTTTTAGTAGTTTTAGCTTCCTTAGCCATAATGCTCTTAACACACAGTGCCCAGTTTATAATAATTCTACAATGTCTGATTTTCCCATCACTCCTGTGGGCTATTGAAAGTATTGTTATTGTCAAAAAAATCAAAGTACTGATTGTGTTTGTAAAAAGTGGCTCATTCCATACCATTGCTGTCCTTCTTCTTGGTATTCAGGGTCACAACTACAGTTATTCATAGAAGTGGCCTTTGTTCTAGGTATAATATTGGTTTCCACAATTTTGGAATAACCTGGGAACAAAACAGGTCCTAACTGTCTTATCACAGCGCAGAAAAGGCACATTTGATTCTCAGCATGGGCCCATTGATGAGTTGGGACTACAAAAACAAAACAAAACAAAAACAAAAAAACCCAGCTAGCTGAGTGGCAGAGGTCCATGACTTTAATCCCAGCATTCAGGAGACAGAAGCAGGAGATTCTCTGTAAGTTCAAGACCAGTCTGGTCTACAGAGTGATAGGCAGGTCTATACAGAGAAATTCTGTCTTGAAAAACTAGAACCAAACCAAACAAACAAAAAACCCAGCTAGTTGGTCAACAGGAGCTTTCAGGCCTATGCTATCTTCATATACCTCTGAATGGGCCTTACTCTAAATTAGTGGTTCTCAACCTTCCTAACATTGAGATCCTTTAACACAATTCTTCATGTTGTGGGGACCCCCCAACCACAAAACCATTTTTGTTGCCACTTCATAGCTGTATGTATATATCTGTGTTTTCTAATGGTGTTAATGACCCCGTGAAAGGGTCACTCAATGCCCCAACAAACAAGTAACATCCACAGGTTTAGAACCATTGCTCTGGAGGCAGGGTGGGACTCTCGAAGTGCGTTAGAGATGTATGCACAGGCTGTTATGAATTAGCAGTAATCACACTACTCTGCCTTTACTATCTCCAAATGGAATAGTATAATGTTAAAAGTTAAGAAAGATTCTTTTCACTTTATGTTGGCAATGAAACTGAGTAATATGATCACACCGAAAATGTCCCGGATCTCTTGCAGAATAAAAAGTTGTTTTTAAGAACTGACAATTTGGAGTACAAGGCAGTTTCTGTTTTCACTTTACCCTCAAGAACTCATTGCACCAGGAATCTGAACCCTTGAGAATAATAAAATAATTATAGTTTTATTTTACTCTATTCTGACATTCAATTTAATCCATCTGTGTCTGCATATTTCAAATAAAAAATGAAACTGTTTGGCTATATCAAGGTGAGTTTTTCTAAAATCTATAATCCTCTCTGAAGAGTTTTACTTTCATTTATGAATTTCTTAAAATTTTCTTTGTCAATGATCTTTGTACCCTGAGGATACCAGTAAACTAACTCTCGGCACACACACACAAAAAAGAAAAAAATCAGTAAAAAACCCCATCTGTGTTTTAAATAATTTAGACATTCTAAATGATGCAAATGTGTTAGTACCTGACATAGAATACCATTCTGAATGTGTGCACATGTGTTAGAGGCACTGAGAACTGAGAAAGACAATTCTAAAAGTCATACAAGTAGTCTTTGATATTGGACTTCCTTGTGGCAGTGTTTATATGATGTTGACTTTTTTTTTTTTGAGAGAGAGAAAGAGAGAGAGTGAAGAATGCAGAGACCCGAAAAGGAGTCTGGAAAGCATCCTCTGATAGTGATTTCATTTTAAAATGCATCCAGTTCAAGGGTTAAATGCAAGCCAAGAAGTCACTTCAACTGTGTTTTTGAAGAAAATAAAACAGCTTGATGTGAGTTAAATGAAGGGCATCTATGACTTAAGAGAAATGGACACAGAGAGAGAAAGGTCACGAGATTAAACTGTCCCTAAGGGAAAGTCCTCCTTTGGAGTCATTAGCCTCCTTCCATGTCACTCCTGAAAAACAGCAGGAAATCCTCCTGCCTGAGAAAGGTGGGTGCACCCCTCCACCCACTGACCCATCTCACTGCTCGCCCTCCCTGGGGCATGCTTGATTTTTAAGATCTCTTCTCTTTGAACCCTGAAGTTAGAAAATATGCGGCCTGGTTTCCCACACACAGGAAAGTCCAATGCTGTTCTGTTAGACAAAGGAAGTACATAAAATTGTAGTTGCTTTAGAATCTAAGCAACTTGTAAGAGCCCCCCCACACACACATTTTTCCAAGCTATGAAAATGTCTTAACCCTAATTTTCAGTAGTTACTTATAATCATTTCAAAAATACGTGAGCCTTCTGTATCTACACAGATCGTGTCATTAGCTAGAGGGAAGGTGTTCTTTGTTAGAGTGTCAATGCTCACAGAACTCTAACAGTCTCCACTATTTCTGTTATTTATCTATTGATTCATAAAAGGAGAACTTGGGTACCAAAACAAGACTTTAGACATGAAAACGGAATTATTTAGAGGAGAAAACAAACATGTCCTAGATAAATTGTTTTTCAGTGCCTTATTTACTCATTCTTTTTTCCCACTCTGTGAAATATTATTTAGTTAAAATGTGTGATTTTGTAAATTATAAAACCTGTGCACATCCTCATGTGCTTTTCCTGATGTAATCCACCACAAAATAAAACAGTGTGTTAAGTAGGGAATCTGACTGCTCCCTGTGAACATGAAACAGAAGAGTGGAGATTGGATAATTCCTAAGCCCGGGATAAATGTGGCTCACTCTTCATGCCTTTACGTTGGTAGCAAGGTGTTAGTCATGGCGATGCAGAAGCCGGGGGTCTGTGTGAGTCTGAGGCCAGGCTGAGTGAGCTACATAGTGAATTCCAGACTAGCAAAGGCATACAGTGAGACCTGTCTCAATAGACAGACAAATAGACAGATAGACAACTGTATAAGAGTTGCAAGGACCACAGAGCCTGGTGCTGCAAGCCTGTAATCCCCAGACTCAAAAGTCTGAAGAGATCTGCACAAGGCCACCCTGAGGACATTTTGAGTTCTGGGCCAGCAAAAGCACCAGCACCAAGCTAGCCAATCACCACCAAAGCCAAAGCTGCGGCAAGGAAAAAAAAAAAAAAAAAAGCTGTACCCAAGACTCATTGGACAAAATCCTCTGTCCAAGTTTCTCACGAGGTTTTTAAGCGCTCTTCCAAATGGGCTCCGCAGAAGAAAGAACATGGAGATTTTAAATGGCAATGTGGCTGTTCTTTGGTCCCTGAAGAATCAAGATAAAGCAAGGCAGCTACTGCTGATAAAGTCACATGCCCTAGCCATTGTCTTTCTGTACAGCTTCACGGGCTGACTGAGTAACCGTCTTAGAGAGTTAGTCACCGACAATGTGAGGTCCAGTGGGTCCAAAGGTAGAAATGTCCCAAATGTCTACGACAGGGGGAAAAAAAATGTAGTCTTGTGGTCCAAATGTACTTCTGAGGCAAAAAATAAAAAAGCAAAGCGCAGACCTCTCATCTTGAATAAACACGTTAAGTCTGTTGATATTGGTGAGTGCCACGAGGCTCTCAGGGAGCCACAGCCACAGACAGCTACTCACTCCTTCCTGCCTCTAAGCACACTTTGCTAGGATGCTTGGTGAGGTAAAAGTGAACACATATTCCACTGTTCCTAGTATTTACTAAAATGGCCCCTAGGAATTCCCTGCGGACACCTGCTTAAACAAAACCAATGAACCAGACACCCACTCCACACACAGTGCAGACCCGAATTGGGAAGTCAAGGGAAAGTGACATAGGCCAGAACATGTCGGAACCCCCCAACCCCCCTGCCCAAATCACTGAAAACATCCAATTTCTAAGCTTTCTTTGTGCTCGTTAGTTTCAAAACATATATTGTTAACCCATCACTCATTCTACTTCAGTTTCACCATTCTAGTTCAGTAGCAAAATCCTGTCAATGCATAAAAAGGTAACATTGGATTCTGTTGCACACAGACTCCTGCTCACTGTTGGGCCTGCTTATTGCCAAGGAAGGCTTCCCCGGGTTGTCTATGTAAATGTCTTTTTAAAAATTAAGGCTAATATTTCTCTCTTGTCAATTTCAATTTGAAGTGTGCAAATGTCTTTAAACAACAGCCAGTTGTTGATTGACAGAAGTGGTTCACTTAGCTAGTCCCATAGCCAGATTTCCTCCTTTGCTTACAGGACTCCTTCCCTGTGGTCCAGCTAGAAGCCCTCCCTCTGTGTGTGTGTGCGCGTGCATGAATGCGTGTGTGTGTGTGTGTGTGTGTGTGTGTGTGTGTGTGTGATACCAGATTAAAGAAAATGTAGGAACCTTAACCAGGCATGATTCCACATGCCTGTAATTCTAGCACTCTGGAGGACCTATACAAGTTCAAGGCCAGCCTGCTCTACATAGCTTGTTGGTGTCAGCCAGAGCTACATAGTGAGACCCTGTTTCAGAAAGCTAAATAAATTGTGGAGCCTTCTGTAAGAGGGGCATACTGTATGCTAATGATAGGTTTCCTAAGATGAGTCTTAGTGAAGCTAACACTGGAAGGTGTCCTCCGGGAAGACCCAACAGCTTCCTGCGGGGGGGGGGGGGGCTGCAGGGGTCATCCATGACTCAGCCATTAGAAGATAAGGCTCACAACGCCCCCAAAACTAAAACTGAATATTCTAGGCACCTTGTTCGTCATCATCTTTCCTTTGTTTCTTTCCTTCTCTCTATGCGCCCCCCCCCCCAGACAAGCTTCTGTCTGTGTTGGTCATGAGGATTTATAAAGACATGACAGAAGGATGGAGGACCAGTTTCCTGACATTGTCCAAATGGTGATGTTTGCTCGTTGCCATCAAAGTAGAATTTTGAGAGGCAAGGATGAGCCTAGTCTGAAATAAAATGTTCAAAAGGAATTAACTATAGTGAGGGAAAGACAAAGCAGGAGGGTAGAAAATCCTGGAGTAAAATGTTTTCTTCCCATTTCTTCCTGCGCCTGGCTGATGTGAGGGGCAAGGGGGAGGCTAAGCCATCTCCCTTTAACGGCACTAATTGTTTGCCTTATCACAATAATCAAATGCAGCCATATTAATCTCTCTGGTTATTAACTTGATTTTTACACATTAAGATTTAGATTTAATCCCCCAGGACCATCTATTAATGCTTTTAAAGTTGAAGGGTTTCAACAGTTTTAAGTTCTTTCCTTTCTTTTAGCTGCAGGCAGTAAAATTGGAACGTGTGCAGAGTTTTGTATTTCCCGGTCCTGGGGGACTTTCGGAGACAGTGCTGTCGAGGACCATGAATCGTGCTAATACAGAGAGCAGCCTCTCCAGCTATTAAAATGTCTCCAACAATGTGATTATTTTAAAATGGAAAAACTAATATCGCCTGTGTTACTTAAAGATCAACTACTCTTTGAAAGTCACAGAGAGAATGCATTTGGATTTTTTTTTAAACCCAATTGTTTCTGTATGCTGCCAAAAATGTGAACTGTCTCAGCTCCAGAGAAGAAAACTTCCAGTGCTTTTTAAAGAATATATCATTACTTGAGCTTCGGGTCAGTAGAGCATAAAAATGGCCAAAAGGCCAAGATCAATAAGCATGAAAAACTGTTTTATTTCTGTTTGAACAAGTTGTAGCAACAGTGACCCACCGGAATGGTCTTTGGCTTTATGCTGTCATAGTCACAGAAAGATAACATCTAAGCAGAAAATGAAGCAGGCCCTTTGTGATGCGCAGTGAAAACTGCATTGCTGCTGGCCTCCTATTGGCTGAGGGCTCACCCTGCAGAACTCAGGGAAGCTGTTGTGTAGGGAGCTATGTCAGCAAACCCTACCCAAGGAATCTTGGGAAGCACTTATATTGAAAGCACACAGAAAGAGTAAGATCGCTGCTTTTTCTCACCCCCTTTAAACTGATGAAGGTCGTCTTAGATCCTCGATTCCTATACTGATTTAAAACAAAGACCGCTGAGAAAACCTGGGTGGGCACCTGTACTGAATGTCTCACGGTAGGACCACCAACTGAAAGTCGGCCACTCACAAATGATCAGCATTTTTGAGATTTCATAGCAGTTTCTCTTACTCTTGACATTTCTTTCTTCTAGTCTTTCCTGTTTTGTGTGTGGATGGGTGGGTGTGGTTGTATGTATGGTGAGTGTGCAGGTATCAGGAGGAGGCCAGAGGAGGATGTTGGGCATCCTGATCTATGACGCTACCCTATGCCCTTGAGGCAGGCCCTCTCACTGAACCTGAGCTAAGCTAGTATCTGCTAGCCCCAACAATCTTCTGTCTCTGCTTTCCCATAGGGCTGGGCTATAGGTGTGCGTATGACCATTTCTGGGTTTCTGTATGGCTTCTGGGGATTTGAACGCAGGTCCTTATGCTTGTACAGCAAGTGTTTTTACCCACTGAGCCATCTCCATAATCCTTGAAATCTCTGACCTTCCTCAGTGTAGCATGTATGTTATTATGTGTATTTTCTATTACTAAGTATCTTTTATATTGCTAATATTGTAGTAGTTATCTGAGAATAAAAAGCCACAATCAACTTATCATGTTTACATCAGTATTATCCACGAATATTGTCTATTGAAAAGGCAGAAAGATGGCAGTTTCAAATTTTCCCATACTCTGAGGCATATTGTCCCTTACAGCATTGGTATGCTCTGAAAGACAGAACCAAGAACCCTTGCAAGATGAAAATCTTGCATTAGTTACCATCTGTTCTCCTGGAATTGGAGGCATAGGCATAGTGGGTAAAAGCATGAACTCAAATGCAACTTGCATTCCCTATGGATCAGTACCTGTGAAGCATGTGGGAAGGCAAAGAAGTCAGGATTAAGGGCATGAAGCATTGAGTCACCAGAAAAGCTATTCATGGCCAGGATCCATCTGTGCATGATGTTGATGACTCTACTAGATGTGGTCCAATCCCTAATTGGTCTTCTGGAGTAATCCACCATCAAACAGTTTCAGGGAATGAAATCCCCTAGACTGTTGTGACTCTTAGAGTAATAATGAAGGTAGGACAGGCAGAGATGAAGGACACTCTTTGTCTCTCCCAACAGATCCTCAGTCTACAGGTGTGAAACTGGAACCAACCTTGTAATAGTTTCCTCTTATTTCTCACTACCACTGTTAATGTAGTGCACTCTGTGTGTGGAAGGGCTGGGATAGTAGAATTCAGAACCAGGGGAGAGTTTGTGAACCTGGCAATGCTAAGTGAAATGTAACATTTGCTGATTTGGAGTCTACATCTGAAGGGGCCTATTATGTCCTCACTCTAACTCCTCAAGGTTGTGCCCCACGGAGTGGAGAAAGTATGTAGGGGAGCTTGCTTACCCTGTTTGAAGTCCCATGAATTGTAGAGATGAAATGGAACCCCAACCTTAAACCAATCACAGTCTAGAACCTGTGTTCGCTCTATGGCCTCGTGGTGGATTTAAGGCAAGGGTGAAGTTATGACACTTTTGCTCAAGACTTTAAGGTTCTCGGCTGATGGCTGAAGGATCAAACATGGGCTTTTCTCCAAAGCCAGCCCTGCCCTTTATCACTGACCTCAGGCAAGTCACTCATTAAAATATCATTGTAATTAGTGAAGAGATATACAGGAATGTTAGCTCTTAGTTCTGAAGTACAGACATGATGCCAGATATAGTCTGGAGCCACAATCGTTGAAGGTAAGTATGGTTGTTCTTAAGACTGTGGGAGAAACAGAGTCCCAAGAGGGCATAGAGGTCAGATGCTGCATAAGGCTCAGACTAGTCCAGGCTTCGGTCCCGGGTCTCCGCTCCACTCCTCTCAAACAATGTAGAACATCTTTCAGTGTTCATATTTTTTAAGATAGTAGATGAAGGTGAGTTCATTAACACAGGACTGAGGACCAAGTCCCTTCGCTAGATGAGTTAGCAGTAGACAAGAAAGGTTGATACTTCCATCTTGACCAGAAAACATAGGTGTTGGTAGGTCCTCCATGCTAAGCTGTTTCTGTCCCGATTCCCACTTCTCTCTAGGATTCCTCACCTTCTCTAAGTCTTCTATTAAAACCACCTGTCCCACCAGGCATGTGGCATGTTACATGTACTTCTTTTATATAGTGTCTCCATGACATCAAAACACTCCAGGACAGGGGCAATATTTTATTCCCGCCTCTGCCAGTATTTACTAGTCTCCCCATGAGGCTGAGTAGCTGTTCCAATTATAGCTGAAAGTCACACTCAAATATTCATTTAACAAATATTTTTCTAAGGATATCCCAGAAGTACATGGCCGTAGGCCTAACTAACCTTTCCTTCTGCCACACCTGGTTTAGCCACATTTTACTGTGCTATTCCCTAGGCCCTGTTTGCATCTCAGCTAAGTGACACAGGTAGGCTCCTGAGTCCTGGCATCTTATGAATAGTGGTAGATGTGTGGGCGATGGTAATAGCTGTGGTATGGAAGCTTCTCTTGCCCCAGAGTCTATAGGTTAAAGCAAATTAACCTCATCTGCATGTGATATTCTCTGACCTCATTGTTGATGGGTGAGTGAAAAAGAAATGGCCCAGCGAATATGAAAAATCAGCATCAGCAAATATTTTCCTCATTGCAATTTAAATGTAGTGATTAATAATAGCCTGGCCTATTCTCACAGACTGGGAAGTGAGCTGCATATCTTCATAGGTGGGAGCAGGCCTTACATGTCAAGTAAGCCATCCTTGCTGCTCACTGACCTCTTAGACTGCACAGTCTGCCTGCGCATCTACTGAAGGGATCTGGGAGCTGCCATTACTTTTGAGAGGCTATACCCAACTTGGGCAACACGTTTAACTTCGCTGGAATACAAACAGACGACGACAAAACCAAAATAAGACAATGTGGGTGAACCACATCGTTTCTTTCTTCTCCCTTCTTTTCGCTGTCCTTGTAGTCATTTTTTTCTCTACATTTCTTTGTCCAGATGAACTGGTCTTATTCTTAACCTGTAGCTGTGTTCTCTGCCCCCTCTCATACCTTCTCCTCCATCTCTTACTTGCCCATCTCCTCAGCCTACCACACCAGGGTTACACATTTCACCGTTTTCAAACATTCTGGGCTTTGTCATTGTTTTGTTCATTTGATTGCTTGTTGTTTTTTTAGATGAGGTTTTGCTGCCGTAGCCCAAGATAGCCCTCTATGATCCTCCTGCCTCAGCCCCCCAAGTGCTGGAAATGCCAGCGTGTGCCATGTGCCAAGGTCAAGATGTCCGATCCTTTGAAACAATGGTTCATTCTCAAGTAAAGACTTCACACCAACAGGACTTATCTTCCAGAAGCCCGGAGAACTTGTACTCTGAAACTACAAGTTGAGAAGCTTGCCTTTACCACCCTTTGGATAATGCTGGTTACTCTTTGGATTCTTGTCTCTGGAGGCTCTTTCAATACCTCCCTCTTTTAGTTGTCCAAGGTCTCTATCAAGCTACCCATACCTATTAATTTCTCACCTTTCTTGTTTAGGCCGACCTAAAACCCAGCTCACTGGCAGGAGGTTGGTGGCAGAACACACACAGGAATTAAAGACAGAACACATGAGTTGGAATAGTAATTCCCAGATGCCCAGCTTTGTAACATGAGCACATCACTTAGCTCTTTAAGCCTCAGTATCACTATCTGAAACTATCGCTATACTTTATTCTGGAGACTGGATAAAATGTAATGCACTGTGGAGTAGTAGAAGTAAGTAGAAGCTTAATAAATACTGAATTCAAATTAAACTGCCACTCACAGTTGGTGGATATTTTAAAAACAGATTTACTGAGATTCTGTGGGCTGTGAAAGGGTTTTTTTTGTTTTGTTTTGTTTTTTAACTTACTATATGCTCATTTACAAGACATCTCCTAATGACATCAGAAGAACCACAACGTTCACTACATCAATTAACCACAATTTTTAAAATTCCTAACCATATATTTTATATGGTATTGAATACTTGCTATTTTTTTTTTTCATGTGGAATTTCCATTCTGTTTGCCACCCCCACCCCAGGGGAGGTGGGAAGCCTCAAAACTGAAAGTCACTTTTTATTATACAGAAAATTAGCAGAAATAAATCAATAAAAGTTGCTTAGTGCTACTTTATCGTTTTCATGGAATTACAATGACGTTCGATGGAGTCCAAGGGGGAGTCCACGTGTCCAGATGAATACTATGGCTTGAGTTGAAACTCCGTGGCAGGATCTCAGCATGGACGAGGCAAAGGTAACATACAAGAGAATGGAATGTCAGAACTTCTTACTCCCTTAATACCCATGGCTGTGGCCCCCACTGACCTAGCGCCATGCAAATGTTGTTCTGTTGATAGTGTCCACAACAGAAAGCCATCAGCTGTCTTTTAAGCATGCTCATTGCAGGGTAAAAGGACCAGCCAAAGAAACACACTCTGACCCTGAAACCAGAACCAAAGAAACACACTTTGGCCCTAAAAACAGAGCCAAAAAAAAAAAAAAAAATACCCTCTCACCCTGAAACCAGAGTCAGTGAAAGAAACACACCCTGAAACCTGAGTCAAAGGGATAAAAAGAGCCAGTGAAAGAAACATACATTGACACTGAAGCCAGAGCCAAAGAAACACACTCTGCCCCTGACCAACTCGGCACAAAACCCAACCAAGCCCTGAGCACGCAATCCAGCCAATTCCTGAGCCAATCTCTAACCTTGTCCGAACTCAGGGATTGAAATCTGACCAATCTCCACCCCAAATTCTCCACCCTGGAAAGACTCCATCCCTGAGAAACACTGTCAAAGCCCCAAGACTCTTCAATTGGGAACTGCCCTTTTCCACCCTGGCAGAGACAGCCACCTTCCTGGATTCTTTCCTCCCAATAAAACTCTTGAATAAGTTTGGGTGAGACCTCTTTTGGGGGAATGGAGCAGAGCAGAGAACTAACAAATTTCGCAGGAGCCCACAGAGCAGAGCAGCGAAGAGCTGTAACACTTTGCTGGGGGGAAGCAGAGTTGTTGCATTGGGCCAACCTTTCTCTGGAGCAGGTCTTAAGCAGCTAGGCTTACTGTGACTTTGTGGTATTCCTTGGCTCATGACTGCTGGGATCCCTTTCTGTCTGAGCTGCAATGCTTACATTCATCTTGTCTCATATATTCACTGCTTAAATACTGAGTGCACAACAAGGCGAATGTTTAAGGAGTTATCACCATTTCATTTTGTCCTTCCAAGTTCCCTCCTTCCCCTGTCAGGACGCACCATTTTTCGGAAGGCTGCTGGCTAGGGTTCATCACTTGGAGGAAGAGTATGACAGGGCAGATTGTCTCTTGCCTTCATTTTAATTCAAAACTCTTGGCAAATTTAATATTGAGACAGATAAAATATTTGATTAAGAGAAATAGACATTTCCCCTTGGATCTAAACAAAGCTTCCTTCAGCCCGAGGTAACAATAAAATGAGCAGATGAGCCGAGTCCTTTAGTGCCAAAGACAGAAATTTAACAAGTTTGGAGGCCATTGGATCAGAGAGATTTTTACAGCCTTTTCCCTTATAGTATCCTAGTCCCTAGAACTGTGAGCCCCAGAGATCCTGTGGCTGGCTGCCTGTCGCCTGTAGGTTGAGGGGACCACGAGGACCCCACGGAGACTCCTGAGTGAGCCTGCCTCATGAGGTATAAGATTGGAAGAGGAGACACAAGCCGTAATGGTGACATTGTGGTGTCAGTCTCTGTGATATGATGTCCCTCAAGGGTTCTGTGAGGCCAGCACCTGCTTCCCAGGGCCCTGCAGATTGTAGAGGAGATCAGAACTCTCCAGATGGTCAAGTTTTTACTCCTCTCCCAGAATGGAAGTACAAATAGAAGTTAACCTGGATTATACAATCATAAAATTATAGCTATTTACACACTTGTGAAGGACTAAGATTCAAAATCACAAGTGTGGTTTCTACCAATTGTTTCATTGGAAATTTAAATATTATTTATGCACACACACACACACACACACACACACACACACACACACAGAGCCGGGTGTGTGGCACACACTTTTAATCCCAGGAGCACTCAGGAGACAGAGGCAGGTAGAACTCTGAATTTGAGGCCAGCCTGGTCTACATAGGGAGTGTCAGACCTGTCAGGGATACACAGTGAAACTTTATTTCCTTTATTTCAAACAAAATAAAGCACACACACACACACACACACACACACACACACACACTGCTGGAAACCATCTCACTTGGGAGTGTCGTTCTGATGAGTATTTTAGTCTGTCTTCACTGGCATGTGTGTAGCCTGCTGTATAACAGTGCACCTTTCCATGTGACTATAAGCACCCTTGTGCCACAGACACCTTGTGAGACACCCCGGGGACCCTTTCAGTGGGATTTGACACAATTGAAATATTGCTATCTGACTCTTATCTGCAGATCCAATTTTTACTCAGCAACCTATACTTCAAGCTCTCATTTTCCTGTATAATCTTCTGAAATACTTAACTGTCAGGCAGCTTATGGGGTGATTTCCTAGCTTTTCAGTATTTTCTTTCCTCTCTGGTAACATGATTTTTTTAATGAGTGCTCTCCCTAGGGAATTAATTATTACCTTGAAGAGTATATTCACATAGTTCCATCAAGACATCTTAAAAATTATCAAATCCTTGACAGACGGATTGTGTAGCTTTTAAAACTCAAGTCATGTATGCATGGTATTTTTTTTTCCCAAGTCTACTGAATCAGAAATTTTATTTGGGGCAAAATACTTGTTTTTTCTGCCTTTCCCCCTTTTTCTCTTACTCTGTTAAGTACAGAAAGCAGATTCTTCAGTTGCTGTTATCTAGTGGGTATGTGCTGGAGCACACAGACTTATGTAGTTCTGGACATGTTCTGGAACACACAGACTTAATGTAGTTCCAGACATGTTTTGGAACACAAGGACTTATGTAGTTCCGGACATGTTCTGAAACACAAGGACTTACGTAGTTCTAGACATGTTCTGGAACACAAGGACTTATGTAGTTCTAGACATGTTCTGGAACACAAGGACTTATATAGTTCTGGTCATGTTCTGGAACACAAGGACTTATGTAGTTCTGGACATGTTTTGGAACACAAGGACTTATGTAGTTCCGGACATGTTCTGGAACGCACAGACTTAAAGTAGCTCCAGGCATGTGTTGGAGCACACAGACACTTATGGATTTCTGTAGTTCTGACTCAGATGAAAGCTACAGTGTGCTTGTGACTGCCTAGAATAAGTTTTGTGGGGATGAAGCACAGTATCTGTCAACTTGACGGTTAATGACTGCCGATTTGACAGGATCTAGACTCACCAAAGAACACACCTCGGTGATTCTAAATACTATAAGGCAGTTTTTAGTGTGGGTTAATTGAGGTGACAAGATAGACTGTAATTATGGGTGGCTCCACTCCCTGTGTTAGGGTCTAGGCCTGAATGAAAAAGGATGGGAGCTGACTGCCAGCATCCGTCTCTCTCTGCTTCCTGACTGGCTGCCTCTTGTTCCTGTCTCCACAGCTAGAGTTGCTTGCCTGGTACCCTCAGGTGGGAGAGCTGGCCCTGAGGTCATAAGAGCAGGGGAGCTGTTCCTGCCCTCATTAGCTGCAGCACTAAGGGAGAGTGGCTCCTCTACCTCACCTGGGAAACTAGT
Organism: Phodopus roborovskii; assembly: GCF_943737965.1. Taxonomy (NCBI): domain Eukaryota; kingdom Metazoa; phylum Chordata; class Mammalia; order Rodentia; family Cricetidae; genus Phodopus; species Phodopus roborovskii. The sequence goes on from NW_026126563.1 coordinate 15,247,200, forward strand.
AGAGCTGGCTCTGAAGGTGCAGGTGCGGGGGGGGGGGGGGAAGCAGCCATGAGGGCAGGGAAGTGGGAGAACAGCCCCCATCCCTTGCTCATCACCACAAGGGGTAAACTAGCCAGGACAATGCTGCAGAACTCTCCCTGGCGGTGAACACAGTGGAGAACTGGGTGTGTGTGGGGGGGGGGGGGGAGGGCTGACCCACCCTGCAGCTCCTTTGGCCCAGAACCAACATCCACCTCATTTGTAATCTGCTAGAGCACAGGGGTGTGTGTGTGTGTGTGTGTGTGTGTGTGTGTGTTTGTGTGTGTGTGTGTGTGTGTGTGGGCCTGGTGTGGATAGTGGACCCCGAACCAAACCAATGGTTTTTTTGCTGTAAATGTCTGCTTGTAAAGATGTCTGGACAGGGGGGTTTACTGTGAGACTCACTATGTCACACTGCAGCTCCCATGATGAGATTTTCCCTCTCTTCCTTTTTTTTCCTCTTTAGCTTACATTTTATTTTATTTGGTTTTATTTTGGGGGGAGGTTGCAGGGAAGAGATTGGATGGGAGGGGATGGGAGATGGATGGGGTTGCAATGTATGATGTAAAAGACAAAGAATAAATAAAAAAAAGAAATTTACAATAAAATTTTAAAAAAATGACTGATTAGGAAAGAAAAAGGTAGGGGTACCACACCAAAGGGCACATTTGGAACAAGTATCTTATCCCTGGTTCTTTTATATCTTATTTATGGATTCCTGGCTGCCAGGAGAAGAACAGTTTTCCACCACCATGCCTTTCTTCTGGATGCTTCTACCTTACCAAGACTAAAAACAATGGAGTCAGTAGACCATGGATTGAGTTTTATAAAACAATGAGCCAAACTAAATCGTTTTGCCTTTTCAATACTTTCTCTCGGGTATTAGATAAGGCCAGGAAAGCTAACACAGCCCTTTTGTCTCTAGGTTACAGAGCAGCCCTTACTGAGACACAGCAGCCCTCCTCTAGTTAAACACTGGAAGGAGGCGACACCATCTAATGACAGGACTGTTTCAGCCTCTACCAGGGTTTCTTCTAGATCACCGACCAGCTCACAAATCACGATATGAAGGTTTAATGTAGTTATGAATGCTTGGCCTTATCTTATGCTTGTTCTTATAGTTTAACTATTTCTCTTCATCTACATTTTGGTTTGGGCTTTTCTCTTTCTGTGTATCGTATTTTCCTGCTTCCTCTAGTGTCTGTCTGTCTGGCAGCTGCCTTGCGTCTGGCCCCAGGGATGTCTGTCTTTTTCTCCCTCATCTCTAGTTCTTTGCTCCTACCTGGACTTCTACTTATTCTCTCTGTCCACCAGCCCACCTGTTCTTTCTCCTGCCTAGCTATTGACCTTTCAGCTTCTCATTAGACCATTAGGAATGCAAGGTGAAGCAAATGCAACCCGTCTTTACATACTTAAACAAATGCAGCACAAACAAGGGAAACACATCTTCCCATAGTTAACAAAGGCAGCGCAAACAAATGTTAACACACCTGCACATAGTTAAAGTAACGTCCACAGTATAAACAGATGTGACGCGTTTTTGCCTGGTTAAAATAATATTCCACAACACTCTATGATAACAGCTATAGGCCTCATGGAGGTTTCTCATGATCCTTAACACATAACAGATAAGATCTTGGTGTGATAGAAAATTTCACAAACTGTCACAAAGCCAGTGAACACTTGGGGCTATGTGTAGTGTTACAGGCTAGTCCAAGAGCAGCCTCGCTGCTTAGAATGTTAAATACGCCGAGGAAATGTCACTGTTAGCAGCCACCCCCTGCTCTGAGGGGAGAGGCAGCCTCATGCAGTGAATGGAACAGGCTTTTTCTGGGGATTCCCATCTAGGGTCTCTGCAGGACATGGTGTGCCACAGGTCTGATTTCAAGCCAGTACTCTAGCCCCCCACCGTCAGCTCCCACAGCCATAAGTATCTGGGTGTGGCAGCTAACCTTATATGGGGACCAGAGCCAGGAGCCAATGATAAGGAGTTGGGGTGTGTATTCTACTCCTCCCCTTGGATATTTGTTGGTGTGGATTCCATGAAAAGCCCACAGAATTTGATAGGCATGAGTAGGGGAGCTGCATGAAGAAGACACTCCATGTGTCTCAATTAGAGGAATGGTAAAAAATCCAAATTATCTTTTCCAGCCAACCCAAAGGACAGAAGACAAACAGAAATGTTGACTTATACTCTAACGTTGAATGGACTTGTTATTTTTATAGAGGTGTCACATAGCTTGGAAGTAAGCAAGTGGCCCTTTTGGGGCTTTGGTGGGTCTCTCTGCTAAGATAGCAATGTATGAAGGAGGGGGGTTGTGCTTCTGGGGTGCTTATTATGCATGGGCTGCAATGTGAGCCTGGAAGAAGAGGGTTAAAAGGGAGGCAAGAGGAAACACTTCCCAAGGCTGGGCACACACCAAAGGGTCCACATGAAGGACATAGATGGCATTGTATTCCACCTATGATACTCCACCAAGTTCTTGTTCCACTTGCTTTCCCTCAACCTTTCAGTTTCCATGTGATGCCAGACAATAGCCCTATTTGGGCTGATTTCAAGGTCGTTAAGGAGTTTCAATTGCCCCCCAGTGTCTTTTTCACACTTGATTTCTAGCGCTTGGAAACCGTCCAATAGGAGGAGCATTTCAAGATTAGGGCAGACATAGCAAATTTCTCACCCCCTTTGTTTGCATGTGCAGACATTACCAATCAACCATCATTCTTTTCTGCTGAGTCACCTTCCTCCACTGGGTGCTACAAGCCCCCACTTCCCACCAGAGGCGTTAGAGCCCTCTTTTCTCTGCTTGCTTGAATGCTTTGCTCTTCTGTATGAACATGCAAGCATTTGAAGAAGCGTCAAAATTTGTTACCACTCCCTCACAACTGCATGTTAAAATAGCTCAAAACACAGAAAGTAGTACTCATTCTAACATTAAGGAAGAGAACTCAAGGGCTCTGGCATGCAGGAGGGAGGCAGCAGAATCCATGAGTTCCCTGAAGATAGACTTCACCTACTTAAAATTTCGCCTAAGGCCAGCGCTGCCAAAAGGATCAGTTCTCTCCATGGTATCTATTTCAACCATTTACCATCAAATAAAACTTACAACTGGCATATGAATTCTTAGGCCAAGGGCATTTTATTTTTTGAAATTTTAAAGTGCTTGTTGGGTAAACTACTTTAAAAATTCAAGAGCCCTAAAAGAATCCCAGGAAGAACCATGGAGGAAAGGTGAGCGAGGTGTAGATTGTCAAGGCGGGCTCAGTGCAGCGCATCAGGCATGCAGAGAGCGGCTCTCGAGGCCTGCAGACTTGCGAATACTATGTGCTTGCATAGTTAAGAGTCCTTTGCTGCACACTGGCAAACCAACAGGGAAAGGAAGGCAGGATCAAAGTCATTTAGGAAAAAGTATAAAGACTTGGGTTTATGGTTCAGATGGAGTAACAGGGAAGATATTTACTTTCTGGCCAGAAACACTTGTAAGCGAAGGAAAAAAGTGAACACAGTTAATCGAACACTGGACATCAGACAACCAAAGGGACAGGAAATGAACGAGAAGAGTCTAAGATCTTGTAGTTAACGCCCCGAGAATGTTTCCAGGTCACAGCACAGGGAGGAGAACCCTGGGGAAATTTAGATCAGACAGACTTGCTGAGCCCAGGGAAAACAAATTACTATGATAGCTTTAAGGAGAGATGGGCAAACATGGAGGTGCCCAAAGGCATGGGCAGGGTCCTTCCCAAGTATGAAGTTAGTAGGGAAAGAATATTTCAAGAGACTAGAGAACCACCTGGAAGGTCTGGAACCCAGTTGCTCAATGTAGTACTAGTGCAATCTTCGGTGGCATGTTTTGTAGGATGCTGATCAGCAAGCCTGGTCTCTATTTATGTCCTCATCATATAATAGTGATAACCCCCCCCCCCAAGTGTCTCCAACATTGCTAGATTCTCTCTGGGAGTTCACTGGGATAAAGGAAAACAGCTCAATCCTGATGCAGAGTTGGGAATCAAGCCATTTCCCATCAGCCAGTGTAGAAAAGCTTAACAGTCTTGCTGGACTCTGCCAGTGCTGCAAAGAGCCTTCTCTGAGCAGTAAGGGAGAGGACTGGGCATGGGCCCTGTCCCACCTAAGTCACCAGGCGCTAACAACTTGCAAGCAATTTACTTCCATTCCAGCAAAAAGCTTTAGAAGATCCTAAGAGTACAAAAATATCCAGTACCCAAAAGGCCAAGTTTACAACACGTGGGATTCATAATGAAGCCAATCAACTGAAACTGATTCACCGCTGGTACCAAGTTAGCAAAGAGGAGCACTAAATAGTTAATAACTTTTGATTTTCTATCATCAGGAAGTTAAGCATCGGAGAAGTGAAGAATTTTCAAAGAATCAACATGAACTTCAAAGACTGAATATGGGTTGAGGGTGTAGTTCAGTTAGGGGAGTCCCCACTGTGCACAAAGCTATGTGTTCAATTCTCAGGACCACATGGTACACATTTGTAATCCTAGAACTTGGGAGCAGAGGCAGGAGGGTCAGAGGTTCAAAGTTATCTTCTACTGTATACCAAATTCAAGGCCAGCCTGAATTACATAAAGCCATATATCAAAAGATGGGGAGGAAGGGAAGGAGAGAGAGAGAGAGGAAGAGACAGAGACAGAGAGAGAGAGACAGAGACAGAGAGAGAGAGACACAGAGACAGAGAGAGAGACAGAGAGACAGAGACAGAGAGAGAGAAGAGGGAGTTCAGAGCAGAATAGTGAAGTAAATGATACAATGAGAAACTATAGCATGAACATTTAAAAAAAAGGATCAGAGTGGTAGTAAATCCTGGGAAATATTGAGTGGCCAAGTATATAATTATACAGGTAAGCTGAATCTCCATGACATATAGAAAACTACAAAAAATATTTGGAAAAAAAAAATTGCTGGAAGTTTTCCAAGTTTGGTGTAACCTCTACATCTACACACCCAAGTTGAATGAATCCCAAGTATAAAAATTGTCAAGTAAAAAAAAAAATTCATCCTAATGAAATGGCTCAAAACTGGCAATGAAACAAAATCATGCAAAGGAAAAATAATGGATGACATCAGATTTAATATTAGAATTAATTTGACAAGGGAGTAAGGGAGTGTAACAGCATTTTTTTTTTTTTTTTTTGGAGACAGGGTTTCTCTGTGTAGCTCTGGCTATCCTGGAACTCATTCTGTAGGCCTTGAACTCAGAGATCTGCCTGCCTCTGCCTCTTGAGTGCTGGGGTTAAAGGTGTGCTGTTGTTACCATCAAAACACTGATCACGTATGTGCCCTTAGAAGTTTGACCCGATAGGGGCTACAGAGATGGCTCAGTGATTCAGACAGAGCACTTGCTGCTCTTGCAAAGGATCTAAGTTCAGTTCCCAGCACTCACATGGTGACTAGTGGCTAACTCCATCCAAAACCCAGTGTTAGGGAGTCCACTGCCCCCTTCTGGACTCTACAGGCACTGCATGCAGGTGGGGCACATACAGGTGGGCAAAACACTCCTACATAAAGTGAATAAATCTAAAACCAAAGTTTTGTCTTATAATTCCTTCCCTGCCATATCTTCCCAATATCACCAAAATATAAAATGACATTAGTCTGCCCTAACCCTGATCCTTTTCAGGTCTGGTAGTGTTTAACATTCTCTGGGATGGAAATTCCCCTGGAAGGGGTAGAGTGAGCATAGCTGCTAGTTTCCTGTGGCTACTTCAAAAGCTTCCGCTAAGGGGGGGGAGGGGTCACCAGCTGTGTGTGACACTGAGCTGGCCTCTGTCCTAGGGTCTTCAGGGGTGAGATGATCAACCTCAGGAAAAAGGAAATGGAACCCAGACTCCAGCCCACCCCAGGGGCTTTCCAGATACACTTAACATTTGCCGTTTTCTGCTCTCCATAGAATTCGGAATCAACTCAGTTCTCTACATGCCCTCTTGGCCTGTTACGATCTTTTCAGAAGTTTAAGTAAATCCTGACTTTTACTGTTGCAGTATTTCAACCCAACAGTTCTCCACACACCACCTAATTGGATTGGGTAGGTCTTTATAGAAAGGGATTTGTTTAGTGACAGTGATAATTTGAGCTTTTTAGCTAGGTCCCTTTGGTAAGAGTATCACAGTGACACAGAGAACATGCAGGTAGGCCCCGATAACAGATTTCGAATGGGTAACTATACCATTTTAAGCACAAACCATTCAGGAGCACATGTGTTCCAAGATGTTGTTACAGGCTGTGTAAAATTACAGCCTTGCGGAGGTGGGCCTGAGGTCAGGCTAATGGGAGGTCACGTGACTCCTACAGGGACGGCTACTCATTTCAATGGTGAATTGGATACTAGGTTGAAATTTTAAAGGCTATTTGTCCTAGGAGATTATAAGTTTACACAGCCTCAGGTTGTATTTCCATCATTATAAAAGTTCAGGAGTCCTCCTCAAAGTGTGTTTTACCAGCTACAATTGGGAATTACGTCTCTTGCAATAAGTTTCCCAACAATGGCCATTTGACATTTTGGAGACAACCCCTAGCTTAACTAGCTACAGGTAAAAATTAGATGTGCAGCTTGGTTTTAATAATAGTCTCTAGCTCCGTTTAGTGGCAACTACTCAGCCAGTTACATCTTTATGCATGTTTTAAATATTCTATAAAGTACTTCTTCTAATCTCCTCCTTAGATATTAAATGGCTTTGTTTGCTTTTGTTTTAGTAAAATTTAACTCAGGCCACTTTGTAAGAATTTGGTAAATGGACAGACATGTTACAAAATAAAATCTTCTGTCCTGAGGGGATTTGAAGTCTGAGTTATACTTTGAAACTTTTGTTTTCTGGAGATGATAGAATTGGTTTGTCTCTACATTTGTGATTCAGTATTTGCTCCAAGTATTTTAGGTATTTATCAAAAGAAAAGATGTATAAGAATTGTCCTGGAAATTTCAGGAGTAGGAGTGAGAGGGGATGGGACGAGAACCATCCTTAGGAAGCCAGAAAATGGTGGCGGGTGGTTTACTTCTTCTTGGGAGTGGGAAGAGAAGAACAGAGCCCGACCGGATCCTCACCAGGGGGAGTGTCGTTGGCACAGAAGGTAACCTGTCAGTCGACTTCCTGTCACTGTGACAAATGTCTGAGAAAAATCAACCTAGAAGGGGGGATGTCAGGGGTGACCACTCTGCCCTCATTGCTTTTGGCCCAGCGGTAAGACGGCATACCATGGCCACAGTGGGGTTATAAGGTAAAGGGGACTAACTGTTCACCTAATGCTAACCAGGAAATAAGAGGGGCAGGCAGGAGTGAGGCAGAATCCCAGTGTTCACTTCCCCGTGACAGCTCTACTGCTGGACCTGCTTCTTTACAGTTCCATCTCCTCCCAACGGCATCACAGCTTGAAACCAGCCATTGAATGTGTGAGCCTTTCCTGGGATGCTCACCCGAGCCATGGAAGTTAATATGTACAAGGAAGAAAAATAAAGTGTGTGCTTACTCTTGTCTACACCCAAAACACCACTTGGGACAGGAGTGGGATTCGCCGCCCACCAGAGGCTGGTCTCCAGGGAACACCAGCTATTGTCACCCTATACAGATCAAGTCTGACCCCAGAGATACTGTCAGATTCTCCAGGTTTAGGGTTCAGTTTTGTAATACTGTTACCATATCCTGCCTTGCCCACTGCAGATGGTAAGCTCACGAGGTAGGCAGTCATCTGAACTTCTGACTAGCCTGCCATAGACTAGGCTTCCCCTAGAGCTTGTTTAACTTGCTAGAGTGGCTCATAGAACTCCGGGAAGTGCTTTCCCTGTATTTTACATTAGTGATAAAGTATATTTTCCTGGATACAGATGAAATTCCCAGTTGAAGGAGGGAATGCAATACAGCATGAAAGCATAGATTAGAGTTTACATGCTCTTGCTGGCACATTACCCTGCAGGAATCTCCTCCATGAACCTTCTTTTCCAGGACGGGGAGGGACAGACAAGGGATGGCCATGAGAGAGGCAACTGAAAATCCAACTTTTATCTTCCTCTCAAACGATTTAAAACATTTTAAACAAACTTTTAACCTTCAAGTGACTTTATATTTAATGAAAATTTGCAATAGCCTTATGGAGGGCCCCATAGTTAGTGCCCTGTCACTAACATTACACTTTGTTACAATTAATAAACAAACATTGATAGACTATTACTCAGTGGAAAACAAAACAAAACAAAAAACAATGAAATTTTGAAATTCATAGGCAAATGGATGGGACTGGAAGAAACCATCCTGAGTCACAGAAAGACAAGTGTGGTGTGTACTCACTCATATATGGATATTAGACACAGAGCAAAGGACCACCAGCCTACAAAATCCACACCACCAGAGAAACCAGGAAACAAGGAGTACCCAAGAGAAAAATACATGGTCCCTTGAAAAGGGGGAAAGGGACAAGAACTCCTGAGCAAATTGGGAGCATGAAGGGAGGGGAGAGGGCGTTAGGAGAAAGAGAGGGGGAGAAGAGGATGGGAGAGGAGGACATAATGGAGCATGAAGTTTGATTTGGCTGTTGGTTTACTGTATATTGCTCTTATTATATTTAGGTATGTTCCTGTTATCCCTGATCTCTCGGAGACCTTTACCATGAAGGTGTACTGCATTTTGTCAAAGGTTTTTATCAGCATCTAGTGAAGTGATTATGTGGTTTCTCTTTTTCAGTTTGTTTATATTGTAAATTACATTGATAGATTTTCATATATTGAACCCTCCCTGCATCCCTGGGATGAAGCCTACTTGGTCATGGTGAATAACTTCTCTGATGTGTTCTTGGATTCGATTTGCCAGTATTTTATTGAGTATTTTTGCATCAGTGTTCATGAGGGATATTGGTCTATAGTTCATAGATGTGTCTCTGTGTGACTTGGGTACCAAGGTAATTGTAGCCTCATAAAAAGAGTTTGGCAATGAACCTTCTGCTTCTCTGCTTCTATTATGTGGAACAATTTGAGGGGAGTATTGGTGTTTAACTCTTCTTTGAATTTCTGGTAGAATTCTTCACTGAAGCAATCTGGCCCTGGGCTTGCTTTCTTTCTTCCTTCCTTCCTTCCTTCCTTTCTTTCTTTCTTTCTTTTTCTTTTTTCTATTTATTTATTTATTTATTTATTTATTTATTTATTTATTTATTTATTGCTTGGGAGACTTTTGGTGACTGCTTCTCTTTCATTAGGGGTTATAGGTTTATTTAAATTGCTTATCTGTTCTTGATTTAATTTTGGTAAGTGATATATATCCACAATAATGTCCATTTCCTTTAAAGTTTTGAATTTTGTGGAGTATAGTATATATTTTCAAAGCCTGACCTGAAGATTCTTTGGATTTCCTCAGTGTCTGTTTTATTTTACCCTTTCATCTCTAATTTTGTTGATTTGCATGTTTTATCTCTGCCTTTTCATTAGTTTGGATAAATGTTTGTCTATCTTGTTGATTTTCTGGAAGAATCAACTGTTTGTTACATTGATTCCTTGTATTGTTTTCTTTGTTTCTACTTTATTGATTTCAGCCCTCAATTTGATTATTTCCTGTCATCTACTCCTGGGGGGGGGCGGGGAGTTTGCTTCTTTTTGTTCTAGAACTTTTAGTTGTGTTGTTAATTCTGTAATGTGACTATTCTCTAGTTTCTTCATGTGGCTCTTAGTGCTATGAACTTTTCTCTTAGCACCTGTTTTCAAAGTGTCCCGTAAGTTTGGGTATGTTGTATCTTCATTCTCATTGAATTTTAGAAAGTCTTTACTTTCTTCCTTGACCCAGGAATGGTGCTATTGCCCATTGTTCAATTTCCATGAGTTTGTAGGGTTTCTGCAATTTATGTTGTAGTTGAATTCTAACTTTAAGGTTTGGTGGTCTGATAAGATACAGGGGATTATTCCAGGTTTTTTTTTTTTTTTTTGTATCTGTTGAGATTTGCTGTATTGCCGAGTATGTGGTCGGTCAATTTTAGAGAAGTTTCCATGTGGCCCTGAAAAGAAGGTATATTCTTTTGTGTTTGGATGGAAGTTCTATAAATGTTTGTTAAATCCAAGTGAGCCATAACTTCTGTTAGTTCTTTTGTTTCTTTGTTAAGTTTCTGTGTGGTGGTCCTGTCTAGTGGTGAGAGTAGAGTGTAGAAATCTCCTACTATAAGTGTGTGAGGTTTCATGTGAGATTGGAGTTTCTTTTATGAATGTGGGTGCCTTTGTATTTGGGGCATAAATGTTCAGAATTGAGACTTCATCTTGATGGATTTTTCCTGTGATGAATATGAAATTGCCTTCTTCATCTCTTTTAATTGATTTTAGCTTGAAATCTAATTTGTTAGATATTAGAATTGCTACACCAACTTGTTTCTTAGGACCATTTGATTGGAAAATCTTTTCCCAACCCTTAACTCTAAGGTATCCTCTGTCTTTGAAGTTGAGGTGTGTTTCTTGTATGCAGCAGGATGGATTCTGTCTTTGCATCCATTCTGTTAGCCTGTGATATTGAGGGATATTAATGACCATTGATTGTTAATTCTTGTTTGTGTTGGACTTGTTGTTGTTGGTATTGTGTGTGGATCCCCTCCCCCTTTTTTCTTTTGGTGTTTGGTAAAGTGAAATTATCTATTGCCTATATTTTTGTGAGTGTAATTAACTTCCTTGGGTTGGAGTTTTCCTTCCAGAACTTTCTGCAAGGCTGAATTAGTAGGTATGTATTGTTTAAATCCAGTTTTGTCATGGAATATCTTGTTTCCCCCATCAATAGTGATTGAAAGCTTTGCTGGGTATAGTAGTCTGGGCTCACATCCGTGGTCTCTTAGTGTTGGTAGAATATCTATCCAGGACCTTCTGGCTTTCAGAGTTTCTATTGAGAAGTCAGATGTAATTCTGATAGCTTTATATGCTACTTGGCCTTTTTCCTTTGCTGCTTTTAATATTCTTTCTTTATTCTGTATGTTTGGTGTTTTGATTATTATGTGGTGATGGGGACTTCTTTTGTAGTCTGGGCTGCCAATCTATTTGGTGTTATGTAAGCTTCTTGTACTTTCATAGGCAAGTCATTCTTTAGGTTGGGAAAGTTTTTTTTCTATAATTTTGTTGAATATGTTTTCTGTATCCTTTAGCTGTATTTCTTTGCCTTCCTCTATACCTATTATTCTTAGGTTTGGCCTTTTTCAAAGTGTTTCAAATTTCCTGGATGTTTTGTGTTAGGGATTTGCTGGACTTAAGATTTTCTTTGGTTGATGACTCTATTTCTTCTAGTGAGTCTTCAACACCTGAGATGCTTGCTTCCTGCTCGTTTACCCAGCTTTCCTATTTCCAGTATTTCTTTATTCTGTGTTTTCTTTATTGTTTCGGTTTCAACTTTCAAGCATTAAACTGTTTAATTGTTTCCTTCACTTGTTTGGCTGTTTTTTTCTTTGCCCTTCTTGCTTTCTTTAAGAGGTTTGTTTATGTCTTGAATATTTTGGTTTGTCTTTTCCTCCATTTTCTGTTTTTTTTTTTTTGTATGTTTTTTCTTCCATTTCTTTAAGGAACTTTCTTCTTTCCTCTTTGAGGGTCTCTAACATCTTCATAAAGTCGTTTTTAAGGTCCTTCTTTTCTGCTTCATCTACGTTGGAATGTTCAGGTCTTGCTGGTGTAGAGTCCCTAGATTCTGGTGGTGTTATATTGGTCTTTCTGTTGTTGAATGTGTTCTTATACTGTTACCTTCACATCCCTTCTTCCAGTGGGTACAGGTGGGCTTTCTCCCTCTCCTCTCGTCTCCAGGTGAGTGTATGTGGGCCAAGACTTCGATGTCGGCAAGTGGATGGTCCAGCCTCTCCTGATGATCTCCCCACACAGTGGGCATAGGGGGGCCAAGAATCAAGCTCAAGTTAAACCGGAGGGCATAGGCAGGCCAAGACTGTGATGCAGGCAGACTCTGAATAGTCCAGGCTGCAGGGGCAGGTCCACTAAGTGGAGCAGACCCAGGAAGTTCCAAGAAGGGGTTGGGGGAGTTGGGCCTAGGCAGAGCCCAGACTCACCTTAACCAGAGGGGGTACAGGGGCCAAGACTGCAATGCAGGTGGACTCCGGATAGTCTGGGCTGCGGGGCCAGGTCCACTACATGCAGAGCACAGGCAAGTTATTTTAAGGGATTGATAGTTAAAGTCCATTCTCCAAGGAGAAGCTGAACAAATCACAAACAACTTTGATGTAAGAGAAGTGCATCTGTTTCAGCCACTTAGCTACTTGTTCAATCACTTAAGCTGATTCCTCTGTGTGTGTGTGTGTGTGTGTGTGTGTGTGTGTGTGTGTGTGTGTGTGTGTGTACATACTTGTACCAGCTCCGAGATCATGACACAGAAACTTTGTATTAGTTTAGAATGCTTGGCCTAGCTTAGACTCGTTTCTGGTTAGCTCTTTTAACTTAAATTAACCTGTTATTCTCTATCTACCTTTTGCCTCAGGGCTTTTTACTTTTCTTCCGTATATCTTACTTTCAGGGTTTCTCGTGTCTGCTGGCTGGCAGCTGCCTGGATTCTTGCCCTGAGATTCTCCCTCATTCTCCCCCCCCCCATCTTCCTTCTTTGGGGCCTAGACTTCTCCTCCTATTTATTCTCTCTGCCTGCTGGCCTCACCTTTCCTTCTCCCTGCCTAGCTATTGACCATTCATTTCTTAATTAGACCAATCAGGTGCCTTAGATAGGCAAGGTGAAACAAATGAAGTCCATCTTCACATAATTAAACATAATCCTTATATTAAACACATGCAGCGTAAACAAAAGTGACACACCCTTACACAGTTAGAGTAATAATCTGCAGCATAAACAAATGTAACACATCTTTGTCCAGTTAAAATAATAAAAATCTCTCTCTCCCCCCTCTCTCTCACACACATTATTCTGTTTTATTTTGGTTTAAATTCTGATGCTATGTTATTTTTGTTTTCAAACTGTTCCACTATGTATTGGGGGCTCCTTCATTTGGCTCATGTCCCTTGGATATATTCAACCATTGTGGGCTTGTTTGGTTTTGTTTCCTTTGATCACTTTCTTACTTTCTGACACTCTAAGATCCTACAGTGGCGCCTGGTCTACCTCCTTCTGTCAGTTCCAGAATCAACCAGTCTTTGAGGAGCCCTGGCTTGCTTGCTTTCTTTATTTAGGTCTAGTTTGCTTTCTACTGTGGTGACATAAACAGTGACTAAAAGCAGCTTGTTTCCTTGACTCTTGTTTCCTCAGCACAGTGCTTCACCGAGGGAAGTCAGGGCAAAAACTCAAGGCAGGAACTGAAGTCCAAGCCATGGAGGATCGTGATGATTAGTTTGCTCAGCTTGGGTTGTGTAAGAGAGAAAGTCAGTGACCAGCATTCCTCCATGGCCTCTGCTTCAGCTTCTGGTTCCTTGCCGCTGCTTGAGCTCCTGCCCTGGGTTCCCTAGATGATGAACTCTAAACTGGAAGATGTCATAGACTCTTGCTCTTCAACTTACTGTCAGTTTATGTTGTATCACAACACCGAAAGGCAAACAAGGACATTCCCTGTGTCCCAATCTCCAGGTCCTAACACTGCCGTTTTACTTTCTCTAGAGTTCCTTCCTCTAGAGACTTCATATAACTGTAGTGTGTGTGTGTGTTCTTTTGTATTTGCTTTATTTTCCACTTAACAGCACAGTCAAGTTTATTTTGGGTTGTGGTAACACGTGTCAGATCTCCCTTACATTTTAAGATCACGTGTGCATGCAGCATATTTATGTGTTCATCTGTCAGGCCATTTGTGAATAATGGCTGCTACAATTGTGGGGTTGTGAATATCTCTTTGAGTCTCTGCTTTTAGATAATTTAGGAATAAGTATGTAATCGGGCCTTGCTGGGCTGCTCTTCATTTAGGGTTTTGTGGAACTGACACACTGGCTTTCACAGTGACAGAATTAGTTTGTATTTCCACCGGTTAGGCACAGGCACTCTGGAGGAGCACCCTCTACTGTTGTTTTGCTAAGTGGATGCTGTATCAATCTGCCCTCTAAATATTTCTCTTCCCTATAGATCAGAAAAGCTTCCCTTTGCAATGGGTGATAATTAATACAAGATTCCTAACCCATCACAGGGCAGAGAACAGGTGAGTATGGAGTGATTGGGCCCAATGAAGACGGGATATCAGCTTTTCTCCAAGGCTTGGGGAACGTTATGGACAAGAAGGCAGAAAGACTGTAGGGCAGCCGCTGGGGAAGACTGCTGTGAGGTAGTGTCTTCCAGACATGACATGGAGGTTGTCCCCGTGAACTCATTGCAACTGAAGTTAGCTACACAAGACCTGCGGACTGGCTCTCCAACACCTTACCATGGGAGGGATGGGGAAGGGCTCATGGGCTCATGAGACCTGCGGACTGGCTCTCCAACATCTTACCATGGGAGGGATGGGGAAGGGCTCATGGGCTCATGAGACCTGAGGACTGGCTCTCCAACACCTTACCATGGGAGGGATGGGGAAGGGCTCATGGGCTCATGACACCTGCAGGAGACTGGCTTTTCCAATGTCTTACCATGGAAAGGGCGGAGAATTGCTCTCAAGTCCCTACCCTCCCTAGGAGACTATTGACAATTGATGGTGAGTCAGAGGGAGGGTGTCACATTCTTTAGGGATGTCACTATTGATGAGTTGCCTAGGAGTCAGTAAATAAGCTCTCATTCATGCTCATGTCCATGACCCTATTTAAACCCTGAGGGTTACAGACACTCCAAAGTAGTCAAAGGGCTTGTTGGGGAAAAGAAGGCTATCAGCTTTGAGAAGGGATGGGGGTGAGAGAGGGCAATAGGGAGGAGGAAGTAGTCAAATTCATTATATGTAAACTGTCAAAGGAAAAAATACATGAATTAGGAAACTGTAATGGGTGTGAAATGATGTCTCATTGCAACTTTGATCTTATCTTCCAATGACTGGTGATAGTGAGCAAATGTTCATGTTATTAATAGCCTGTGTTCCTTTGTCTATTTAATTGTTAGAAGTTTTTGGTTTTTTTTTAAGTTTTTACATATTTGGAGTATTGACTGTGGTGGCCTCTTGCCTTATCAGTGGACTTGTGGTGGCCACACCCTTTGGGCATGGTTTCAGGTGCAGACCTGACCCATTATAAGGAAGAGGAGAGGCTGGCTTGAGCTCTTTTGGGTTGCTGAGAGCACTCTTATCTGTATAAGTGCCTATGTGTCATTTATCTTGGGTCTGGTGGGCCCCTCCTTCAATTAACCCCTCCCAAATATTGTCTTTAACTGTATGTTGTTTTTTCACTCTGTTCACAATGTTCTTGGTTACGTGAACATTTTGAATGTAGCCTACCTATTTTTCTTTGGTTGCCCATGCTTTGAGTTGGATTGAAGAAATCATTACCAGCTGTAATATCACAAAGCTTTGCCCTTATATTTTCTTCTACAGTTTTAGCCTTGGCTTTGAGGTCTTTGATCATTTTGGAGGTAATTTTCCTATTGCTGTGTCTACTGTATTCATTGAGTTGCCAATGCACACAATAGAAAATTGTCCATGTCTTTACATGGCCCAGCATTTTTTGTTTGTTTGTTTTGTTTTGTTTTGTTTTTGCTTTTTGGTAACTGGTCTTTTGTTATGTGGATGTCTTTTTTCACTCATTCACTTGGTAAAGAACTCTAAGGTTACTTCCAGTTTTTAGAATGCATTAGCAAAACTGACACTAGCATCTTTAGTGTTGATGTAAACATGGTATGAGATACCCAGAACGTGCACAAATACTAGGTCAAGTGGGAAGGCTTTATTCAGCTTTTGTAAGGAAGTATCAGATTGGTTTTTTTAAATAGTCTGTATCACCAGGAAACAACCAGTTCTTATTTCATGTTTATGCCAACACTCACTGTCTTCAGGTTTTTGAATTTTAGTTGTTTTAACAGGCATTTAGTGATATTCATTTTTTTATTTATGTACAAGTCATTTACTGGTTCTCTTGGGGCTAGAGAGGTGGCTCAGAGATTCAAAGTTCAAAGGACATATTACTATTGTAGAGGACCTGAATTATGTTTCCAGTACCCATGTCAAGTGGCTTATAGCAGTTTGTAATGTGGAGACCTGAGACATTCTGCCAGCCCCTGCAAGCACTTGCATTCATGTACACACACACACACACACACACACACACACACACACACACTTAAAATTGGTCTTTAAAAATCACTATATGATTGGGTTCGTTTTTACATCCTCCCTATGCTAACTAGCCATCACTATGATCTGCTTTGAGGATATTTTTACCAGTCTGATATGATTGGGTTTATTTTTACATACTCACTATTCTAACTAGCCATCACTATGATCTGCTTTGAGGATATTCATCACTAAGATGTACTCTGAGAATATTCTTACCAGACACTCTCCTTCTCCCTTGCCCACAGTTATTATTTCTGGCTGCATAGATTAGCACTTTCTGAATATAAACACACTGCCATTGTCTGTAGTTCTTTCCTTCCACATACAGCTTCTTTCAGTTATAACAATGCTTTCCAGACTCGTCCATGCCTAACATCTATCGGTAATACTCCATTTTCATTTTTGGATCATAGATTTATCACATCTTGCCTACCCCTTAGGTAAGGATAGGCATTTGAGTTGTCCTCATATCCTGACTACTCTGCAAAATGTGACTACAACCCTCTGTGTGTAAGAATTTGTTTAGATGCTGAGTTCATATGCTGTCTGTTGACCTTATTAAGGGTCTCACAAACTGTTTTCCAACTGTACCCAGCAATGTCTGAGGGTTTTAACTTTGCCGTCCTTACATCTACAATTGTTATACTCACTACTTCTCATTGTGCTCTGATGTTCATTTCCTGTGATTGACTGCAATGACCTTTCATGTACTTATTGGATAGATTGTGTGAGCACACGTGTGTGTGTGTGTGTGTGTGTGTGTGTGTGCGTGTGCGTGTGTGTGTGTGTGTGATGTGTATGGGCAGATTTGCTCACTCATGCAGGCACATGTGGTCAGAGGATGACACTAGGAGTTTTTCTTAGTCACTTCTTCATTTTTTTTTTTTTCTTTTTGAGATAGGGTCTTTCACTGAACATTGAACTCACTTTTCTGATAGACTGGCTGCCAGACTTGCAGGTGGTTACAGATATGTGGCTCCCACATCTGTCTTTTATGTGACTAGAGATCTAATCTCAGGCTCTTGTGCTTGGGAAATAAGCCCTTTACCAACTGACCCATCTCCCCAGCACTGGCTTTATAAACATTACTTTTGTAACTTTATATTTGGTATCAAAGCTAAGAAATCAACAACGAGACATGGATTTAATCAAAGAAATATAATAAGTGAAATAATGCCTGGTCAAGTCCTTTATTCCAGTTTTCTTCCTTGCTTTCAGCTTTTCCATTCTGGCCTTTGGTTCACTCGTTTTTTCCCTCAGGAATGACGTATCATGCTACTTACATCATCTTTTCTTTGCCATCTTTGACACAGTGCTTGTTAGATATTTTGTCCATTTTCAGATAAGCATTTTCATTTTTAAAGGTTCACTTTGTCTTTGGATACACCTTCTTTATCAGATAAATGCTTTGCAAATATTTTCTACTAATCTGTGTCTTGTCTGTTTGTTCTGCTAACAGTGCTGTTCACAGAGCAAAGTATCAACTTCCATAATATTCAACTTATCAATTTGTTTTTCATTGATTATGCTTTTAGCAGTATCTAAAAATTCAACACTTACCCCAGGGTCCTGTAGAATTTTCGCCTGTTCTAATCTGGAGGTTTTATAGTTTTCCATTTGGTGTTTCACTCTATGATGCACAACAAAAACTACAACATGTAAAAGGTCAATGGCTAGGTTCATTATCATTGCATAAGGATGTCCAATTGTTTTATCTTCCTTTGTTGAAAGTCTATTCTTCTTCCACAGAATTGTCTTTGTAGTCTTGTCAAAATCTAGTTGGCTGTGTTTATGTAGTTAATTTATGTGCTATTTCATTCCATTGATCTGTGTCTATTATTTTGCCAGTAACATAATGTCTTGATCCATATGTCCCATTTTTTTGTTCATGCATTTATTTGCCCATTCATTTATCATTTCCTTAATAAATATTTATTGACTGCCTTCATTGTATAAGACATTGTGTTAGAAATCAATCCAGAAAATGAAGATATTTCAGACATGATAACTGCCTTTTAAGAACTTTGATAGAGTTGGAAAGTTTGGTTCAAAGTTATTATATTTGCAAACAAATAGTGTAAAACAGCATCATGGGTAGAAAAGCAATAATAGACATACATTTATATGGAATTTTCTGTTAAGGAGGTTTTTTAAAAAGAGATGTTACCAATACTGACTTTATTTTGCCAGAAGCTATATTACAAAAGAAACACTTTAATTCTAAACTGTATGATAATCCAATATATCCCAAATAACACTCTATCGAAGTTAAACTATATTGAGTTATTTTACATTTGTTTGTTTGTTTTGGTACCAGGTCATGACACTTCTGTATGCAGATTTCTTTTAAAGCACTTATTAATTTGGAGCAGCATTTTTCAAGTGCCTGATATGTATGTGTTAACTGTGGCTGCCATATTGGGCTTTGGAGGAATGGGTAGAAAGACAGGTTGCAGTCAAGATATACAGGACCTTGAGTGCTATGCAATGAATTAATTCTAACTGAATGGATCAGCAATGACACCTTTGAACAAGCCAGGAAGTAGGAGCAAGTGGAAACTTATATAGCCCCCTCCCATGACTGAAGGTCTCAGGTACTCAGTATATGTATGTAGAGCTCTCTGCAAGACTTTCCAGGACTTAACTGAGAATGCATTCAAGGAGGTAAAGCTTAGAAATTATTGCCTAGCATGCTAGTAGTATTGAGGTATGGATGGGACAAACTTATGTTAAGACCAATTTCATAGCCATTGAGTTTAGATCTGCTCACATACAACTGCCTCATACAGAAAAGAAATGCATTCCTCAAAGGATATGGTTGAGGGTGAAGACATATAAAGCATTATTGTGTATTTTTTCACTTGAGAACGCTCCCTTGAGAATGAAATTAGAAGCCCTCTAACTTGAGAGTGGGGATAGTATTTTAACGCCTGTCCTTAGCTGGTGTGGGAACAACCCCAGCAGTTTACTTGGATTTGTGGTAGTGGTGACTGCCAGCCTTCTTGCCAAAGCTAGTCTCTCAAGCTAGCAGAGATCCGAGCTGTTTATTTGTTTCCCATTTTAGATCATTTTTCAAAGACTGTTAGGAAGTGTTTATCAAGGGGCTATTCTAAAAGAGGAAATGGAATATTTGCATGCTGGGGTGTGAGGGATGTTGAATTGAAGGCCCGTCGAACTCCGTGACAACCCTTGTAGGCTTTTCAAGAGAAAACCTCCCAATATTTGAGCAGTGTCTTCCATGAGTGATGATAGGTTTCTGCATGTTAATACTCACATTTCATTGTACTTTCTCTGTAACTAAGTTAAGCTGCTTTTCTACTTTAATAGCTTCTTAGTGCAATGGAAATTCGTATCCTTGCTTTGGGCCTTTCACCCTTTGATTAGAATTCAACTCTACATGTGTTGTAGTTGGGTAACCACACTTGGCCTCTTGTATTATCAGCCTCCAGGAGCTTGGTTGAGGGTTCCCTGATCCTTTTGCCTCAGCACTGCAAGTGGCCAAGAGCTAAGTCTTGGCTACTGGGTCCCAGTTAGAACATGGCCATTATTACAAAGCTTCTGAGAAATTATCTCCACATCACCAAGAAATACACTTCATTAGCATGGCTGCTCTAGGAAGCCACAGTCTCAAAAGACTGACAAAAATTAACTGTAGTGAGATAGTTCTCACAGTTGGGGGTGGAGCCATGGGCGGAGTGACCTGTGGAAGGAGGTCGGAGGGGAGCCAGGAAAGGCGTTCTCTTTCTGGTGTGACTCGGACAGGAGAGGATCGGGTTGAGTTTCCTGGTGTTCATCTGTCTAGGTTATTTCTCCCTGAATAAACATCTATTCGGTCTATTTGTTTATCCTGATCCTTATTTAACCGCGTTAATCAACCTTCATCCCTCATAGAGGAGGGATAGTGGTTGTAGGCAACGTATCTGCTCCCAACTAAAGTTTTTGTATGAATGTAAAATCTGATTAGAGTGCATTCTTTTTTCTATAATAGTGTAGGATTAGAAAATGACAGTATGGGTTTAATACTGGGTAATAGTTAAACATATTATGAACCACTCCGGTTGAGAAGTCTGGCTTTGGAAGCAGAGCTAGGTTGGAATTCTGGCTGCACTGTCTATAGGGGTATGGCTGTAGTCTTCCAAGGTTCAACACTCTGTGTGTAAAACATGTTTTACTAAACTAGCCTCATAAGGGTTCTGCAGTGTTTAATATGGAACACACACACTTTTCCCCTGGAACTTGCATGGATGGTACCCATTAGCAGAAAGCACTGCTAACTGCTGTGTGGCTTGCAGGCGAAGAGATCCTTTTCTACCGTTTGTTTCCTTTGTCCATAATGAAGCTGAGTTAGGTGGGTAGGGTGGGGGAATTCTAATTGGCTGTGGGAGTATGATTGATGGATGGCTCAAGCTTCTGCATCCACTTCGGTAGCCACTCCTCCATAGTCCGCATGGCAACCATTCCAATACAGGTGCATCATGGGAATTTAAGTAGAGAACTGGCTTAGGTGGCCCCTTTCTTTGTCACTGTCTTCCCGCAGATGCCAAACCTGCTCCTGTTGTCTCCCCCAGAGTGATTTTCCACATGAGATCCCCACATTGCTCTTCCTTGGCAGACCTGGGTTAATGCAGCTGTCTAGCAACTGAGATTTACCGGGTTCTCACTGAGAACCCAGTTGAATTGGATTGTAGTTGCACTTCCAATAATGTTCCAATATTAACCCACTGTGTGTGTGTGTGTGTGTACATACTTACGTATGCATGTTCTTATTTGCAAACGCATGCATTTGTGAGGTCAGAGGTCAGCTTCACTTGTCATTCTTCAGGTACTACCCACCTTGTTTTTGAAACAGAGTCTGTCACTTGGTCTGGAACTTGCTAGGCTGGCCAGAGATTGAGCCCAGGAGTCTTCCCCAGTTCTGAAATTGCAGGCATTCACCAAACATCTGCTTTTTATGTAGGTACTCAGGGTTGAACAAACGTTTTGAAAGCAAGCACCTACTGATGGAGCTCATGCCTCCTCCCTCAGAATTAAATCATTCTAGGCCCCCCCAGAAAGGAAGAGCAGTGAATTGAGGAGACAATGCAAACTGGGGGGTGGGGGGGAGGGGAGGAGAAAACAGAGAGAATCTTCCCCTGTGCTTCTCAGTGTCTGCCAGTCCCTAGTGTTAAGCCAGTGCCATGAAGACTTCTGTGAGGACACCCTCCTCTAGAGCATCATCTGTCCCCTGCACCTCTCATTCAGTCCCAGGCATGCACTGTGACCTAGAATTTTATGTGGAAAAAGACCCTCAGTTTGAACTGAGTTCCTGTAAGGATGGGCAAACATTCTTGTTATTTCCCTGATCTCCTTCGTGCTTATCACAGGGGCTCATGGCTTTTATTTGCTGTTTGTTAAAAGAGAAAAACCAAGTGGCCCATGAAAGCCGAGAATACAAGAATGCTGGGCAACCCTCCCAGTTCTTCCCCTGCGTGGGGAGGGTCCCTCTGGGCAGATCATGGACAACCTTCACGAACAGGAGGTTATTAGAAGTGTTGCCACTTAAAATATTTATTTTTTGCCTTAGTTCATTAAAGTGTTCAATTATTGATTCTGTTCCTAGTCTGATGAATCTGTTTGGCTTTATGCTTACATATTTCCCTGTAGCTGTGGATAGGATCCCTTTCCAGCCTCAAGTTGGAGGGGGTAAATATATACAGCAAAAATGAATTAACAGGATAAAGAGTTGCAATGTTGGGAACAAGAATGAGCTGCAAAAACGCATCTTGTGGAAGGGCAGCACTGGACACACAGAAGTGAGGAGGGTTAATCGGGGCGGGAGGGGGCGCGAGAGGTTGGGGGAGCGGGGAAAGTGTCCCGTAGGCACTGACCCTGTGGAGGGGAAATAGAATGTGTAGAGGGCTCCAGAGATCAAAGATGCTTCCAGGGGTGGCCTTTAGTCTCACCACATGTCTGTCACAGAATTAGACATGCAGACTACCCCACACCTTTATTCCCTGGCCCCCCTGCTGACTCTCTGAGTTCAAACTGAAAGTGCACAGGGGGGGCTGGGGGGGTTGGGGGGGGCTGGGGGCGGGGGTGGGGGTGGGGGTGGGTGGGGGATCGTAGGCATTGGGGGTGATGAAAACGCAGCTGAGAGGGGATTTAGAAGAATTCTGTTCATGAGGGGGTGCTGCCCCTAAGTTCTGTGGCAAGAAAAAAAGAAGGGAAGGAAGAGACACACACACAAAGAGAGACAGAGAGAGAGAGAGAGACAGAGAGAGAGAGAGGAGGGAGGGAGGGAGGAAGAAATAGCGTTAGTCATATTAGCAATGATGTTTTATCTCTTGTATTACCAAGAGATGTCTTCTCAAGTCTTAGCCCAGTGAGAATCTGAGTGTCGTGCCAGCGACCCCGACTTTTCCCTGGCTTCATCCTCTCCCATTCACCCCCCCCCCTTTCCCCTTTTATGTCGATCTATCGGCGTCTAATTTGGATAGCAAGACTCTGACTGTGGCATACTACAGCCCCGGCATACTGTGTTTGCTTAGGAATGTTACATGCTAAAATGATAAGAGGCAAATCCTAAAGCTGCCGGCTGCCTCACTTCACTCGAGAGAGAGGAAGACTTTTACCACAGACTGTAGTTTTAACAATAACAGCCATGGGAAGGGGGCCCGACTGGCCTTCTCACACAAGGTGATGTATCCAGAAAAAAGAAGAGGTCGCCTTAAACCTTGGGCTAAAAACCAGAATCCAAGCCATGAATTTGAAGTCTGTTTCCAACGGGTTGGCCAAAGTTTGAAACCAACAAACCAACATGAATCCCGATTACCTAGAGGGAGGGCAGCGTTCCTTTCGGCCATGCTTTGGGAGGGCCCGTTTGTAAAGCCCAGATTCAGCATCAGAACTCTCTGACCCCAGGCCCAATTCTTCAGCTTGCTGGCCTTGTAACATTTGTTAACTCACTTCCCTTTCCTCAGGCCCAGCTTCACATAGAGAGGGGAAATACTCCAAGGCAATGTGAGTGTGGCTTCTGATTGCTCTGAATACACTGACAAGAATGGCAAGAAAATGAGCTATTTGGTTTTTCCAATGTGTGTAAGATGTAAGTTTATACCAGGCTATCATCGATGTTGCCATTTTATGTCCGAACGACGTACATACCTTAATTTTTGAATGCGTTATTGGAGGCTGGTGGAGGGTATTCTCCCTTGTTGATAGTTGCTGACTGACCAAGGTTGCTTGCTGGAGCTTGGGGGGACAGAATCAAATTTTAGAAATAGCACATTTGCCATATTGGTTGGTTTTACCTTTCACAAAATCTCTTGACAGAGCATGAGAGGTAGCTTGAGAGACTTCTATCCACCTAGAACTTTTTTTTTTTTTAATTGGCATTGGACCTCCTTAAAGTTCCAAGCCTTTGTTCTCTGTTGTCATTTCAGTAGTATTCACCAAGTCCCCACCAAGAGCAGATTCCATTGTGTGGTGTGTTCTTCACAAGAGCAGAGTCTTTTTGATGTTTGTTTTACCTACCATGGTCATTCATTTTGTTTTTTTCTCACAAGGAAATCTTGAAGGGGATGAATAACCAGTTAAGTCATGTTTCTGCTAGCAAAATAATATATATCTGATTTTCACCACACGGACTTGGTGCCTAGACGTTTCCAGTCTTCTCTGAAAGCATATTCACAAGAGGAAAAAACTGTGCAAAATGGAGAAGAATAACTTTCCTCAGGGGATGGACTGAAGGCATCTGCTTCACCCTGCCCTGCCTCTTGTGTGAACAGAAAGAGGGCCTGCTGCTGGCTTGCCAAACCGAGAGGTCCCTTCCCACTGGGCCCCTAACAGTTGCAGATGCAGGCAGAAAGCCCACAGTGTGGACAAGGGGACCAGATGCTAATTAGACTGCAGAAGAGAATGGCTTGCTTAAAGATGCACACACACGTGTGTTTATGTGTCTAAATGCACACACACACACACACACACACACACAAATACATACGAGTGACATGAAAGCAGAGAGAGATTGTGAGGCAAGAGAATTGTGTGACAGAGGAAAGGACAAGAGCGGATAATAGGGGAAGAAAGACAGCCTCATTTTTTCCCACGTGTGGCATCTAGGTGTTGGTGGAGCAAATGCGAGCAAGGTACAGTGACACACATATAAGTAAATGGCACGTGCATATGTACAAATGAAAACGATTGATTTGTGTAGCAAAAGAAATAATAATGGTGATTCATGCCTTTAATCCCAGCATTCAGGAGGCAGAGGCAGGCAGATCTCTTTTTGAGGCCAGCCTGTTGTACAGAGTGAGTTCCAGGACAGCCAGGATTACATGGATCCTATCTCAAAAATATCCCTCCCCTTCTCTCCCTCTCTCCCTCCTCCCTTTTCTCCCTCCCTCCCTCTCTCTGTCTCTCTCCCTCTCTTCCCCTCTCCTTCCTTCCCTTTCTCTCTGTCTCTCTCCCTCCTCCCTTTTCTCCCTCCCTCCCTCTCTCTGTCTCTCTCCCTCTCTTCCCCTCTCCTTCCTTCCCTTTCTCTCTGTCTCTCTCCCTCCCTCCCTTCCTCCCCTCTCTCCCTCCCTCCCTCTCCTTCACACACCCCTCCTTGTGTAAGCTTTGGTGTGTTATCCTAAAAGCACTTGAGCCTCTTCTAATTGACCTTACCTTTCTCATTCCCCTTGCTCCAACCCACAGAGACCTCGTGCGCCTTACAACACTGCAGCAGAACCCTGAACACCCTCGTGGAGGCCAGCATGAAGACAACGATATTCCAGAAACAATTTTTTTTGTGGGATTGCTTTGATCCTGCTATTTGTGGTCACTTGAGAAGTATGCAGGCAATATGAACTCTTGACAATAGCAAGCATTTTCATGCCAGTTAAGCAAGCTCTGTTTTATTCTTTGTGGCATCCTTAAAGGGCAAGGAACTGCCTTCCTGGGAAAGATAAATGTCTGGGGAATTAATAAATAAATCTCAATCCTGCACAGAAGACCTTTCTAACCACAAGGTGTATGAAGCAAAGGTGTGCCCAAAGAGAAGGGCATGGTTGCTGCATGTGGGTGTACGTTTGTGAATGGTTGAATTGTTGATTTTTCAGTGGGAGATCACAACGGCTTTCTCTCTTCTTAACCCTAATGGAAATCCCAGAAACAAACAGAATATTTGGTTTTGTATAAAGATATTAGGAGAGAGCTTTAAAAAAAAAAAGTAGAAGTTGGGCAAGCTGAGACAGAAGACATAGTGAATGGGAAAGCTTGGCCTGCAATCCACTGATTCAATCAAACCCTTTAGAGGGAGAACAGAGGAACCAGCCAAACACCTTCATATGGCCTGGATCCTTCAAAGGAGCCCTGCAAGGCATGGCATCCATAATCCTCACTTGCTTAATATCTCACACCTTTGCATCTGTGAGGCGCAGAGTCAATTAGAATTCCTGGGACAAGAGCAGCTTTTAACTGCACGTATTAACCCAGAGTCTGGCAGATTCATGGCGTCTCACCTTATCTCCATCGGTATCAAGATGAATGCTGAGGAATAAGAGTGCTGTGGTTGATTTTTCTTTTGGAAACATCAGGAAAAGCCATAAAGGAGATGATTCCAAGATAGCAGGCTCCAGCAAACAAGAGAGGTGAATTCTATTTTGGCTGCCTTCACTCCCGTCCACAAACTGTCCAGATTCCCACTATTGTAATAGTTTAGCTAGCGTCTCAGTGCAGGTGTGCAATAACTTTAATTATTTAGGATGTAATTTCTGGGCCTGGGGAAGATGGATAGTACATCTTAAAGAAAGCAGACCGTCCTTGGACCACGCCACACCTCAACTCCCCTTGAAACTGTGACAATTTATGATAAGGTCTGGTTTTTAGATATTGTGAAGCTTATTTTCAGAAGCAGCACTAACATTTTTGCTGCTTGGGCTTTGGGGATCCACTTGCCATGGAGACATGGAGTCTAGATTTAATAAAATCACGCGCTGTGACGTCCACACGATATTATTTTTCTTATACTGAGCTGAAGATTTTGATGAGCGCTCACTCCCAAGTTGCTCCTGGGACACAAAACCTATAATATTATGATCTCTTCAGGGATGGTCAAGGAGTTTTCAAATAAGTTGGCAATTATTACCCCATTTTATAGATTAATAAAATAAGGAAATATTATAGGATTTTTTAAAACAAAGATATGTATAAAACCCAATTTATCAGATTAATTCTAGGCTATGTCAGTAATGTTGAGTTCTAGTTTTCTAAGGTATTTCCATCTTTTTTAAAATAATGATACAGCTTCTTTAAAATAATGTAAAAATCTTGCATAGATTTAGAATACAATACAATAAATAAATGTGTAAAATTTCAGTGTGGTCCACATTGTATTTGATTGGGCTGTAGGCTTGGAATGAGTAGACAATATTATTTTTTTGGTCAGAACTTTTGTTTCCTTCCTTACTTGCTTTTATTGTGGTGCTAATCTCATAATTCCATTTTTTTTTATACACCTGATTAAAAATGACTCTTAGGTAGCAAGTAAGTATTCCTTCTCTATGGGCTTGGCTTCTTATTCAATGTGAGTCTTTAGATGTTAGGTAGAGCTGGTGTCTGCCCACGATCTCTTCATTTATGTTTGGTAGAAGTTAAAAATTCTGTTCCAAGCTAGTTACAGATCCTCTGAGCCAGGATGACTCTTACATCTCTCATTAGAATAACTCACAGGAAGAAGAGAGAGCCCTAGAAGAGAAGTGGAGAGATTTCTATCTGCCAACCTGCTAAATCCATTTTCATTTGCATGCTCCACAAGATGATTTCATATCCTGGTTACACACACACACACACACACACACACACACACGCACGCACGCACGCACGCACGTGCGCGCGCATTATCCCTCACACTTTGAGGATACTGAAGGATAGATGTTTTTTGAAGGGCTGGGCATACAAAGAATGTCAGCAAATGGTTTTCCTATTTTGTAACAATAAGATGTGTTCAATGATGTCATAGTGACTCTAGTCTATTGATAGTAGCACATGTTAGAGAATTTGATCGATCTCTTAATCTTGCCTAGATGGCACATGTTAGAGAATTTGATCGATCTCTTAATCTTGCCTTGATGGAGAGGAAATGTCACTCAAAAATGAGGCAGAAAGGGAGGAAAGAGTTTCTCACTTCTGTTTGAATGGTACTGGCTTCCCTTCCTTGACTTTATTTCTCAGTCCATTTGTTGATTACTACATGGCTACAGTGACCCTGGTGCCCTAGAAAGTGGGTAGATGAGACTCAACTCCATCCATTGGAGGTATTAACCTTGGCTTTCTTCCCTCCCTTTTTTTTCTTTTGTCAATAGTAATAATGAATTTTTTTAAAATTTAATTTATTATTTTATATGTTGATCCCAGTCCCTCCCTCCTTCCCTCCCTTTTACCCTCTCTGCCCTCTCACATGCACTCTAACCACCCTCCCCTCCCATCCCCCCACCCCAATTCCATATGTAGGGGAATGCCATCCAGTCCCCCCTTTTTTAACATTTAAATTAGAATCAAGCTTATTTCACATGCCAAAGCCAGTTCCCTCTCCCTCTCCTCTTCTCCTGTACCCCACCAATTCCATATCCTATCCCCTTTCTGCTCCCCAGGGAGTGTGAGGCCTTCCATGGGGATCTTCAAAGTCTGTCATATCATTTGGGGCAGGGCCTAGGCCCTCCCCATGTATCTAGGCTGAGAGAGTATCCCTATGTGTGGGCTGGGCTCCCAAAGTCCATTTGTATACTATGGATAAATACTGATCCATTACCAGAGGCCCCATAGACTGCCAAGTCCTTCTAACTAACACCCACATTCAGGGAATCTTGGTCAGTCCCATGCTGGTTTCCTAGCTGTCATGCTGGGTGCATGAGATCCCCCTTGTTCAGGTCAGCAGTATCTGTGGGTTTCTCCAGCCTGGTCTTGACCCCTTTGCTCATCAATCCTCCCTCTCTGCAACTGGATTCCAGGAATTCAACTCAGTGTTTAGCTGTGGGTGTCTGCATCTCTTTCCATCAGCTACTGGATGAAGGTTCTAGGAGGGCATATAAGGTAGTTGTCAATCTCGTTATCAGGGAAGGGTATTTAAGGTAGCTTCTCCACTATTGCTTAGATTATTAGTTGGGGGTCATCCTTGTAGATCTGTGGACATTTTCCTGGTGCCACATTTCTCTCTAAACCTATAATGGCACCCTCTATTATGGTATCTCTATTCTTGTTCTCCTCTATTCTTCCCCTGACTCAATCTTCCTGCTCCCTCATGTCCTCCTCTCCCTTCCTCTTCTCCCCTTCTTTTTATCCTAACTTCCTCTCCTCTCCTCCATGATCCCAATTTGTTCAGGAGATTTTGTCCCTTTCCCCTTCTGTGTGGGACCATGTATGTCTCTCTTAGGGTCCTCCTTGTTTCCTAGCTTTTCTGGTGGTGTGGATTGTAGGCTGGTGATCCTTTGCTCTATGTCTAAAATCCATGTATGAGTGAGTACATACCATGTTCATCTTTTTGTGACTGGGTTACCTCACTCAGGATGTTTTTTTCCTAGTTCCATCCATTTGCCTGGGAATTTCAAGAGTCTATTGTTTTGTTTGTTTATTTTGTTTTGTTTTTGTTTTTTTCTGCTGAGTGGTACTCCATTGTGTAAATATATCACATTTTCTTTATCCATTCTTCAGTTGAGGGACATATAGGTTGCTTCCAGGTTATGGCTATTACAAATAATGCTGGTATGAACATAGTTGAATAGATGTCCTTGTTGTATGAATGTGCATCTTTTGTGTATATGCCTAAGAGTGGAATTGCTGGATCTTGAGGTAGACTGATTCCCATTTACCTGAGGAACCTATACACTGATTTTCAAAGTGGCTGTATGAGTTTGTACTCCCACCAACAGTGGAAGAGTGTTCCCATTTTTCATCCTCTCCAGCATAAACTGTCATTGGTGTTTTTTGTTTGTTTGTTTTTTTGTTTGTTTGTTTTATTGTAGCTATTCTACAGGAGTAAGATAGTATTTCAAAGTTGTTTTGATTTGCATTTCCCTGATGGCTAATGATGTTGAACATTTTCTTAAGTGTCTTTCAGCCATTTTAGATTCCTCTATTGAGAATTTTCTATTTAGTTCTGTACCCCACTTTTTAAAGGGATTGTTTGGTGTTTTGGTAACTAGCTTCTTGAGTTCTTTTTATATTTTGGAAATCTGTCAGATGTGTGGTTGGTAAAGATCTTTTCCCATTCTGTGGATTGCTGTTTTGTCTTGTTGACTGTGTCCTTTGCCTTACAGGAGCTTCTCAGTTTCAGGAGGTCCCATTTATTAATTGTCAATTTCAGTGTCTGTGCTACTGGTGTTATGTTAGGAATCAGTCTCCTGAGTCTCCTGTACCAATTTGTTCAAGGTTACTTCCCACTTTCTTTTCTAAGACTAACCTTGACTGCTTGATTACTTATTGGACAACTTAAAGATGTTTTTCTAATCTTTCAGATCTATCTGTAATCATTGTACACTTGGTCAAAGAACTGAGGTAGTTTGCCTCAGGTTACCTGTCACCTCAGTGAAATACTTGGGAAATGACAGGATTCAAATATCACACCTCTACCCGATAGCTGAAGCAAACTCTAAGTTTTCTGTCTTAATGAAGCCAAGAGTTGAAATTCTTGAACAATAGTATTCAAGTATATTAATATTTGTAGTAGTGTCTCTAGGAGTATATGATACGGAAATTAAGAGCAAAATATATTCATGTTTATGTGCTAAGTTCTCTTCCTTTTGGAACAAACTCTGAAGAGTTCCCCTGTGTCCCTTACTCCTGCTCCCCACATAAAACTGGTGGGAAAGCACTCAAAGATGACCAACCCTGTGTGCTCTCATGTATGTGTGTGTGCTCTCATACATGTGTGCTCTCATGTATGTGTGTGTGCTCTCATACATGTATGTTCTCATGCATGTATGCTCTCGTGCACGTGTGCTCTCATGCACGTGTGCTCTCATACATGTATGTTATTGTGCATGTGTGCTCTCATGCATGTGTGCTCTCATGCACGTGTGCTCTCGTGCACGTACTTGCTCACAAATGCTCCAGCTCCTTACATAGACATCGTCTTCATCAATATTGTTGCAGCGCAATTTCCCAAGGAGTCATGTGGGACTTTCTTAAGAAATACTGTATCACCAAGTCAGTGACAAAAGTATTCTTGACTGCCTTCTCTCATCCTGCTGACATCTAGAGCCATGGATATTAAGAAAAATTAGCTTGAGTTTGGTTTTGCATATATATTATCGGATGGAGATGCAGAATGATTTAAAGATGGAAAGTGGGGGAGGGGTCATGAGGGAGAAAAGGCACAAAAGGCTTACAAGACTCACACCCTAGACTGTTAACTCTTGACTGAATGAAAGTCAGTTTAAGATAATTTATGCTGTGTCTGTCTTAAGGTCATGCTTTGTCAAAGCCAGTTGCTCCAAGCGAGTAGCGATGTGCCCGTTAAGAGGCTGCTTCAAAACTGTGATGTGGTACTTACACCCCTTATACTGGGATTATAGGACACACACACAACAAATATTCCAAAGTCTGATAGAAAGTGGTAGTTGCAAGCACTTTCTCACAGAGCTTCGCAGTCACCGATACTCTTAAGAGTTTTATCTCTGCTCCCAGCCCTCTCTACACCTATAGGGTTGGGAGTTTAAATAGCCAGGAAATGGCAAAGCAAGAAGAAAGAAACAGAGGGCTACAAGGCTGTGAAACAGCAAAGGGTGCTCCATGTTTTTGAGAAGTGGTCCCGGGAAGACTGAGAAACGACTGGGCTGTATTCGCATCAGTCCAGGGTAGCCTGTGTAATTTGCCTCCAAAGAACAAAGAGCTATTGTAAGCTTCGGAGGGGCAACATTCCCCATCACTTGAAGGTTTATAGGTTTGAACTTTTGAGACCTGTGCTCCCCAGGCCTTTCATTTTCTCCTGCATACACGGCTTGCAATTAAGGTCTAACCCCACAGCCTGGACTAAAACAACTTCATTTAATTTCACATAACTGGTAAGAATGAGTGCATAAACTGCTGTAAAGAGCATCACATTTAAAATTCATAGAATCCCCCTTCAAATCCCAAAGCTGTTATGTAGATGAGGGCTGTGAGCACAATGGTTAAAGTTTGGAGTGTCAACTTCTTAGTTGTTTGTAAAAGTAGGATAGTAATAGTCTCGTGAAGATACATTGATGTGTTTGTGAGTTGTTATAAAGTGCTATATAAGGCTTATTAGGCAATCTACAGTTGTGTGTGCATGTGTGTGTGTGTGCATGTGTGATTGTGTGTGTGTGTGTGCATGTGTGATTGTGTGTGTGTGCATGTGTGATTGTGTGTGTGTGCATGTGTGATTGTGTGTGTGTGTATGGACGTCAGATGACAACTTTCAGGAGCTGATTCTCTTTTTCTGCTATGTGTTTTCCAGGATTGAGCTTGGGTCACCAGGTGTGGTAATTCTTTTACTCACTAGATCTTCTCCTTGGTCCCTTGGCTGGTATTGTACAGAGGAAAAACTCCTATGGCAGATCAGAGGAATCATAGCGGTGGTTTTCAGACTTCAAAAGAGCACTTGGAAAATGCTGTGTAAATGCAGATTTGATCTGCCCCTAGCAGTTCTGACTCGGGAGGTGTGTCATGGAACGCAGGGGTCTCCAGGTGAAAAGGCAGCTGAATGTGGAAAGCCCTTTCAGAAGCACTGGGATGAGGCACTCTTGACACACCTGGCAGGAGTATGCTAGGAGGGAAGCAACCCTTCAAAGCCACGTGGGACCAGCACCCATCTCATGGCCTGTCAAACACACCCTACTGGCCCAGCTCATGCTGCAAGAGTTCAAGTCTACCCCTGAGAAAACCAGCCTGCCCATTCTTCTGTCCTGGACTCATGGACCCACGTGTCTCTGTAAGGAACTCAGGGGTCCACATGTCTCTGTAAGGAACTCAGGGGTCCACATGTCTCTGTAAGGAACTCAGGGGTCCACGTGTCTCTATACAGAACTCAGGGGTCCACATGTCTCTGTGCAGAACTCAGGGTCCGCATGTCTCTGTGCAGAACTCAGGGGTCCACGTGTCTCTATACAGAACTCAGGGGTCCACGTGTCTCTATATAGAACTCAGGGGTCCACGTGTCTCTATTCAGAACTCAGGGGTCCACATATCTCTGTGCAGAACTCAGGGGTCCACGTGTCTCTATATAGAACTCAGGAGTCCATGTGCCTGTGTCCTGGACTCAGGGATTCACAGGACTGCACACAGGGACCCATGTGTCTCTATCCTGAACACAGGGACCCATGTGTCTCTATCCTGAACACAGGGACCCATGTGTCTCTATCCTGAACACAGAGACCCATGTGTCTCTATACTGCACACAAGAATCCACGCTCTTTCTTTTCTGTTTCCCTGACCCTCTAGAACTCCTTATTCTCATGCCAGAAGACAAATCCTGAATCTCTCCAGGAATGTTCTTCACTCAGCATCTGTCTTCACTCTTTACTTTCTCAAACTTTCTTTATCCTTCTCATCTTGGTATGAAAGGCTAGTATGCATGGATGGTCACCTCCAGAGGGTTCAAATACTTTCAAGTGAATAAATGTGAGTGTTAAAGTATCTGCAGGTGGTAAATGGCTGCTCCGAGAGGTGTCTACAGGCTGTCTCCTGTGACTCCTGTAGTCTTTGTGATCCTTGCTCTGGTCCCTTGGGAAGAGTAATGGTTTAGACATAAGCACACTTTTGCATGTTAGAATCTTTTTTTTTAAATTAATACTTTAAAATTAAGATGCAATTACACAATTCTTCCTTCCCCCCCTTCTTCAACCCCTCTCATGTGCCCCAGCCATGCTCTCTCTCATTCATAAACACATCTTAAATATCTTCAGTTCCTACTCTATGTTTGTTCCATGAGGCTATTAGTAGTTGTGACCTACAAAGGGCAATTCCTTTCATTTATCCTTGCTATAATGTTACTTTATTGGATTTTCTCTCCCTCTCTTACTCCTTCCCTCCCTCCCTTTTTTCCTCCCTCTCTCCCTCCCTCCCAGTTCTTCTCTTTTTTTTTCCACATTTCTTTTTCTTTTTGAGTTACATACGACATCTTTTGCACCACAACTGGTCAATAGTCCTGCTTTCCAACTAGAACAAAATTTTAGTTTAAATCAGGACTCATCTTCTTTCTTCGTACTTTTCTATTTGCAAAGCAAGTTATTCACAGATGTCTTCAAAACCCATGTCCTTCATGGAGAGTTGCTTTAGGGCTAATCATATAGACATAGCCCCTTGGACCCAATATTGAAGCTGATCTTTAAAATTCCTCTTATTGATTGAGTTTCTCCCCTCACCACATTCCTTTTAAGCTTAAAAATGTAATAAAAAGTATTGATTTTAGTTCTTTTTCAAAATATAGTCTACATAGTTTGCTAAATCTAATCTGCCAATTTCAACACTATTTCTAAAGAACTGGGTGTGTCAGATCCAATTCACACTGTAATGTAATTATTGGAAATACATACTTTCCCCCATTTCATCTTGATTAGAGGTATCACAGGGGACCTGTTGGTTTATTAAAATAATTTAAATTATTCATTCCTAAATTAAAACACTAGGTGTGAAATTGCAGTGCTTTGGAGGATGCTCTCAGGTTCCTGATGTGAAATTATGAAAAGAAATATTTCAGAATTACAAATCCATTAAACTGGATGAGGAAAATAGAGAAAGACAGAAACTAAATATTTGTAGTTAGTAATATTTGCATGTGTCATGGGTGAAACATCAGTCTCCTCTATAGTGAAACCTACTGGTTCTCATTTCTGAATCAGTACAAGTTAGGAGAAGACT
The DNA here is from genome assembly GCF_943737965.1 of Phodopus roborovskii. Lineage (NCBI taxonomy): Eukaryota > Metazoa > Chordata > Mammalia > Rodentia > Cricetidae > Phodopus > Phodopus roborovskii. The sequence continues at coordinate 15,281,191 of NW_026126563.1, forward strand.
AAGTGGAACTATTTCACACATACACACACACATGCACTCACATGTGCGTGCGTGTGTGTACGTGTGTGTGCGTGTGTGTCTGTCTATATGTCTGTCTGTCTAATGTGAGCTGTGGGAGATATTAGAGGATCAGAGAACAATTTCCTGGAGTCAGTTCTCTTCTACTATGTGAGTCCTAGACCAAAATCAAGTTGCCCAGGCCTGGTGGCAAGCACTACTACTCTCTAGGCCATTTCACCAGCACCAGTCAAAACATTTTAAATGGCTAACAGAGAGGCTGACCTCTATCACAGAGGAATCACAAAGGCTCCAAGTGGAATGCAAGCCTGCATCACTGTCAGTGGCTTAAGATCATCAGTCCTGCAAGTGAGTATTGAAAACAGAGATCTTCACCAAGTCGCCAGACACTGAATCAGACTGGAATGCCTGGGGACAGAAAGGTACTTGTGCACTGTTTGCTGAATTCTCTTTAGGAAGGGAAATCTTATGATGTGTCTGTGTGCTTAGCTCATCTTCAGAACTTAGAATTTACTGTGGCCAAAATTCTGGCTGCAAAAATATGACTCACGTGAATTAAAGTTCAGAGTTTCAGGAATTGAGTAGGTTGTGGTTATGCACATTTAATTTTAAATTATGTGGCACATTTAGACATTTGCTTTCCCTGCCCTGGATGGTGAGATAGTGCTACCTTGAGAAGGCGAGACTCAGGACCAGCCCTCTCCTGCATCACTGCTCTGTGACCTTGGGCAATTCATGTGGCCTCACTGGACCTCTGGTGGAAGATGAATGACAACAGATGCTCCTGGGGTCTCTTCAACTCTCTCAGCTTCTCTGATTGTACAAAGCCATTTATTACTCCAGAAAATAGTTTCAAACAGTCTGAAAACCCACATAAGCAATATGAAGGGAGTGATACTTGCTTAACAGGTGTCAAAACGCACCAAGTACCGGGATTGTCTGCTTCACATGAGGGACAGGACACTGGGTCAATTAAATGGCACTGTGTCCTGCTGACTTCATAGATCACTGGTGACATTTGTCCACTGTAAATGGCAGGTTGGGATCTAGGTGGGCGATGGAACTTCAATTTCAATAAATATCACGGGAAAACAGCCTTGGAATTCAGTTCATTCCATAGGGCCATGCCAGATTCATCATTAGTAAACAATTAGGCTAGCCAGCATCAACTTTGAGATGTGAAAAGTAAGTCAGTGGCATCAGAAGCATGACGGAGGTATGCCAGTGCTGTGTTTGGGAGTGCTTCAGTCAAGGGCCAAAATTTGACCATGGCCAACAGCATCAGGGAGCAATAGCTACACAGTGGTCCCACCACAGCATACCAAGGTAGGGGTCCACACAGGCCATGTGTGCAAACATTTTCCTGTAAAGACATTGAGAAGCAGGGTTCAGGTGCCTGCTGGCCACAGTATTTCCCTTGTTGGGTTCCTGGCAGCTTCTAAATTAACAACATCATTATTTTGACTCAGAAAATATTTAGTGACCTTTAACTTCACCAAAAGTATACTCTGACTCCTGACTTATTGTAGAAAATCGGCAAATTATATAAGCAGGTGTGAGACATGCTATGAGAGTTCTCAGGACTATAACCAGAAATTTGGGGTGATTTGCTTCATACTGAGTCATTATCGGAAATCTCTGTAGTAGTCAACTATATAAAGTAGACTTTTCCCCTAGAAGCCTAGAAATCCACTTATTTTAAGACAGTGTCTCGGTGAGCATGGAATTCATTTTACTTTTATTTTTGAAGGCCTGTAATGTATAATCATCTTCTCCACAAAGTGAAAATGAAAGGAGTTTCCAAAGCTACTGAGTCCATGAGTCCATGTTGGGAGTGAAGTAATTATAACTGCGAAGACGCTGGAAGCAGGGGACAGAGGCATTAGAGGCAGAGGTACAACTAAATCAGTAAGAGGTGATAATGATAGGACCAGGGATGACTTGGGGAAAGCAACAATAATGTGGAATAATGTGGACATGAACAGGTAAAAAGGGAGAAGACTTACGTTGGACATGGAAAATAGTTGGGTAGTTTTATGAAATTCAAGTCAGCTTAATACAGAAGCTGCCATTGGCCCTGAGATCACTTCAGTGAACAGATACAGAGTAAGAAATGTTCAGTCTACAGGGAGTGTGTACTCTAGGGTTTGAGCGTAAACGGCAGTTGACAAATAAGAATGAACTTCAAAATTCATAGAAACAAATGATGGAAAGCAACATTGAAAAATAAAATGTGTTCGCCATCAAAAGAACCCAATCCATTATAAATCTCCAGCAGAGGTTGGGTATTTTGTTTGCTAATTTGAAGGGTCAGATTGTAAATCCTTTGGGATCGATGTCAATGGACAACATCGAGCACTGGGTGGGTACTTCTCTACTGAAAAAGAAGGATCCCAAGCAGGCATGCTGTGCAGCCCAGTTGCCATCAAATGAGGTTTCCTAGGAACAAAGAGCAGCTGGTTCTGTGTACAATTCTGTGCTCTACAAGAACCTTGCCACATCAGCTTGGGCAGCTGGCCCCCAAAGTGGTCACTTGCCAAGTTATCAACTCCCAAAAGTTGTCCCTATTGGACGGACACACACACACACACACACACACACACACACACACACACACACACACACACACACACACAGAGTATGAAAGTCCTGGGCATGAGTGCCGGATGCAGGTGGAAATGGGTGAGGAGAATGAAGTAGGGCTCTAGGGCTCAAAGTGCTGAGCTAATGGAGCCATGTAAAGACACAATGCCCTTCTTTACAAAGAAGAATATACACTCCTCACTTTATTAATGTGACCAAATGGCTGAGAATCTGAAGTGTTATGATAATTGGATGACCATGTAGGAAGGGCCAAAAATTAGACACATTTTTATTTCATAGGTTAGAGTAAATAGTAATGGACATATGTTTTATTTAAATGTAAGTAACCGATCTAAGTAGACTGGTGTAGATAAGTATGGATAGATAGATAGATAGATAGATAGATAGATAGATAGATAGATAGGATTTTTTTATACTATTTGGCATTGTTTTGGATTCATTAGCCAATTAACAAAGGAAACCTACAAGAAGAATAAGAATTCAAATGTGATAAAACTGTTTCTAGTTGTACATAATACTGTGTATATAATACAAATGGACAAAGAAAAACAGTATAAAGTGAGCAGGAAATGTCCAAACACTTCTGAAAGAGACAAGACGCACAAGAAAAAAATCTACCATTAACCTGAACATGAGGGTACATGAAGGTAATGAAGGTGACAGCTTAAAGTTCATAAGATGGGCTGGAGAAATGGCTCAGAATTTAAGACTGTTTGGTGATCTTCCACAAGATCCAAGTTCAGTTCCTAGCATCCACTTATTATGGCTGGCATCCACCTGGAGCTTGAGCTGCAGAGGATCTGGTGCTCTATTCTGGCCTCTGGAGGCAACTGCATCCATGTGGTGCATGCATACACACACTTTCACACACACACAAGTGCCTGTGAGAGCATCTGCATGCACACACACACACATACATGCACACGCACAAAGCTTAGATAAAGCATCCCCAATAAAAATGCAACTAAAGTATGGTTCTTTGGTAGAATACTTGCCTAAGACATGAAAGGTTGGAGATTTGGTTCCATTGCAGAGAGTGAGGAGAGAGGATATTACTAGGATTTGTTTTGCAATGCATTTTGTGCCCTTTCTTTATTCCTAAAAATACATCCATGCAGGTGAAGTTTCTGTCTCTCACAACAGTTCCTTTTCTGAGGAATCAAATTTCTTCAAAATTCCCAAAGACACAAAGACTGAGATGTGGCCTTTTAACATCATCCCATACACCGAAGGCACAACAAAAATTACGTGGGAGAGAATGTGAACTAGGATTTTTAAACTTTGAGTTTAGAAGAGTTGCTTATGAACTCAAAGTAAAATAACAAATAAGAATAACACATAGCCCAAGAAAAAGAAGCAAGTGCTGAGGTGTTTTAGATATGCAAATAGACAATAAAGTTTCCATAAATAAAACATCTGGATAGTAGCGTAGTAATACAATGAGCATTGAGAAGGGGTAGGCACTGTGGATGTACAGTGAGGCTCATAGGAAGCAAGCGTGTCTAGTGTGCATAACAGCCCATGATAAAGCAGGATGTCATGTCAGAGGAGGAAAGACAGACTATCTAAGGACTAATATTGAGATAATGAGGTCACTATACAGAAAGAGATGTCATTAGATCCGTCCCTCACAGGGTATGGCAGGATGAAATCTAAATGAATGATAATTTAAAAGCAAGTAACCAAATGAGAGAGAGCGCAGGCAGCTAACACGAGTGAATGCGTCCACAGCCAGAGAGGAAGCAACTTGCCAGGATCCATAGTGCAGAATGAATAAGAACAAAACAGTGCATCAGGCTCCATAAATTAAAATGTTTGCACACAGGCACATGGCCACACAACACATCTGAAGAAGACAGATGAGGCCCGGCCAGTGCTTTGTATTTATTTACAGCTAGCATTGCCGCCATTATTCCCATCAGTTTCTCTACTGCACAGAGGCCTTCTAAAAATAAATCATGGCCAGCAGCCTGAATGTGGGCCGCAGATGTGGAAACAGAAAACACACAGGACAGGAAACACAGGCAACTTTTAAATACAGGTAGGTTAAGATATATCCACAATAAAATAAATGCAAATTCAAACTATACCAAAATACCCTTTCTTCCCATGAGATCAACCAAAGCCCACAGCTAGACAACCACCCACTTCCGGGGCTGCTGGGAGGCGTGGTCCTCACAGCACACAGGAGGGGAAGGAACGTGCACCTTCTACAAGGGAGAGTTTGAAAATCCTCCAGATCACTTACACATTTCCTCCCGGACCCTGCAACTCTACTTACCTCCATCTAGTGGAGACTGGCTCAGACATAAAGCTGTGTACACAGAGCTGGCACAGTACAGGGGCGAGCCTGGTACAGCAGCAGAAACAGACATAAAACCTAGTACCAGCTGGTGGCACACAACACCTAGCAAAGTGTCCAGGAAATTAAAGATACCTCGTTCTTCAATAGTGTGGCTTTATCAGGATGTAGGCTAAAGACAAGAGAACTACCAAGACACTCCGGCCCTACCACAGACTTTGCCATTCTGAGACCTTAGGGAGGAAGCCGTTGACACCATTGATATTAATGACAGTTGTGATTTTCAAGTTAAACAAACCATTTACTGTCAAGGTTGAAGGGTAGTGTATAATATTAATGTGAACTATATTCTAATGTTAATATGAACTGGCAATATAGTTAATTTTAATTAGCACACAAAGTACTGTTTCCTTATGATGTTTTCAAACATGGTCCTTTTTTTTTTTTTTTTTTGCTAATCTTCTGATCGCCTCATCTTCTCCATCTCTCTGTTCTCCCATTTCCTCCCCTTTCCCCACGTGCCTTCCCTCCCCTGTGTCCTCCCCCAGCAGTAGCCTCTTTTTTCCTTTCATGCCTGTTTCCCACTACTCAGCCCTTTCTCTCCTCACACCCCGTTCTTTCTCACTTTCTAGTGTCCTGGCTCATACTCACACCCATGTCTACACACACATATACATAAACATTAAAAGCTGGCTCTACATTTGAGAGAACATGTGGCTTTTGTCTTCCTGAGTCTGAGTTTCTTTGCTTAACAAAATAATTTCCAGATCTATCCATTTCCCTGTGAATTTCATAATTTCATTTTCTTTATGGCTGAATAAATTCCCATTGTGTGTATGTACCACATTTTCATTATCCATTCATCTGTTGATGGACATCTAGGCTGATTCTATTTCCTTGCTGGATAATATATTTTTATATAGAAATTTGTGCATTTGTATGCATTTTTATGTGCATATGAGTTAATTTTTGAAGTTGAGAGAAGAGTGGGAGGATTTTCATTATTCCAAACTTTGTATTAGGTAAAGTACACATATTTCATAGTAGACAATGGAAAAATATCTATTCTAGCTCTATTGGCTGAAAGGATAAGTCTAAGTGATGAACCCAGGGACAAAGCACATTACTGCCTGCAGCTGCTGTCTCTACATAAGACCTTTCTACACACCTTCTTTCCTTCCTTCCTTCCTTCCTTCCTTCCTTCTTGCCTCCCTCTCTTCCTCTTCCCATTCCTTCTTGCCTCCCTCTCTTCCTCTTTCTTTCTTTCTTTCTTTCTTTCTTTCTTTCTTTCTTTCTTTCTTTCTTTCTTTCTTTCTTGACAGGGTTTCTCTGTGAAATGTAGACCAGGATACAGAGAACTGGCTGTCACTGCCTCTGAGTGCTGGGATTAAAAGCATTCACCACTGCCCCCACCATGGCCTGGCTCCTACGCACCCCTTAACCACACAAGGAACTGAGACCTTTTGGAGAAATTGCAGGTTCATATCTGAGCAGGAAAAGGACAGCCTGACATGGGAGTTATCTAAGACAGCCATAAAAGATGTTACCAAAGATGGTCTGTCCGTCAAACAGAGCCAGGAGCCAATTAAGAGAGTTCTCTCCAGGCAAGGCAGGACAGTCCGGTCAGGGGGGAGGACATGAAAGGGATGCATGAAGTAGATTGGATTTGTTTAAATCCATGATTTCTCAGTGACAGAGAAAATGAGAATTACGGCTCACCTTCAGAGCACTTTGGAGGACACGTTCCTTTCAGAACTGGTAAGAAAAGGCAAAGATTCCAGCAGGAGCCCTGGCGTCATATCAGAACCCAGTAGCTCAGGGGACCATACCCTTCACAGAAGCATTCCAACAACCAAAGACAGAGACATCACTGTGCAAGCGTTAATGTCCTGATGGATTAATGTTGGCCGACCTGCCTGCTTACCATTGGCTGTTGCTAACATCACAAAGAGAAACAAACAGATGTAGCACTCTTCCCAAGGGAGGCACCTGACCACAATTGCTGAGTGGTGCTAGAGTAGTCTAGAATGCTGTCAGAAATTCTGCCTCAGAACTCATTGAACCACAAGTCCAGCTACCAATTTATAAGATACATCACAGCTAACACATAAGTCCAAACCCTGGAAAACCATATGGCAAAACCAAGTCTCTTCTTTCACTAAAGATGGGGGTGTGCCATAGCTAGTATTTCTATGACTGTGGTAAAGCACCATTTAGGGAGGAAAGGGTTTATTTGGCTCACTGCTTACAGCCCATCATCAAGGAAAATGAAGGGAAGTCAAGACAGAAACATGGAGGCAGGGATTGAAGCAGGGAGCATGGAGAACACTGCTTCCGGGCCGGGCTTGTTCATCATGGATTCTTTGGCTTCCTTATTCCACCCAGGGTCTGAACTTTCCTCTGTCAGCACCCATTCACTTACCTGCAGTAATCTGATGAGGGAATTTTCCTAATTTAAGTTCCCCATCCCATTTGGCACTAGCTTGTGTCAAATTAACAGGAAAAAAAACAAACCAAACCAAACAAACAAACAAAAAACTCAAAAAACAGAGCTTGCCATTCAAAGAGACAAAGAATGACAATGTGTGGGTCTTGATTGGACTCCAGTTCAACTGTCCTAAGTTGAAAACAAACAATAATTATAAAAGGCAATTGGTGACATGAATGACAGCTAGTGAAAGAATATTAAGTTGATTTTGTTTTGCATCTGACAGCTTCATGGGTGGATAAGAATGTTGCCTTTTTTTTTTCAGTCATATGTATGGAATTATTTTGGAATGAGAGAATGAAATAGATTTTGTTTCAATATAATGTAGGAAGTAATAGCAAGAGTAACAGGCTTAAACATGACTTGGGCAAGGTATTTAGAATTTTTCTTACTAAAACTGATGTCTGATGGGTTTCTTCCGGGGGCTCTATAGAATATTTCACACTGCACTTTAAGCAACATGGCCTTTTAAACATTTTTGTATTTTCTGGGAAGAAAACCATTATGAAATGTATCTTCACCTAGGTATGTAGCATGCTGAACTATAGTGCTGAATACCAGTGATTCCAACCACTGTCCTCCCCAGCCTTCTGTGGTCACTCTGGAGAGAATTAGAGAAGCCAAGAGGAAGGGCCTCCAGACGCCACGTGTTCAGCAATTACAGGGAGTAGTTGGATGAAATCAGCCACAGTATATTTCATTTCAACATCTTCCATGATTCACTTGGTTTGGTAGCTTCACTTTGGTCATTGTTGCTGTGATAAAACAGTAACCTCAAGCAGGTCGCGGGAGGAAAGAGTTTAGCTTATAGGATACAGTCTGTTATAAAGGGAAGCCAGGACAGAACTGGAGGCTGGAACTTGAGCAGAGAGCATGGAGAAACCATGCTTGCTGACTTACGTGGCATGCTCAGCCTGCCTTTTTATACACTGCCATGTGCTCTGGCGTGGCAGCAACCAGAGTGGGCTGGACCCTCCCACATCAATCAGTAATCAAGCAAACAGCCCCTCCTCATGCTCACAGACCTGTCTGATACAGGCATTTTTCAACTGAGGTTCCTTCTTCCAAGGAATTTTTGTCACATTGCTAAGAGATGGCCAGTATAGCAAGCCAGTTAATTATATACCCCACAAACAGACCCATCCCAGTCAGTTGAGCTCGTGGGAAATTGTCCATATCACTACTATTCAGGGCAGTGTTTTTTTCTATTTGTTTGTTTGTTTTGCTGTTGTTGTTGTTGAACGTGAAGACTGTTATTGTCAGCAGTTTCCATCATTTGATATTTTAATAGAAAATAAACATTACACCCTAAACGTATTGCATTTATGGAAAGCCAATGATGTTGCTCTTGAAGTCAGTCAGTCAACTTTTACACCTCCTGTTTGCTTTTAAACTCTTTTGTTCAAGATCTATAATGCACTGCAATTCTTCTCTATTTAAACTCCACAACCAGCTGTTCTCAAGTCTGACACTTGAGAACACTGAAGGAAAGGGTTAACAGGGAATGTTTGCCACATCGTCTCTTAGCATTAGCATCACCTTCACAGTGGTGGCTGGACAGACAGGAACCCCACAAAAGTGTGAAACTCTGCAGTTGCTGCTGCCCTCAGTGTTGGCTACTTTATTGACTGTGATACAGAGTCGCACTCATTTGGGAACACAGCGAGGAAGAAATTTATCAGCAACTAAAACTCGGACCAGCTCTTGAAGGGCTCGTGTTTCAAAGGATGGTGAGGTCCCTTTGTTCATTAAAGCTGTGCTGACACAGGGCAGGCTAACTCATTCTCCATCCCACTCTGAGCCTCTTGTCAGGCCAGCAGGGTTTCAGACATCCAGATGTGCTCCTGTGCCGCTGGATGGGCAGCTCACTCCCATGTTTCCTCCACCTTTACCTTGGACCACAAAGCCCAGTGTTCTGCTGGTGTGAGGAGACACAAATGTCCAGACTTGAGTGGATCCTCACAGCCACACGGGTCCTCTGTGATAGCATCTTTAAAGAGAAATCCGCTGAGTTTTCATTCTGAATTGTCAATAGAACATAAGTTGTCCATTATTGGCAAGTTCAAGTTTGTGAACCAGTCAAGCCAGTGGAGAAATCACTCTGCCTGAACTGGTAGGGTAAAGACGTCCTGTAATCTTTAATAGGCTGAAGAGTTAGTGAAGGACTGGAGGAAGATCTTCAGGTCAGTAGTGAGAAAAGATACTGTGGAATCAAAAATCTCTAACAGCCAAGTGAATCTCTCCCCAAATGTCTCCAGTTCAGATGGGAGAGAACATGAGCAAATAGGGACATTGCTGTTTCCATGCCCGTTCAGTTGTTGGCCTTGCTTCCGAGTGCTCCAGCAAGCATATCAATTAGTAGCTTCAATTGTGAGGGCATTTTGGTGTGTGTGTGGGTAATTCAAACACCTGTCCACTAGAATTTGGACTGGAGCCACTGAGCAGTTGTCAGATGGTAGCTGTAATGTTCATAGATTCAATCCATAGATCTGCCTCGATGTTGCGTAAAATGCCAAAAAGTTATATAGCCAGACATCTGGCAACTGGAAGAGTGTCTATCTCTTTAGTACTCTGACTGGCCCTCCAAGTTCTATTTGTGCTCACTATGCTGATTCTGGGAAAGCAAGCGTGATTTTAAAATGGTTATATCCCTTGTTTCTGTTCACAGAGTCATAGCAACAACTTCTGCCTACTTCCTGCCTGCCAGTACTGTAGTCCAACCAAGACATAAAGAGAGCTTCCAAGCCTCCGGCTTCGCATAGCACGTTTGCTAAGCATGCCCTGCCATGCTATGTGGCCAAGTACATCCAAACAAACACTCGGCTTCTCCCCAGGTGCATAAAACACTTTCACAAAGGAATCTGGGTGTTTGGAGAAACATCCACCTTCATTTAAACTTTGGGGGACCAAACAGGGCTTTACAGGAAGTGTACTGTAAAGAATCCTGACAGGTTCACCTCTGCCCTTGTAGGCAACATTATGAGAAAGGGACATAAACAAATTAAATAAAGAATATCCCACTGTAGATGTTTTAAGTGACAAATGATAAGCTGGAATATAGGTGATGGTGTGGTCCTGAAAATGTTAGTCCTATTGTTTAAATCTGTCCAATTATCTACCCATATATGCATCTGAGTGTTGCCTCGATGGTAGTTATCTATGTAAATATTAAGCAATAGTATATTTTGTCAGGGAGATTTTTGAATTTGGAAGGTCAGAGGGAGAGAAAATCTGTAATCATAGTTCACCTAATTTCTAGTAGGCTTGTCATTTGTAGGGCTCCTGATATGGCTCTTACTTAAGTGTTACTTTCTCATTTCTCTTCAGCTTCTCATGCATACTTCCTCCTCCCCATTTTGCCCCTTCAGGAAGGAACTCTGGGCACCAGCAAGCTGTGGACTAACTCCGCTGGGGTATCAAGGGTTAAGGGGATTTTCATTACAAATAAAGAGATGTTTCAGAAGAGAATCCCCTCAGGTCACATGTGACAGGAGAGACCTGATGTTTTGGCTATTTGCCATTAAAACTCATTAAAAACAACTCCATAGCTATGTCTAATTCTAATGAAAAATTAATGCTAAAACGTTAAGGGCTAGGGAATCTTAATAGTGATGATGACAGAAGGCAGGGCCACTAGGCTTTGTGGCTGTCCATCCGCTCTTGCTCCAGGCTCTCAGCAATAGCCGTGATGGTCTCTGTGTTTGTCCTTGCAGGTGCTAAACTACTAGGAAATGGAAGACACTTGGAACAGCGGGTTCATTTTAAACATATAGTAAGCTGCTGCCCCCCCCCATCTTTGAGGTAGGTTCTCGTGTAGCCCATGCTAGCCACAATTTTGTCACAAAGCTGAGTTTGTCTTGAACTTCTGATCTTCCTGCTTTTGTTTCCCAAATGCTGGGATTAGAAGTGCGTATGGCCATGCATGGCATAGCAGGCTATTTTCCAGAGGAATTCAATAACATAAGCAGAAATTAGCCAAGTCCTCTGTTGTCAATTGAGAGACACCCTAGGAAACCAGTATTTCTAAGTAGGATTAAAATTCTGGGCCTATCATTTACATTAATGGGAGATGGCTCTTAGATTTTCTATCCTGAAATTAGTAATTACTATAGTACCAACATGTTTTGTTTTGAAAGCTTGTAAGTTAGAGAGCAATTGATACACGAGTTTCAACCTATGTAATTCTGCAATTAGTAGGACTCCCAATGCAGTCGACATACAGCAGAGATGCAAAGTTGAGTTGCTGCTGTAGCTCTGTGTGAATCAGTGTGTGAGTTCTCTGGCCTTTCTTCCCCTCACTATCTGCTCTCACTATCAACTCTCCAATACCTCCTATGCACTCACCTACCTCTGGCTAGAGAGAAAACCGTTAAGGAAGTCAATCCAGCTGAAAGCAGTCATATTCAGTAAGACAAATAGAAGTAATGACGTGTGTGCCTTGGACATGCCTGATCAGGCTGGCAGCTGCACTCTTTCCTTAGGCTTTTCTTTTAGGATGCTGTGGGATGTGAAAGGGATGAACACTGCAGACTCTGGGGGAGTGGGAAGAGCCCACTTAACTAACAGAATCTTTTCAGCCTCTTTTATCCTTGGGTGTTCTTCCTTGTCTCTCAAGGCCACTTGCCCTGATGGCTTTCATATCTAAAACTTGGAGCTGGACCAATTCAAGAATTGTTGGTGTTCTCAACCCCAACTGAGCTAGTCCTATGGTAACAGAACTACCTATCACAAGATATGTGAGCATCTAGACTCACCCACTCCATGCCACACTGGAACTGTGGGGGTCTGAACATTCTGAAGATGGAAGTCCCCTCTACCTGGCCAACTCTGGGTAAAGTTTTTCTCCTCCTCTTCCTCTTCTGATCCCTAGTCTTCTTGTCATGCCCTAAGCTAGAAAGGCACTCTTCAGAACCTTGGCTTTGTATTTTCTTGTAACTGTGGAGTTGGCTCATCTGACACTGAGAGATAAAGGAATACAGGAAAGCTAAATGTTACCCAAGTCATTCCTTTGGTCTTCCTTAAGCCAGTGTCATAAATGGTCTCAGAAAGAAGGTTGTCTGAGAAGGTGGACTGAGAAGGGTTTTCTTTGGGAAAGAGGTAAAGAGAGGTATTTAAAAAACCCATAACCCTCTTAAGCACACACTGACATGGATAACATGCCTGTCTGTAACAAAATATTTGTGTAGCTCTAGAATTTGGTTCAGAGATGCACTGAGAAGCTATTAGTATTTTTTCTTCTTATTTTTAAGGAGACCTCTGGTGTTCTGTGTTATATGAAACCGACCTCTGAGTAAAGCAACTGCCATGTTGGGGAATTCATCCGTACCCCTTTGTAAGAGAAAATTATCCCAGGAAGGTTTGTCGATGTCTTAAACCCCCTTCTAGAAGAGAGATTGGGAGGATCATAGGAGTGCCTGTTGTTCCCTATAATCTGTTGTATGCAACCCTGCCCTGGGGATGGGCTAGAGTAAATAGACCAAAGAAGTGTAAAGGAGGTGGGCTTCATCCATGTGGATGCAGAGAAGCCATCATCCCTGCTGGGTAAAGACTTTCAAGTGAAGCCTATTGGCTCAATAGCACCCACATTCCTGTAACTAGCCATCACCTGTGTTCTGTAAGGAATACCAATAAACCCATCGGTTCCCTAAAGTGAACTTGGGCAGAATTGTTCCTCAGTTTGTAATTGGGACCTTAGAAAGATGGGAGGATGTTGCTTATACCTCTCCCCTCCCCCCACACCTGTCCCCCAGAAGGAATTTTAACAATAGACTCGATCTGCTACTTTGTATAGGAAATAAAAGGTCACGAAACATTGTGGCAACCCAAGGCAGGGATGTCAAAAAGGCATTCAAGAGGCACTTGGCAGCTTTCTAGAGATACAGAATCATGACATTTTTCTAGCACTGCTGTAGTTTAAAGTAAAATGGCCACATCACAGTTTAATAAGGATCAGGATAAACAAATAGGCTGAACAGATGTTTATTCAGGGAGAAATAACTTACAACCTAGACAGATGAACACCAGCAGGTTCCACCAGATGCTTTCCTCTCCAAGTCCCTCCAGCAAGAGAGCCTTCCCAGGCTTCTCCTTAGACCTGGTTTTCTAGGTCACTTCCACCCATGGCTCCACCCCCCAATGGGCGTGGTCAGTGCTACAGAAGCAGACAAAGTGAATATCTATAGGCCACCATAGGCTTGTGGACAGGAACACTTGGTCCCAAGCTAGTGGTACCATTTTGGAGGGGTGTGGAGACTTGTTGGATGAAGTGGGTCACTGAAGGTGTACCTTGTGATTTTATAGCCCAGCCTACTTCCTGGCTACTATCTGCTTCCTGACAATGAACATAATGTGACCACCACCTCATGCTCCTACTGCTGTCTCCTCTCTTCTATGATGGGCTACTGCCCTTGTTTAACCGAAATAAGGCCTTCATCCCTTAAGTTGCTTCTTGTCAAGTATGTCGCCATAGTAACAGACAAATAACCAACATAAGCACCACATGTAGGTGGACACACACCTACACTCACTGGCCCAGAAAACTAATGCACATTGGAATGATAACAGCAATCCTGATGAGGACTTCATGCTTGCTTGTTCCAGGTCAGTGCTGGGCCAAGAACACAATCAGTATATTCGTTACATAAGCAAGATGGCCTGCTAAGCAAAGAAGGAGGTGAACTGAGCATTTCTGAACTTTATACCAGTGCCTTTCCACTCATATATTAGGCCAAGGAGGTCTGGGGAAAAGGAGAGAATCCGCAATATATAGGGGGAATATGACGATGGCTCCATCATGTATTTATTCATTCCTTTAGTTTATTATGACATATAACTTACATGAAGAAGAATTAATGGGACCACTTATATCCTCTATCGCTTTGTTCATGAAATAATGTTTCAGTACGATGATTACATACATTCATATCATTGTGCTTTGTTAGCATTTGTCTCTTTATATCCATCTCTTCCTCCTCCTACCAATCTCCCTTATTCTCCTGCTTTCTTCTTGTAAGTTGTACATATCTGTGTGTGCATACAGAAGCACATATTGTCACATCTAGATTCTGCATATGAAAGAAAACATGTGTATTCTTTAAAGAGGAGAGTTGTCATCACAGTGTAATGACAGGGCGTGACTGGGACATGTCTGGAGCTACACAGAGGGTCTCAATTAGTGTCTGGAAACAGAGTTGCTAAGCTTAAAAATAGTCACACAATTTTAAAATATAAAGTGTAGGTTAAAAATTTGAATTTTAAATGTGTCTGTCCTTCATTAATGTGTTGCCTATACTTTTCAAATGAATCTATACCATATTGTTTTATAAAAAAATATTAGATGGAATATGAGAATATGAAATGTTATTTAAATATAGTAATGATTTTCCCTGAGTAGAAAAGTGTGTTTTGTATTAACAAAGTAGAATAAAATATTTAAAAAGATTTTTCTCTACTTTTTAAAATTATTTTTGTCTAATATTAGAATATGCATAGTATTTTAGCATGGTGGTACATGAATATTTAATTATTTGTGCTTATATGTGAGTGGGCATAGTTATAAATATATGTGTGTTTGCATATGTGTGGGCTCATGTGTATGATACGTGTGTGTGTGTGTGTGTGTGTGTGTACATATATGTGGAGGTCAGAGGTTAACACTGGGTGTTTTCCTTGATTGGTCCCCACCTGCCCTATGGAGTCAGGGCCTTTAATTTGAACCCATGGTATAGCTTGTCATAGCCATCCAACATTTAAGGGGTGCTGGGACCTGAACTCTGGCCCTCTTGCTTTCCCCCTGAGACAGCTCCCCAGCCCCTGGGTGCTCATGGCTCAGTTCTTCTTTTGTTGCCCATCAGTACCAACTCCAGCTTAGGGGACAGGGTTAAAGTGGGTTAACTGACTCCCCATTGCCCTGTTCTGATGAAAGCATATGGTGTAGACACGGCATGGCATTGACTAGGGACTGCAGGTTATCTGCTGGCAGCATGACTGAATTCTGAGTCAAGAATCTTAGGGAGACTCATTTCACTGCTCTTACACAAGCCTAAGCCCCAAGGAACAGACAGGGTTACTGCCATGGAGCCCATTGCCAGGGCGTATGATGAGACCTTTGTGCTATCAAAAATGCCGCAACCTTTTACACAGTCGATTTACGTGAAGTATAGAGGAAATTCTAAAGCTTGGGTTACTCCGTGACAGCATAAAGATGGCCAGGCAGCCATTATGGTCCATCATGTCACCAGGTGCTCTTTAACCACCAGATTACTGACAAGATGGATGTAATGGCAATGAGGAAAGTGTTCAAGTATGACTATCTCTCATGTCAGCCCGCAGTCCACCACCTGGGTGAGCTTGGCTCATTACAGTGTCCTCCTTGCGGAATAGCAAACAGAGGCCACACAGCTCAGTGAAACAGCCCCATCATTGCAATTTTATTCTTATTTTCAAAATAGACCCAAAGGCTACAGGCACACTCATGTGTCAAGTTTCCAGCAGCGGTGGATTTCAGTGGCAGCCATAAGCCTCAGCGACAAGTCCTTACAATGAGAAGTGACAGGTTTCTAACGGTCGCCGTACTAACAGGTATTGCTAGGACAGAAGCTGGCTTAGCGGACCAGTTTGCCAGTTCCATGGGACTGCTGTAGCCCCAGCTAAGCCACTGGTACTCATGCTGACCCTGTGACTTCAGCTGTAGTGCCAGTTAGATGCTATGACAAATCCAGGCTCTCAGTTTGGACAGCCAGGTTCCTGTGCCTGGGAGACTAGGAAGCAAGACACATCGGCGAAGGAGGCAAGAATCGGTGATGTATCCTGGAAGAAAGCGAGAGTTCTCCAGCCTTGTGAAAGTAGAGTGCTCTTCAGCAGTCACGAAAGGGGCAGTGAATTGTGGCTGCCAGGAAGGAAGGGCAGCCGAGTCTGTAATCAACAGCTGCACATCTAGAAAGCTAGGAGGTCAGACATGGCCCCAGGCCCTACGGGGACAACATAATTGTTCCCCGTAAGGAGGCTGTAGTTTACTGGGAGATAAAAATGTCAGGAAATCATACAGGCTTCTTGCTTTCTGATGAATCCAAGATAGGGTGAGAGTAAAGGAAAATGGTAGCTAGCTATTTTGATTTTCATTTACCAGCTTGTCTGTCTAAGCACATATATGTTTATACGTACATTCTGTGTTTTGGAGTGCTGCTTTTGTGTGCTTTTCCTTCCTAGCACTGAAACCTCACACACCCGACAGTCTAATTAGCTTTATTTCTTCCTTCTGTCTGCAGTACCTACTAGCCCAGTCTGACCCTTAGGTGATGGGTAAAGTGCTGTGTCCATAATGGCAGTGTTTGGCTTGGAATGGAAGTAGCTCTCACATTGAGCATTAGTGATCTGGCCTTCCCGCCCCCTGTCATTCTTGATCACATCACACCCTGCATTTTGTTTTTCTACATATCCCTTTTGATGTGTTAGTAATTAGTTCCATGTGTTCAGAAACTCCGTTTTATTTGCTACTAAAACATGAACTCAGTGCCTAGATGGATTACAGCTAACTTCATACCAGTAAATAGTTATTGAATGAATAACCATTCCCTACATTCAGATAAGCTTCATCTCCTCCAGGAAACTTCGTGTTTCATTGACAGTTACTACACAGTTCCATCAAAGTACTTATAATACCTGTTCTAATGATGAACTTCACTAGCCTCACTTGGCCTGAGAGCCAAGGCAGGCACATCTTTCCCATTAGGTTTTGTGAGTTCATTTCTACTTACCGAATGACTTCTGAAATAAATGAATAAATCGTGACATGCTTCAGGAACAGCCGTGAGATTTAATCATATGTACCAACTTCATCTACCAGAATCATCAAAGAAGTAAAAAATATCATCACAGAATAAATTGGAAAGTTTTGGGTCAATTTCACTAAAAGTATGTTGAATTTTATTTTGGTAATTTGAATAGAAGACACACAGATAATCTGGGGTTGACACCTGTTCTGACTCTGTCTGTAACTAACTTGAGACCCGAATGTAATGAATGCTGTGTGTCACACTATACCTAGCCCTTTAACCAGGGCTCTGTGTGTGGTATCCACAGATGCTCAGACCAACAATGCCCTTAGGGTTCAGTCACCCAGCCATCTTACAAGGAAGGAAGGACTTGTCACAGCTGGCGTGATGCCCCGGGTCAAGTCTGGTGAATAACAATGATAGAGAACTGAGTGCCTGTCCATAGTTTGCTAGACCCACAGCTTCTGAGCTTGATAATTCTATCTGGTGCATAGCTTTATTGATTTGACTAGACCACACTAGGTAACCAGAGGAAAGATCTCCCAAGGCCCGTCTTCAGATGTGAATGTGTGCTCTCAAGAAATGTATAGTCTAGTTGGGAGGAATAATTAAGTGTACATGTGATTACACTTGAGAGGAATGCATATGAGAAATTGCCCCGGGAGTGGTCCCAAGGGGCCATAAATTCCATTCTCTGATGTTTTGTGGGCATCCAGCTGAAGAAGGCATGAGCTGGGTCCCAGGAATGCAATGGTAACTGCAGCAGCAGCTTCGCTGACCAGTGTATTACTTTCCAGCTTCTACAGGAAGACAGGTGTGTAAACATATTGACATAAAATGAAAAATATTTTAAAATTGATTTCATTACGTTTACTGTGTGCATGCGCGTGCATTTGTACATGTGGGTGTGTGGGTGCTACTGAACATGTGTGGTAGGGAAAGGACAATTGCAGACATATTTATCTCTTTCAGCCAGGTTGGCCCCAGGGAATGACCTCAGGTTGTCAGCCTTAGTGGCAATCACCTTCACTCTTGAGCCATTTTGCAAGCCCCAAATGAGCACAATTAATACAAATGTCATAGAAGATGAGGTGAGTAGCATTTTGCTCAACTGGAGCTTCATGTTGGCTCCCTGGTGTGACACCCTAAAGCTGAGCCCTTACTGATTGTGTAGCATTTAGTAGGTACCAAACATTGCTGAGGACTGTATCCATAGATGGCCTTTTATCTTGGGTGGTGTGTGAGTGTATGCTTGCATGTATATACGCTTGTGTACAGAGTCAGATGACAGGATCTCTGGTTGAATATGGAGCCCACCAATTGGTGAGGATGGTTAGCAAGCTAGCCTCAGGGATCCTCCTGTCTTGGGCTCTTAGTCCCATCACTGGCATGCACCTCCCCACCCAGATTTCAAGATGAATGCCCAGGCCCTCATCTCATGTGTCTCTCACAGAAATCCTATCAGGTGCTAACTGTTGCTATCTCCATTAACCAGCGTGAAAACCAGTAGAGAAATGACCATTCCAAGGTTACATGATCGATCGGTAAGGGTGGGAAGCCTAGTTCTAGGGGCAGGTGGTAAGGCCTCATAGCTAGTAGAACTCAAATTACACCTTCCAGAATCTTGGAAGGCAGTTATCTGGAGCATTGTTTTCAGTGTTAATAGTAGCATTTTGGGGGTTATTTTAAAAAAGTAAACACTTGTAGAAAAATGTATAGAACACCAATAGGAAATTCATAAAAGACAATTAAATTATTTCCAAGTATGTAGAACTTTTTAACCTCACTAACAAGAAATGAAAGGAAAACAAAATCCCTTCTGTACTCACTAACTTGGAAAACACTTCATCTAATTATTGCTATACCCTTTCCATCAAAAGCCTCAAAAGGTCACTTTTTTTAAAAATTTAGCAAATACACCTTCAGGAAATTATATGAAGGGAATTGAAATTTATGTTCAAATTAGTCCACCAGTGAAGACATTTACTATATTTCTGTTCACAACTATGTCAAACTGAAAGCAGTGTAAATTCCCAACAGCATGGGATGGGTTGAATAAGTCATGGTGTTGCCTCACAGGGGACATCTGTGGAGTACTGCCATGCTACATTGAGGGATGATATTAAATGACATCAGAAGTTATTTCTGATTTAGGATTACGTGTGATTTAAGTTATTAAGTGGTATGCAGATCACATTCCCATTTTCATAAACACTTTTGTAAGTTTAGGAAAAAGTTACTATTATTCATCTTAGTGTGGCAATGAAACAGGAAGCTGTTTCCGTCTTCATACTATCACTTTTACTTATCCTTTCCTAGTTTCTGCACAGTTAAAACACATCATCATTACATAATGGAAAATGTTTCCTTTCTGTCATGTGTATATGTGTGTGCCTGTGTGTAAGTGCACATAAGTACAGATGCCTGTGGAACCCAGAAGAGATTGTCAGACCCCCTGGAGCTGCAGGTACAAGCGGGTGCTGGGAGGCAAGCTCAGGTGTTACTCTAGGTCACCTAGCCATCCCTTCAGTGCGAGCAACTCTTCTTCGAGTGAGTTATCTTTGTAAATAAGGCAGGGCAAGATGCTTCGGCAAGAGGACACAGTGGAACAGGCTAGCTGAGGCATGTTGGGGAGGAGACAGTGCATTTCCTAGGAAAGCTGAGCAGGATAGCCCTGGCTGTGTTTGCAGAGCTCAGGAGTTCTGGCTGGCTTCTGTGGATAATGAGTCCCTAACAGGTGTTGTGCAGGAGGCAGATGGAGATGGCCAGAATCCATTCCAGAACCTCACTTTGCAGACGGAGAGAGGGAGCCTGCAGGGAGCCTGAGGGTAAAGCCCAGTTATGGTGAAGGAAGAGATGGTGAACAACTTAAAAAACGAAACAAAACAGCATCAGGTTTCTCCAATAACCTCAAGGAGATTTGGTGAATGGATATGGGGTGGCAGAAAAAAGGGCCTCAATCAATGCTTTGGTTTCTTATCAAAATGTTTTCAAGTGTTTGTAATCTTTCCACTAAGGCTTATTGCCTTTAAAAATTATATATATATATATATATATATATATATATATATATATATATATAATTAACATGGAGGTCAAAGGCTAACTCAAGGAAGGAGATGCGGGGTTTTCGGGATTGAACTCAGGCCATCAGGATTGGCAGCAAGGACCTTTACCTGCTGAGCCATCTCACTGGCCCCACACTGAGGCTTCTGACACAAAAAGAGAAAGAGAATGACCTGGTAAGATGGGGTGTTCTTTGTAAACGCCCCAATCGCAAAGGTTTTCTGAAAGCAAGAGGATGCGTAGAACTTTCCTGAACGCAAACTGGGTACTGGAGAGACCATGCAAGTTTTAATCTGGGAGACAAGAAAAATGTAAACTATAATAAAGGTCTAGTTGTGATAAGCAAACTATGCCTGGGGCAGATGATCTCTGAGGGAGTTCAGACTCTGCTGAAACACAGTTACAGGGAAAGCAGTGGCAGATAAATCTGGAAAATTTAGAACTAGACTAAATAACTTTGTTATTTAGTCCTACAATTGTTTGCTTAACATATAAGAAATACAGCCCTTGTGAGGCTTTTTGGACCCCAGATGTCACACAGAAGACAAATACTAATAGCATCAGCAATGGTGTGCCACAAAACAAAAATATTTATAGCCACTATTTTAAAAACATTTACTATTTGAATATTTTTAAACATTTGGAGCCAGCTCTTAGTTTCATCTATGAACGCGAGGGTCATCACTCTCATCTTATAGATGAGGAAACTGAGGCACAGAGGGCCTAATAAATCTAGCTAAGATCATAACCAACAGGCAGAGAAGCTGACTTCAGATTCTCCTCAGTTAGACTCTAAAGTTTGCAGGCCAGATGGGAGGAGTCATTTGATACAAGGAGTTCTCTTTGGGCTATAAGATGAGATCTGAGGTGTTACCTATGAGCAGCAGCTGGTCTTGTGGAAACCAAGAAGATCCTAGGCTCAGTGGACAGCTTTTTCATGTACCAGATAGATGGGTTGTATGTGACTGGGGGTGCAGGAAGAAGGTCAGCATGGAAGAAGAGAAGAAGACAGGTGCAGGCTTTGAAATAGTTCGTCACAGAGGAAGGCAAGACTCACAAGCTAACAGTGGAATTGGGTTTCCTTGGAGAGTGGTGTTACCCGCTATACTCTAGTGACTAGAGCATCTTGGTTGGCTGATAACTGGATGTCCCTGCCTTCTTAGGAATTCACAATACAATGGGAGTGTAAGGGGTGAAGTCAGGATTCTATGAGCAGAAATAGCTTGGGAAAGGGCATAATGCAGAAATCACTCTACAGAAGCAGAGTAACGTGCTTCCATAGAAGAGACTTAGGTAGAAGGCACAGACTTAGTCTTGGAGAGTTGTAAGGCAAACTGCATGATTATGACACCCAGCCCCACAATTATCAGTGTCACCAGATAGTAGCTTCTGAGCAACAGTTTGGCCTTGGTTGATTTCAAAGCCAGGGCAAAGGAAGCCATGGTGAACGTAGGATGCTGTCCTGTGCCAGAAAGCAACGAATGCTCAAATATCAATGGGATAATGTTGAAAGGACACAGGGAGCCTGGAGAGGCAGCTGGAAAGAGAACTGACTGAATTGGAGACAAGTGAACAATAACAATAAAGTGAGTAAGTAATAAGAAAGACGTCTTTGCCTCCATGAAAGAAGGAGGATGGATAGAAATACAGAGAGAGGGAAGAGAGGTCGCATAAGTACAAAAGCAAATAAATAAATAAATAAATGTAGAATAGTGACAGAATTAGAAAACAATCACTTGCAATGGAATAGAAACATTGCCAGTGTGAGTAAAAAATATTGGATTTCCAGGGGAAAGGATATTTTCATACATTGAATCACCTTGAATTTACTATTAATTACAAAATTTAAATGCATATTTATAATACCTATGTCCAGTGAGTAATACATCTCAGATTTGGCATCACTGCCCCTGAGCAAACGATCAGTGGGTACTTCATTATGTGGAATATGGTGGGAAGCCTAGAGCATAAAGTGTGGTTACCACATGTTAACTGCTTCTAATCATGACAGAACAAATATACACTACCACTGGCCTGAACTCTTGCAAGGTCTTAAAGGTAGACAATGTGGGGAGGGTGTGATTGTTTTCACTCAAAGGAAACTTGACAGTTCTGGAACCAAACACAAGCTGTGAAACTTAGTTGTATCCTAGATTTGTGAGGATGATAAATAATCATGTTAAGATAACTGGAGAGATTTGTGGAAGATGGTTTAAAAGAAACCTTAAGTTGACTGATTTTTGGATTTCCATAGAATGAGCCTGGGTATGCCTTGACTGTGATAATGTCCTTGTAGTTAGAAAACATCAAGCTTTTATGAGCTTAGCCCAGAGGACCGGTATCCAAATGACTCCTACAAAGTTTTTAAAGACACCTGGGTCTGTTTTCAACTAATATTTTTAAAAATGTGTCTTTTATGGTTCTACCAAACAATAGAAAATTGTTAAAATTATCAATCCAGATTTCAGTGTTAAATTACGGAAATGACTTTTTTTTTTTTTTTTTTTTTTTTTTTAACAATTCCCAAGTTTTTAAAAATTATCTCAGGTTCTGCCTTCTACAAGAAGGAAATAGTTTATGAACCAAGATAATGTAAAGTGTGAGACTAGATAGATTTGGTAGAATCATGAAAATGGGCTATACCCAGTAACTTCACCCCTACATGTTTATGATAATAGCATAAAACTTATGTCCATGAAAAGTATTTTTTTCATTCTCTGCACAGTCATTTGAAATTGAACACATACCAATAGTCCTCAAGCGGGCAAATGCAAGGATTCTTTATGCTCATTCAGTGGGAAATCAAGAGGAGTGAACTATGGATAAATACAGCAAGATCATCAGAGATCAAAAGCATTATACAAGGTTAATGAAGTCAAACCCCAAGGCTAGGAAGAAGCCTCAGCTGGTAAAGTATTTGTTGTGAAAATATGAGGCATTGAGTTCAGATCCTTAGCACCCACATAAAATCTGAGCATGGTGGCACATATCTGTAACACCTGTACTCGGATGCATCAGACAGGAAGAAGTCTGGAGTCACTGAAAAACTGCCTAGCCCATTGGGGAACTCTAGGTTTGGCGAGTCTCCATTTATAAAGAAATGGGTTGGAGAACAACCAAAGAAGACACCTGAGTTTAACCTCTGGCCTCCCCATGCCTTTGCATATGAATCACATATGTACCACACACACACACACACACACACACACACACACAGAGAGAGAGAGAGAGAGAGGGATAGAGAGAGAGAGAGAGAGAGGAAGAGAGAGACCAGACTTTAAAGGTTATGACCGATATGATTACATTTATATCATAACATTCTTAGAAAGATAATACTACATGATCAAAAACAGAGTGTGAATTTAATTTAGCAGCTGCTATCAAGAGAAAGAGCAGGGAAGACTTATGGCTAATGGACTGTTTTGAATCCTAATCATGTCACTGGTTGCCTATGTGTATTAGAAGTCTCAGATCTGACACTGAAGGGTCAAAATTATTTTACCTTGAAACATAGAGACTAGAAATAATAAACACTGTCATTGTTTAATTCTAATACTAGCAAGACATTCAAAGAACATTCCAAATTTGATAAATAGAGTATGTTTAAAACTGATCAACCTATACATTGCTGATTTCATACTATTCTGGATGTGTGTTTTATTTCACTAAAATTTTAAAACATAAACAATTCCTTTGCTTCAGTATAGGCACACTGTTGTACAGGTGAAAATGATGCTTTGACTGGCTGCATAACATGTTAGCAAGATCTCCTGCTCAGTCTAAGATTAGGAAATTATTTCATACGATAGTAATATGCTTTTCTGTTCATTCATATTTCCTTTGCTGTAGTGCAGAATGAAAGAGGTATAACCAACCCCTTCCTAAGCGTCTGACATGAAGATATGGATCACTCAGGTATGCTGGTCTTTTCAGCTGCTCATCATGTATGACCTCTCTGTGTCCACCAATATTGTTGACACATCAACCACCAATTCCCTCCTCCCTTTAAAAGTGTCACATTCTTATGGTCAGTAAGAGCAGTACTGAAAATATTGGTCTGCTCTAGCAATGGTACAATGCCAGATGACCTACAGATGCTAAGACAATCACATATACACTGTGTGTAACATTTAGGTCATATTCTTTATTTTTATAGTGGAGAAAGGAAATGAGATGTGGTAATTAAATGTCAGGCATTTCATTAGGTGTCATTTTATTCAGTTCTCAGCATTCAGCTCAGAATATTAATTCCTTTGCATACACCCAGCAATGGATATGGTGACTTTACCAGGTCTTCTGGAAAAATTTTGTTGTTTTTCTTGGGAGCCAGCCTGAACTTTGGTGAGAAGGCTACTGTTCTAACTTCATTGCCAGCATACTAAATGTCATTCCCCTCCCCCCAAATCTATGGATGGTCCTCGGGTGAATTGCTGCCTATGATGGAGCGGACAATATCTTTTTCTACGTGGTTGGGTCCAGAGTGAGGTATGTTCATGTCACATGTATGTGGGACACTTTCTTTCTAGGAAGTGATTGATGACATCAGTGGCTAGCTGAAGCCATTAGCATCAGTGCCATCCCAGCTCAACCTCAGGAGCCTCAGACTCCATAAAAATTCTACTGCATCAAATACTCAGACTAAATTCTACAAAGTGATGGAAATTTGTCCTCAAGTGACAGCCTCCTTACCACAGAACTTATAGGCTCATGAGCTTGGATTTCTTCCATGGACCAATTCCAGCTGTCCTACCTTTTGATGATTTATTTCAGATACCTTCCAGGCTTTACCTAGGAACTCCACCATGAAAACTCAGAAGGAATTCTAGGTAGTTGTCATGGCAACCCCTAGATATCATCTTTAGAATGGCCCATGGCTATTGAGTCCAGATTTATCATAATTATATTTCTATATGGAAGGCAAGCCCTTCCTAGGAAACCACACCCTAGAACATGAACCAGATTTGCAATTATATGGATCACTCTAACATTGTGCTTGTAGCAAGGTTTTAATGCACTTGAATATTGGCTTATTGGTGCTTCCTTATATTAATATGGGCCTGGGTATGCTTCAAGTGCCATGAGAAGAGGCAGCCACCTGACTTCACTTCAGGAAAGAAAGTCAGACATCAATGACAAATTGGTACCAGCTACTTACTATCTTTATTCACCACCTATGGTGAAGAGTGTGTGCTGAGCCCTTATTTTGGAGTCCCACTTGTATTTCCTTTTGTTTCATGAACCATACTTGAAACAGTGGCCTCACAAAGACCAGTTACAGAGGATCCACTTCATGCAGCATGGACTGGACTTGCCCAGCATCCTGTGCTGTGGGTGTTTGTCTGGTACTGCCATTGCAATTTTTATTGCATCTCATGATGTGCACAGATGTGCTTAGTAAGCATCCCAAGAGGTAGAGAGACTCTGCTCAATATCCCTGTTCCCAGATGATGCTACCTTATAGAATCTCTTTCTGGGCTACCTCCTCTGGGATGCTGTAACCGTGTGAAGTCTCTGGATTTTGGTGTTTTAACAAGGGTTTAATTACTAAGGTAAGTGTATGCACCTGCTAAGGCATTCCTAATTATTTGATAATGGTGCAATCTTTCTCAATACAGCCGGTTTTGTGGTGTAAGCTTCACTAATGAAGCACACTGAGAGAACACATTCCCCCAATGTTGGCAAAGCTTATTTAAATTAAATAAATTTGCAAAGGACTGAATTTTTACTACTGGCCTCAACAATTATGCATCAGTATTTCATGATGCAAACTAGTAAGCATGTGTCAGACTGAAGCCGCCTTCCTATGATGATTGTTTTCAAAGTATCTTTAAATGGCATATTATTAGTATCACTCAAATATTTTTATCTTTTTTAATTCCTCCACACACCCCACCTCATTTTAAATATAACTGCTGAAAAAAACAAAAACAAACAAAAGAAAAACAGAAAAAGAAATTTAGCTTGTCTTTGTATTTTTCATTTGGCAGTAGTGAAGGCTTTCCCCCCTTTCCTTTCCACCTGATTCTTCCCATTGCCACATGTGGTCTGCAGTGAGGAAGTAATCAGATCATTGCTGTAACATCTGCAAGTAAGAACCTTGCCTTGCAGCCTCTCTGGAAACTTGCTGATGGCTGGCAATTGCAGTATGTCAAGAGTGGTGGTACATCCAAGTGGTTCAAACTTTTGTTTGTTAGGGACTACAAAAAACAGAACAAAACAAAAAAGAAAGTTCCAATAGGCAGATGGTTTTGGAGTCACTGTTGGGAGATACGCTGGGGAAACACCCAGCCATTTCTCAAGCATGCACATTCATTTTAGTACATGGAAGAAAATGAACAGATCTAAAAAGGGTCCATGTTTTTTGTTTCTTCCAAAGTATTTGAATGAATTGTCAGGTTCAACAGAAAGCCACCATTATTATAGCTGTCCAAGGTGATACGAATGAATTTATTTAACTATGGAATTCTATTGAAATTTTATGAAAACCAAATTATTTTATTTTTAAGATAGCATGCCTGTAGCTTACTTATTAGAGTATACAGGAAGACCTATATACCTGTATTTCAGTACTGCTTAAACTGGCGTGGTAGATAACACCTATATCCCAGCACTCAAGAGGTAGGGGCAGAAGGGTCATGTGTTCAAGGTGATCTTCAGCTACAGGATGAGTCAAAGGCCAGCCTCTTTTTTTTTCCAGTAAAATAGAAATCATGTTACACTCATTAATTATGGCTATCAATTTCAAGTATTTACAAATGGAGACAGGACAAATGAAAACATAGACAAATTTAAAACTCTAAAATAGAAGGACTGAGGGAATAGTGATGTGTTAGGTGTGGTCAGGACTCTGTTGGAGCTGACCAAGAGAAGCCTTCTACTGTTCCCGGAGGGAGACCATTGCTTTGTAAACCACTGGCTCACCTGAAGCTAAGGCCAGGCTAGTCTAGATTACACTAACCCTGTTTTGTCGCTGGTCACAGAGGCTGGAAAATGTGCTAACTGGGGAGCAGAGGCATGGGGGTGGGGTGCAGCAGAAATAAAACTTGCAGCAGCAGGCAAATCAGAAGGCAGAGGGGGCCTCCCAGCTGATTCCTCAGCATCCTAGAGATTTCTGTTATTAATGTGGCTTGGGGCATGGACTGCTGATAATTACTGCTAGCTGGAATAATTAATAAGAATAATTGCTCAGCGTGGAAAGGGAAAGGGAAGCTCTGGGAGCAGGAAGAGGCAAGCCAGAGGAGTGGGAGACTCCCAGAGCGCATTGATACAGACAGGAAGTTTAGTGGCAAGCATCCTGACAATCCAGGACTTGTCTGGATGCCAAGGGCGAAAGTTAAGAGCTGCTGAGCATGGCCCAATTCAATGGTCCAATCTTGGAAGGCAGTGGAGAAGCAGCCCGTTGTGGCTTCAGGGAGAAGTGATTCCCTTTGGAATAATAGGTGGGGGTTGTGTCAAATAAAAAAAAAATTATCATGTGTAAAGAATTAAGAAATGGCCTTCAGTGAGCAGATAAGTGTGCCAACGGTGTGAGCCCAGTGGAAATGGCGGCAGACAAACTAAAAGGAGGATAGGTAAAGAACGATGTTCAGTTGAGGGTTTGTGAGAGTTTATCTCAGCTTGAAAGGAGAGAAGCCTCCATCGGTAGCCAAGCATCGGTGTAAAGTCACCACGATTTTGATGTAATAGGGTCAATTTTCTCCACACTATCCAGAGCTGCCAGCACACTGCTCAACACTGCAGCTTTTTGGATATTACACTTAAATGCGCCCCCAAATGCATACACTTAGAGGAACTTTGAGAAGTGAAGGGGTACTAGATGGGAAAGCTTACACGTACACAGCATGGAGAATCTAGCCAGTCCATACAATGACCCCCAGTGAGAGAGGCCTCTGCCAAGTGCTGGGTGTTCACTGTGGCCCTCAGTGGGAAACCAGGCTGTTATGTATATGTTTCTGGCCTGGCAGGGTCCCACCATACTTGGACCCCAAATAAACACACAAGATTTATATTAATTATGAAACTGTTGGCCAGTGGCTTGGGCTTCTTATCGGCTAGCTCTGTCTTAATTATTAACCCATTTCTATTAATCTAAGTATTCCCACGTGGTCTTATCTTACCAGAGAATGGTCCGGACTCTTTGGCAACTCACATGGTGACCCCTGTCTGCCTACTCTTCCCAGAATTCTCCTTGTCTGGTAGCCCAACTATCCTGCCTGATTGGCCAAACAGTGTTTTTATTCACTAACCAATAAGAGAAACACAAACAGAAGGATATCCCCCATCACCAGGCATTTCATGTAACATTGCATTGTGAGACGAGAGAAACCCATGAGGGCTAGAAACAATTACTTCTGATTCTTTTTTATCTGTGAGAATCACGAAGACCAATGAAATCCAAAAGGATAGACTTGTCAAATTATCCCTACCCAGTGTTTGATTGTGAGCTTTGCCTCTTCATGCAAAATGCTGTAACCCTGTCTCCATCTTTGTAATGTAAGGCAAGGGTAAGAAGCCTACTAACATAGGCTATGGAGAGCATAGGCAGGCCCTTCCAAGGCCCACTTCTGGTCACCATGGAATGACATACTGCCATTGAAATCTTACAAACTTGGGGCACCAGCCAAGCTAGGTGAGCGGCTAACATGTTCTGGGAAGAGTGGTAGCACGTGCTGTTTGAGCTTTATTGTTTTCCTGTATCCCTGGAGAATTCCAAAGAGCAGAGTGCTAAGTGAACAATGCCTTACTTTTCAAAAGAACTTTTTTATTGATTCTTTTTGAATTTCATATCGTGCCCTCCAATCGCACCCATCTCCCCGTCTCTCCATATCTGCCCTCTACCCTCGCAACCTCCTCCCCTCAAAGAAAACAAAAAATTAAAATGATAAAAGACTGAAAACAAAAACAAAATATCTCATCGTGGGAGCTGCGATGTGTCGTGCTGTGTCATCCAGGCTTTCCTTTTACCCTAACAGCTTTACTTACAAGTGTTCACAGCAATGAGTCATGGGTCTTGTTCGAGGCCTCTGTCTTCGGCTACACCATCTATACTGGATCCTCACTGGACTCCTCTCAATATCCCTTGGTTACACCGAGTCATAGAGATGCAGTTTTGGTTCTGCAGGCCCAGCCCCTTCACATGGTCCAGCGATTCTCAGATGGGGCCTTGGATCAGAGACTGAGTAGTAGCTGATTTGGTCAGCCTGTCTGTTCTCAGGCCAGCACCACCAGGGCTCACCCCTGGCTCTCACTGTGCTTCAGCAGACTGGGGTATCTCCAGTGTCTTCTGCCCTGCCTGCACTGCACAACTGTGAGCAAGGGTCTCTCATGCCCAGCTGCCCCTTGGCTGCACACAGGGGCACCTCAGGTGTCCTCTACCCACCCGGCCTAGCAGTTCTGGGCAGGCCCCAAATCCAAACAATGTCTTTTTAAAGACTGTGGCAAGATAGTCAAGTGTAAGAGATCTTCCTAGATTTAGAGGTAGAGAATGCCTCCAGATGACGGAGTGGCAAGAGAGAGCTAAGGAAAGGTCTAACTCTGATCATTTGTGTTATTAGGACACTCTCCTCTCCCCCAATGTGCTGCTCTTGGCTATGCACTACTGAACGATCCTCTGTGGACCTTTTCTCTTGCATATACTGTTCTGGCCGATGATCTCAGGAAGGGTGGACTTTAGCAACACCATTAAGTTGGTGCTTGCGCCTAAATATGACAAGGTTATCAGAATCCTAACCCCTAGGTATACCTCAGAGTTTGAGGAGATCCTATGGCTGAAAATAGGAGTTGGGGATGGAGCTCAGTGGCAGAGTGATGGCCATGAGGTCCTGAATTTAATTTGCCATAATACCAAAACCACAAAACAAAGCAGTCAGTTTCTCTCTCAGCTTTCAAATATGATGGCTGACAGGTGGAGGGAGTCTTTGGCATAGCTGAATTGGAGGATGTCTACCTATAAGGACTTAGGGAACAGGCAGTAGTGGGAAGGCCAGGATCCAAGTTTGGAGACCTTGTGACTAACCCTTAAGGTTTTATAGCTCCCAGAACGGTCGGCTAAATACTTCAATCTATGCAAGGAATGAAAGAAAGCCTGATAGAAAGATACAGCAGCAAGTTCCAGGATTCTCAATTCTCCAGAGTGACCTTGAACAAAACCTTAACCTCCATAAACTGGATGAAATATTTTATTCTTTAATCTCTAACAGTTATGATATATGTAGTCCATGACTAAAATTTGTTAAGTGGCATTTTTTTAAGTGTTGAGTAATTTTGCTTTTATAAGTAGTCTAGAAATCAAAACTCACCCTTGTTCATTTTTGGGGATGATGAAACTCCAGGATTATAAGACAAGGGTGGCCAGCTTAGATGGCAATGCTAATAAGTGGCTGAGTCACTTAGTGCTAGTCTTTCCTCCTGACCTCTACAATGGGCAATCATATCACCCTCTATCTACTTCTACTCTTTCATGCCTATCTACAAAGCATGGACAGCATCTCCGCTCTACCTATGAATGGACCTTCTCTGCTTCCCTTCAATAGCTGCATTTAATGTTGGCTTTCTCCTAGTTTAATCTCTTCTAGAATAATAGATTAAGATCAAAGGGTGCTACTGTATCTATTTTAGAGTATCATGGAGATAGGCTAGACATCATCTTTGCTAAGATTCTGATCTAGGTAGTTGTCTTATCTTACTTATCAATAAAGAACTCCAGGATTGACTGCATCAAGTTTTTGACGTCTCAAGAGACCAGGTGGAACCAAATGGAAACCCTTTGCTAATTTGTGAAGAGTCTTTCATTTAGCTGTGTCTGAGGCCAAGATGGTCTCAAGAAATGCTCTGGCAGCACCCAGTCCTTTGAGACTAGCAGAGGGAGGGGATGTGAGCTTCCTGGATGCCTTTGGGTACATTCCACCCCTGAGTGGAATTGCAGGCAATCTGAAGTCCCAAGAGAACATGTTCCCAAATATAAGTTTTTAACTTGTTTACCTTCAGCTTGGAGCCATTCCCTGTGGGCCCTGCCATTGGCATTCAATCTAGCCGCA
The DNA here is from genome assembly GCF_943737965.1 of Phodopus roborovskii. Classification (NCBI taxonomy): domain Eukaryota; kingdom Metazoa; phylum Chordata; class Mammalia; order Rodentia; family Cricetidae; genus Phodopus; species Phodopus roborovskii. The sequence continues at coordinate 15,312,478 of NW_026126563.1, forward strand.
TCTTCTGGCGTGGGGGCTATGTCTTTTCCCAGCTTGGCTGAAGGCTATTTTATTTCCCAAATGCTTCAAAATGGAGCCAAAGTGTCCTTGTCCCAAAGGAGCAAACAAAACACTGGCAGGGAATGGAGGCTTTCAAATGTCCTCTCCCCATGTTCCTTAGGGATAAAGCCACATCAGAGGGGATCAGCCCTTTAGCCTTCTTGTCTCTAGACTTAGCTGACTGGCTCAGACCAAATAGACTTCGCTATTTCCATGACTGTAGGTCTTTCCTTCTTCATTGCTTTGTGCTGCCCTTGAGGGTGACCTTGAGAGCCTTCTCCCTTTTTAGGATGAAGTTCAACTCCACAGAAAGAGAAAGAGCATGGCAATGTTTTATATTTAGGCTCAAAATGTCTGCTTTGCCAACTTTACTACTTTGATGCCTAGAAAAGTAGGTGTGCAGTGAACAAATGGATTGAGAAGATCTAGCATGCCCCGGGCCAGAGAAGTAAACTCTTTTCCCACCCAATAAGGTAGACATTGAATTACTTAGTTGCTTAAAAATATCTCCTTCTATTGTCCTGTTTTGTCATTTGGGAATAAAGTTGGTGACTCTCAGCAATACTTTTAGAAGTTTTTCTTGAAGATCTGAGAAGCTAGCAGCCATCATTGCAGGCTGAAGCAGCAGAGTGGAGGGAGGAATTGCCTGGGCATGAGGTTACAGTTTTCTTTTTATAACTCCACCAACCACAAAGCAAAGGAGGAATCATTTTACCCTTTAGAATCCTAATGTTTCTGTCTTTACAAAGGAAGAATTGGGCCAGATAACCTTTGACCACATGTGTGGGGATGCTAAAAGACACAGGGCAAGCCAAGCCAGCTAGAAGTAGCTTCAGTAAATAGTGAGGAGTCCAACATTAGATGGTTCTAGTTTCATTTCTGTTCTGTGATAAAATGTCCCAACAGAAAAGTATTTTAGGGGAGGAAGAGCTTACTTTCCCTCACTACTCTTGGTTAGAGTCTATCACTTTAAGGAAGGCACAGCAGTAGGGACTAGAAGCATCTAGTCATGTCCCATCTACAGTCCAGATCAGAGATAAATAAATTCAAACTTGGTTGCTTCCTCTATTCTTATACAGTCCAGGACTCAAATCCAGGGAATGGTGTCACCCACAGTGGTCTGAGTCATCTCACATCAATTAACATAGTCATAAAGACAGTCCCTTACAGACATACTCACAGGACACCTCGACCCAACTAGTCATTGACTGGGACTTCTTTTCAGTGATTCTAGGTTGTGTCAAGATGATAATTAGAACTGACCAGAACAGTTGGGTCTGGCGATCCTTTGTCCAACTACAGTGTCAGGGAATAAGATTTTCTCCTTCTTCCTCAATGGCCCTATATGACTGTCATGGGAACCACTTGAAGGTGACAACCATCTAGAAAAAAATGCAAAGACTCCCCTGTCTTATGTGCTACCTAGAGAAAACCAACAGACATTCCTCATGTGTAACCTGAGAGAATTGCATTGTAATTACTTTGTTTAGATCCCAAACGATTTAGACCATTTGAGGTGAGGTTGGCCCCCTTGGTTGGGGAAAGATGCTCAGCCTTCTGCACAAATGCTGCAGAGGTTAACCACACAGGTTTGCAGGGAAGGGTGAGTAGAAAATAGCGGCTGGCTGGGAGGCCATTGACCCAATCCCATGTGGTCAGAAGAGAATAAGAAAAATGATAGAGAAGCTGAATATCAATGAAGAAGGGTGGGTAGTAAGGGAAGAGCAAATCCAATGTGAGTAGTCCCCAGAAGGCAGGGTTGTCACACGCCACCAGGAGAGTAAAGCAGTTCCAGATCCTCACTGTTAACCCCAGGTTCACCTTGCCAGCTGCTTCTACCTGGTCTGCTCAGGATCATGCCATTTGTCCCGCCTTCTGCTCAAGGGCCAGAGAGGTAGCCCCATGTCATCCAAGTGAGTTAGACCTGCCCCTCTCCCCTTCCTTTCTTCTCCCCTCCCCTCTCCTCTTACCTCTCCTCCCCTCTCCTTTCCTCTCCCTTCTCCTCTCCTCTCTCCTCTCCCCTGTCCTTCCCTCTCCCCTCCCATCTTCTCCCCTCCCAGTCATCTTTTTCTTTTCCTTTCCCTCTCCTTCCATCTCCTCTCCTCTCCTCTCCTCCTTGTCCCCTTCTCCCTTTCTCTACTCCTCTCCCTTCCCATCCCCACCTTCTTTCTCTTAGGCCGGGTCTTGTAATGCAGCCCACCTTGGCATCAAACTTTCAACCCTTCAGCCTCCCAAGTGTTGGGATTACAGCTGGCTTTTGTATTTCTCTGTTCAGTCAGATTTGAGTTAGATGCCACAATTGCTATCTTCCTTTCTCAAATCTAAAGTAAATCTATACTTGATACTTATTGAAAATATTAATATCAAATACTGTGCAAAGAAGGCTGCCTGTTTCCCTCTGTCTCTCTCCTCCTCCTTTTTTCCATTCCTCCTCCCTCCTTTCCCCCCTTTCTTCCTTCTTTGACACATTATGAAAGCTGCTGTGACCAACATTCTGCTAGGTACATTGTTATGAGTAGGTTTTCCCCCCCGCCGGTCTTGGCCCACCGCCGCGCCAGCCCCAAATAACACACAGAGATTCTGTATTTGATATAACACTGTTGGCCTGTTACTAGTTTCTTATTGGCTAGCTCTGTCTTAAATGTTAACCCATTTCTATTAATCTAAGTATTTCCACGTGGTCTCATCTTACCGGAGAGAGGGGCCGGTGTTCTTCTCTCTCCGTCCTCCATCTTGGATCTCCTCCCTAGTACTGTACATAGACGCGCAGGGTCTAAGGAATACATTTCCTGCATTTGTATTTTAAGTAAGCAACTTGCTGAGACAAACAGAAAACAGTTTCAAAAGAGAAATGACTTCCTATGGAAGGAAGGACTCACAGGCTAGCTTGGGCTAGAGTTCACAAAGTAAAGATCAAATAGTTAAAAATAAAAAAAAAAAAGAAAAAGAAAAGAGGAGAAGAAAAAAAAGAATATATAAAATCAGTGAGATGTCAAAAATATAGTTATTTGGAAAAATGGTACCATTAAATATGCAAAAGGAAGAATGTTAGATGACATGCAGTAAGATAACGCCAGGAAGAAAATGGCAGTACAGGGGTTGGTTTGGTGGTGGAGTGCTCGTTTGTACAGCAAGGCCCTGGCTCCAATCCCCAGTACAGAGATGAGGGAGGGAAGCAGAGAGGAGGGAATGGGAGGGTGAAAACTGGGGAATGGGAAACTCTAAGAAGTTCCCTTCCAAAAAGCCTCTCTCCTCTGGTCTGGCATGTCCCAGTCTGGGTCCCTCAGCTGGAGATGAGCCTTGATGGGCCGCTAAAAGCAGAGGAAGAGAGCACTTCACTCTGGTCCAGTGGCTCTGCTGGGAGCTTGACACACAGTTAAGGCAGCAAGAAGGAGCTCAGGAAGTATTGTGATGAGAATTCAATTAATTCCAGGAATCTCAGAAAGCAGGTGTGAACTCTGCCGGATATTAAAAGATCCCGAAGAGGAGTTTTGTAGCACGTCAGATCAATTTTAGAGGAGCTGGCAAATTGGCAGCTGCCTTGGAATAGCCTGGGCCTTTTCCTCACTGAGCCAAATAGTTTAAATCCTTCTTTCTGGGGGCCAGTGGGACTGGCGACCTCTGACTAGGCTAAAGTAGCAAGGTACCTCCAGCTCCCTGTCTGTGCCCCTCCGCCCCAGGAAGCAGGACAAACACCTGTCACCCTCAGAGGAGCTATTTCCAGCTGGTGGCAGGGCTCAGCACCAGAGCAGTTTCCTGTAGGTACTGGTCTGGGGATGGTAAATGACACAGTCTGACACCGGGGCTGAGAGCAGCAGGGGCTTCATACCCAGGAGGCAGGGGCCGAAAACCCCAGAAGAACAATGTGTTGGAGAAGAGAAGTGCTCAGTGGGACCCCGCAGGGGCCACTCGAGGGCCTTTAAGGACTTTATGTCCGCATGATTAGCCAAGATGAAGGGGCCAGCTGCAAACTTTAATTTCCTGATGACACAAAGGAACCATGAACAATATATAGATAGGATTTGAATTTGTAATAAGCAGTAGCTTAATCCACAACACAGGATAGTCTGAGTAGACAAAAAAAAAAAAAAAAAAAAGAGCCCTCATGAGGGAAGTTCTTAGGACCCATTCAGACCCACTCTTTTACTGACACTTTCTCTTGGAAGAACTACTAGGTTAGCTGTGGGAAAGAATGGGCACATTGGCTGGTGGACCCTGACTTCCTCCGCAGCCCCACCTCTAAGCAAGCAGACAAGCAGCATTTGTATAACGGCCTTGGATGCACCTGGCTAGGAGGTTGTCCTACAAGAAAGGAATGAGTGCATTTATCCACTGGGGATGTTTTGCCAGGCGCCAGCTCTCTGTTACTGAATCTTGAGTTCGAGAGAGGACTTTTTTAAAACGATGTTTTCTTCAGCAGCCACAGATGAAAATACAGACTTGCGTTTTTCGATGTTGTTTGGTTTTCAGTTGGGGTTGGAATTAAATCAGCCTTTGGAGAATCAAGTTCAACCTTCGCCTCTTCTCTTTCTCTTTTCTGAGCTAGCCATCCTGAAATGCTAAGGTTAGTAATTAAAAAAAAAAAGTTAGGTCAGAGTCAGCAGGAAGTGGCTTTAAGGGCAGGGAAAGCCTAGGACAAAAGGGGCCAGATGTTTTGTCAAGAGGCTATTCAACTTTTCTCAGAATAGAGAGCCTCGGTCTCTACAACTTGGAGAGACCCCTGTGGCATCAGCTTCCCTGTAAGCCTTAAAATGAGAAAGTCACATGTTGCATGTGGCATATCGCACATGCAGAAGTATCTTGAATCCTATGTGCTACTCTTATTAATTATGGAAAACCCCGCTGGGGACTTCACCTATATTATCTTATTCAGTCTGTATGACAAGCCCGCCAATGACTTCATCAACCCCGTTTTTCAGGTGACTTGGTTTGGACTATGAGACCTTATTGCATTTGCCCGTGGACAGTCCTGTTCTGCAGTGTCGTAGTTGAACTTGGTGCCCAGGCTCTGGGAGTCCAGAGGCTTGGCACACAGAATGACAAGGACACTTGGATCTGTAGGATGACTGTATTGTCATGCCTGGGATCTAAGTCTATGAGACCTCACTTGAGTTGCTGAGAGTCAACCTTGTAACATGGGTGTGAGTATTTACCCTGCTTCTGCTACACATGACTCATTCAAAGGAATGAAAAGGATAGCCTTTAAAAACTGTGTGTGTGCCTGTGTTTTCTAGAAGTGCATGTGTGTGTCAAAGTGCTTATGTGGAGGCTAGAGGACAACTATGTGGGGTTATTTTTGCCTTCCACCCTTATGTGGGCTCCTGGGATTGAATTTGGGTCATTAGGTTTATGCAGCAAGTGCCTTTACCCACTGAGCCATCTTGTTGGCCCAAGATACTATTTCTGAACCTGTACTCTTTTACACTGGTCACAGAATCCCTTCAGCAGTTTGGCTTTGGGGTAGGAAAGCAACAGGGTACTTCTTTCACTGAAAAGATTGCCGTTTTTTGTTGTTGTTGTCGAGGTTTTATTGTTGTTTGTGCTTTTTAAATTCTTTTGAAAACCACACCGAACAGCATGGGAACAACGTGTTTGTTTGACGAGAGCATCCTTCAGTGTGTTCTTGTCAATCAGTGTTAGAAACCATGGTCAAGTTTAAGAGTTCAGAAACTCGATCCTCCTATTCTGCTCTTTGGCATTGCAAGCTGCTTCAAGCTGAAGCTGGTTGGTTGGAGGCTTGCCAACTGCCAGGCCTGGATGATGGCCGTCTGAGCACAGCTGCTGGGACAACTGGGTTCTGTTCCTCGGGGAATGTGTCACCACCCAACTGCCTCAGCAGTGACTGGAATGGGTGAGGTTGAAAAGGAAGAAAAACCATTGGCCACGTGAGCCTCTATTGTTACAGGCCACTGCTGTTGCTTTCTTTGCACGGTTTGGCTTCTCACTTGCTTTCCGTTTTCTCTTAGTTCCCCCAAACTCTGTGTAAAGGCAGAATGTTGCATCACCTACTGGGGGGACCCTGTCAGCCACAGTCTGTGAATATTTATGACCCATAATATTCCAGAATTTTGCCTGTGGAGGTTTGCCTGTGTCAGAGTTGGAGACGCCATCCATACTTTTTGTCTAGGACAACTGAGCTAATTAATTATGTGACCAAAGATCATAGGAGCTGCGCACAGGGGTCAAGGAGGTCTTGGGGGCCCAGGCCTGACAGCTCTTGGCACATGTTGTTGCAGCTTAAGTTATAGTTTTGATGATTCAGTTTTCCTCGGTTCTCCTCCTCCTCAGTGCCAAGCAGCTAATTTGGGGGACTGATGCATGACGAAGCCTTCCCATCTGTGGACAACCATGTGTCCATCTTATTAGAACCATAGGGTCCTGGGGAAGGGGAGGAATTTGTTCACAACCCATGCAAAGCATAGGCTGAAAGGGGTTGGGTGTGGGCGAGTGTGTGAGATTAAGAACCTTAGTCCACAGAATTGGAAGAGAGTGCAGGAATCACTCACACCTGTTGTTCTGCCTCTGAAGAACCTGTTCGTGGGTGAATTCATGACAAGATTCCTCTGCCTGAAGATCTGTGATAACTTGTCTTTTCCAACATGTCTACCATGCTGAGTTGCTGTTAGAAGTAGATGGTTTGGCATGATGAAAAGCTAGGGAAGAGATTTTATGCTTTAGGTCACCTATTTGTGCATTGTGTTTTGACACTAAAATCACATACTGTATAGAAAGGCAACACAATCAGGCATACCAGATTTGTTTTTTTTTCTCTCTCTCTCTTTAAGATTTGATTTTATTAGTACAATTAAGTGTACATCTGTGTTTGGATATGTGCACATGAACAGGAGTCCTTGAAGTACAGAAGAGGCTGTCAGATCCCCTGAAATTAGCGTGACATATGGTTGTGAGCTACTGGATATGGGTGCTAGGTCTTCTGCAAGAACAGAGTGTACTCTTTGCTGCAGAGCCATCATGAAAAGTCTCCAGGTTTGGTCCCCTCTTGCTTGAGCCAAGAACACTGCTTTACTTTCTAAGACTTAATTACCAAACTTCCAAGTTAGGATTGTAAAGCCTTTTAGAGAATTATTCTTAGAAGTCTGTGTAGCTGACCCGTTACAGCTTTACTGCAATTGTTCAATACATTGGTCATAGTTCAGACAATTATATGCTAGGGTATGCAAGGGGCATACTCATGGTAGGAACCATCAATATTGTTTTTTATATCTCTTTGCAGGATTATGGTGACTAGATTTATAGACACATTAGATGTAAAATCACACTTCCCAAACATAAGGATATTTTAGTTAATTATCTTATGCACTTTGATATTCCATCTGCTGTCCATTTTCAAATCAATGTGACTTCCAAAAGGAACAAATTCAGATTCATGTATGACAAGGAAGTGAATTAACCCCTCCACCCCCAAAAGCTCTGTACTATGCCACCATGTTGAAAACCACAGGCTGTATCCTGAGTCCTTTGCTTAACCTATGCAGTTTGGGGTTATAAACCTGAACTTCCCAGCTTGCTCCTCCAACTTCAGGAACATCTTATAGCAAGAAGTTAGAACTGCAAACATGCCTGTGTGATTTATAGTAGTCCTTGGGTAGTCAGAGTCGTGGAGGTAGAAAGAACACACTAAATGCCAAGGTTTTAAAGACAGTGTCTCACAGAAATGACCATAAATAGCAACTCAGGAGGCCACTTCCGTGAGGTTGGGTCTGTTTAGGATTAGGGGCTATTACAGTACAAGCCCATCAGAACTTCATTCTAGTGCAGTGAGCGAGAAGTGAGGATGACCAGGCAGTGTGAGCAAGCTAAGTGGAGATCAGATAACCACATTAAAAAGATTAAAATGCCCAGCCAGCTATAAATGCCTGCTAAACTCCTAAAAAGGAGTCTAAAGAGACCCATAAAATCATAAGGAAGAAAGTGAGGAAGCCGGAAGCTTTAACCAGATGTTCTGTGATATGAATGACTATGTTAGTAAATTTTCATCCCAGCAATATGGCTTTGTATTGATCTTTGGCTTTTATTAGTCAGTGCTGCTAGGAGATTAAATATTGTCTGGAAGGAAATACAGGCTTCCCCCTCTAGAAGTCTCCTCTTGGAAACCCTGTGTTTGTGATCACTGAGCGCACCGGGAGTTTATAATGAATTGCACAACAGCGTGGGGGCTCGAGTCTATAAAAAGAGTTATGTAAGGGGTACCCTCATAGAAAATAACCTCATTTGGGAAGCAAGCATTGTGTGAGGCACCGGGAAGGAAACCTATGGAGAGCTGTCTGAAACAGAAACAGACGTGAGTATTTATGACCAGGGGCACCAATTACAATATACGATGCTAAACATTTAATCTATGGTTAGATTTCGCTTCAGACCCAAGCTGAAGTCAGCAGAATTAAATCTCCAAGTGGATTCCAGCAGCCTTAAATCCTTCTGATACTGTTAGTAGTGGCAGGATTCCAAAGAGCATCCTGTTAATAAGACAGTAAAGTGCAAAATCGAGTTACTTCCTTCAAGGAGAAAAACACAGACAACAGGGCACTACTAGTCTGCTAAAATGACATTCCCAGGATTCGGGCCTTTTCTACCTGACTTCTTTTCAATTTATTCTTTTACTACCAGACCATTCTCTTTGACAAAACAGCCAGAGATGAGGGAAAACGAGAAGAAAAATACCCCTCCCCCTAAAGACTATGAATCATACCTTTGGAAAAACAATTCTTGAGACAATTTTGATTTTTCACAGGCCAGGGGAGGTGAAGGTCTTGCCAATTAGCCTGCAACACACACTCTTATATGTCTCCTCCTCAGGCTAGCAGCAAGAATTCAGCAGATGTTGCCTTTCTTTCTCACTTAACATAACTTCTGGTTTACCTGCAGCTAAAGGAAATTCATGATGCACTCCTGGGCTGTTTATTCAAGTCCCCAAGGCAACTCCATTAGCTTCCCCAGGAGCAGCTCCGAAGCTTATCAAACTATAAGAGGAAAAGAAGAAAGGAAAAAAAGAGAAAGAAACAGTAGGGAGGTGAGAGGTAAAGAGGGTGGGGGAAGAAACCACGGGATCACAACACCTTTCAGATATACAGTGCTGAGGGAAAGAGCCAGCCTAAAATTGCATCTGTGCACATGTGGAACCACCTGCAGCTCTCCATCCCCTGCTGGGTACCACTGGGCCACTTAATGATGGATTTAAACAACTCAGAAGTAGTTTGCTTTTAAGAGTTTGGTCAAGCTCCTTTTTGATGAATCAATGTGTACCGCTATTGGCAATTTCATATTCTTTAGCTAATTTTTTGACCTATCCATGGTTGATATTCCCTTGGTATATAAAGAAATATTATATATTACATAAGAAATATATAAAAATTTGAGCTGTAGCAATCCACTGAGCAGATACATATGCAATTATAGATTTATACTTCATGCTAGATTTCTTATAGAGAATATATGCATCTGGAATATACTGGAAACATCTGGAATAGCTAGCTGTATAAAACTCATATGCATTTGTGTATGAGTATGATATCACACACCCTGATGTTTTTAAATAGAAACTCATACAATTTCATCGTATAGATTATGATACAATTTTCAGTTGAATCTATCTTCAGAAGAGAGTTAGAAATCTCTACCAATAACCTTTCTTGAACTAAACACAATATGCAAATTTTTATAGACTCTTGTAGAATAAATACCTAAAGAGAATCTGAAAACAAACACCTTTCATTTTCCTCCTCTAGCTTCGCTGGATTCTATACAGGCCATTTCATGTTCTGATGTATAGCTAGCTCTAGGGGTTCTACACTGCAACTGTCACTGTTATTCTACAGTCACAAGAGTATGAGCTGCCTTGCCTTTATCAGTGGATCAGAAAGACGTTTGAATTCGGGGGGGGGGCAGTTGAAGAGGGACCACTGGGGCACACACCATAGGCAACTTCTCCAAACTGTCGATGGTGTGCAACCCTTCCAGTCTGTTCCACGTGCTTCCAGCATGAGAGGGCAGTGCTGGGTGTCCAAGTTTGCAGTTTGCTTATGGTTCCCACGGCTACCCTATTAGTATACGAAATGGACAATTCTAGGTCTCTCCTTCCCTCTTTACCTTTGAGGCTTCTATTAGTTATTTTTTTAATGGCTGTGGCAAATGTCTGAGGAAAGTACTTTAAGGGAGGAAGGGCTCATGCTGGCCCACAGCGCGAGAGTGAGAGTATTAGGTCGGGAAGGTGGGGCACGGGAGACTTTCAGCTCTCATGGTGGCCTGAGGCATCTGTCGCTTGTGTCAGCACTTAGGAGCAGAGAGATGCTTCCTCTCTCTCCTCTTTGTATTTAGTCAGAGGCCTGGCCCATTGGAAGATGCCACTCCTACTTAGAGTGGGTCTTTTCTCAGGTAAAACTTCTAAGTCGGTCAAGTTGACAATGATGATAAAGCATCATGAGGCCCAGCTGTGGACAGACACGCAAGCCAGTCCAGGTACTGTTGGTGAAGTAAGTTCTGTTCTTGCATCTCATCTCCTGTGGGCCCTGTCATTTCTACAAGCGACTTCATGCCTCATTGTGAGCACCTTCATTATGTTCTTGCCACTTTGTGTATCCCTTTTGCTCACACAACAGGTTACCAATGGCCTGCATAAATAGCCCTTGAACTAAACCGTCTTCTCCACCAACCAGAAAGGAGAGCTTCCTCTAAGGATAGGTATGAGGAGAATGGTAGTCTCAAAGGGAAGAGGCGTCTTCAGTGACATCAGACATGATCTAAGTCCACAGCCCGGACCTCCTAGGTTATCTTTGCAGAACCAAATTAACTGCAAGAGAATCTAATGTGTAACATGCGTGGTAGTCGTGCTCCAGTCAGGTCCCACAGATGATACTGGCAAGATGACAAGAATTAGGACATGGAAAAGATGTTGTTGCCATCCACAGAATGATGAAGATGGATACTGTCTCGTCTCTACTCTGTATATTTCAGGATGACAAGAAAATAAAACTTACAGTTAACTCTTTTGCCCCTAACTGCGAAATGCTTTCTGCTGTGGAAGAGGTGAAAAATGAACAATCCTCAGCTGCATAAATATGTCCCATTTCAATATGTAGCTATTTGTAGAACTCTCATGGCTCACACATTGCTCGCTTTCTATGTCCAGATCAGGACACCTGAAGTGGCCTCTGGAGATGATAAAGAAACTGAGAAAGAGAGCCACCAGTGGCTCCTTCATACTCTTGAGATGCCCAGGTTATAATCTGTATCATACCGCACTGATAAAGTGTCCTTCTGACTAACTTATTAGAGACCACATTGTTTCTTCCTTCTCATTCACCCAAGAAGAGCTTGTTAAAAATCCTGAATTTTCAACTCCTTCTGAAATTTCTAAGTCAATAATTCTGGGTAACACCTAGAGATTGGCTGGGGGAATGCATGGACACCAGTCTGATAGCTGGGAAACCAGAATAGGACCACCCCAAACCCCCTGAACGTGGGTGTCAGTTAGGAGGACTGGGCAGTCTATAAAGCCTCTGGTAGTGGATCAATATTTATCCCTAGTATGTGAATGGACTTCCCATTCCACATAGAGGGATATTCTCTCAGCCTAGACACATGGGGGAAGGCCTGGGTCCTGCTCAAATGATATGACAGACTTTAAGATCCTCCATGGAAGGCCCCACCCTCCCTGGGGAACAGAAATGGGATGAGATGGGGGTTGGGAGGGGGACAGGAGAGGAGGGGAGAGTGAGGGGACTGGGGTTGACATGTAAAACAAGCTTGTTGAAAATTTAAATAAAAAATATTATCAAACACCCAGAGACTTGCATTTTATTACACTGTGTAGCCCATCCCAGATGACTCTTGATCAATGAACACAGACCTATGGCAAAGAGGAAGGAAAGGGAGATGAGCTATCTTTTATTCATGAGATTTTTATTTGTTTAGGGTATTTGGGGTCCTTTATGCAATAGGTACAAAAAATTCTGAGGAATACCTGGCCAACTTTATGTTTGAGGAAAGAAACTTCAGGAAATCAAGTAATTAACTTCTACTTAACAGGCAAGCATGCATTTGGTCATTGAGAGTACTAGCCCAGTTGTCAGACAAGTAAAATATGAGCATGGGTCCCTGTGCTTAAGAAAAGCAAAGGTCAACCCCGAACTATCACCACAGTAGCTCAGATAACTAACCACTCCTCTCTATTCAACTCTATTCGAACAAGGTCAGAAAGAAGCATCATGTAGCAGGCAAATGCTTGTTCTTCATCTCAGACTTCCCATAAATAGTCCATGTTTCTTGATGAAGCCTGAGAGCTGGATGTCCATGCAGCTTCCCAGGGTACCAGAGCATAGAGCGATGTAAATGACTTGCCTGGCTCTCCTGGTCAGTTGGTAACAGAGTTCATGCTCATACAAACTCTTCCTAGGCATGGCTCTATCTTATGGAGGTCATTTGTTTCTTAGGTTTACAGATACTTAGGAAGCCCATATCACACCAGGCCTGTGCTATGTTCTAAGGATGCAAACTGGAGTAAAATTCTATCTCTATATCTGAAGGATAAAGAGACCCAGGAGCAGAGTTTATGAAACCAACTTCCTTTGATCTTTTTTTCTGTTAGCAAAGCCCATAACTCACTGTTGCAGGCCTCATTTTGATGCCCAGGTCACATCTTCCCCAGCCTCTTGTCCTACTGTCTGACCAACTGGGATCTTTTTAGCCAGATCTCCCACAGCAGTTTATCAGCCTGTCATGCTCATGGCCTTACCATGAAGCTGAAAGCCAGTGACCAAAAGTACTGCCTCTTTTGTGGTGGAAACTTCCTGCTTGGCTGTCAGGTAGTGACTAGCCTTGACTTATTTTCCAAGTTCCTTTCAGATGAGTCAGTCTGTGGACCCATGTCTCTCCAACCCTCTCCCAGTTCTCACATCTCCAACAGGGGATTGTCCAAGATAGAGTTGGGTATCATCTTCCATCTCTGCCTCACTTTCCAATTTTATGCATTAGAGTGCAAATGCCATGTCCATTCTTAGACTTTCCAGATTGTTCTGTCATTTATTTTTCCTTATCGGTCAGTTTAAAAATAGAAGATTTTAGTTACAATCAGAAGTTTGAAAATTTGGAAATGGGGGAGATGTCCCAGTTAGTAAAACATTTGCTGCATAAATGTAAGTACCTCAATTTACATTTTCCAGAACTTGTGTAAAAGACAGGTGTGACATGCTGGTAACCCCATGACTAGGAAGTGGACCACGGACAGGCAGATCCCTGAAGCTTTTTGGCCAGTCAGTATAGCCAAATGGAGTAGCTGGTTCAATGAGAGATCCCATTTCAACAGAAAACAAAAAAGATGGAGCGTGATTCACATATGTGTACACACCTATATGAACAGATATGTAATACACACACACACACACACACACATTCAGTTTAGAGATTTCAGTGGGAAATCGTTCAGTCTGACTTCTTCAGTTATGAAAGAAAACAGAGAGGCAAAATAGATACTGAGTCTTTTAAAACATGGCCTTTCATGGGCTCACGGCTTTCCTCAGTGGCTGCCTTTAGCATAGAACTGATTCTCTGACCTAATCAAATCTGAGGTGGCCAATTGCATCTGGCAGCTACAAACCCTGAACATCATTCCACAGGAAATGCAGTGCCATCAAACAAGTCACTTTCTATCAGAGGACAGCATCAATTACCAAGAAACCAAGCCCACTCCTCGCTGCCTTCAAGGGTGCTCAATTGTTTTTCCTGGATTTACACATTACTTACTTTTCAGAAATACATAAAATTGGAAGATAAAATTTTCACTTTAGAACAAGGACTTCATCTCTTATATCTTCTCAAAGAAGCTAGTGCACATTTGTCTAACACTGTAGATGCAGCATAGATGAAATGTGACTAATGGTGAATTTCGTCGCTAAATCTAAATGTCTTACAGTGAGTTTTCAGGTAACTATCATGTGCCTAGTCCTAAACTTTGTGCTTTGAGTTTAGTCAGGTGTATTTGACATAGTAACAGCACTCAAGGTTTTTTTTTGAAACCTTCCAGAAGAGAAAAAATCCACAGGAAATGACTGTAACATCTATGAGGGCCTTAAGTTCTATCCACTTGTGAGGAGTAAATTGATTGACTTGAGTGGATTGAGAAACACCTAGACCGGTAAGGGACAGTCCTGCATGTGTCTGAGCTGGCATTCCCAGGAAATACTAAGAAGGAAAGACCCTTCCTGAATGTGTATAACACACGTGATAAGCTTGGGGGTCCAGATGGAATAAAAAGGGAAGAAAGGAGAAAGCTCCCCCACTTTCCTGGTCACAGTGATGTGAGCCACACTGTCCCTGACAAGATGGTCTGTGGCCTCTGCAAACATGAACTGAATTAATCTTTCCTCCTGTTGAAGTGTTATGTCAGGCTTCTATTACAGTGACCACAGAGCTAAACCACCAGCCATTTTCCTTACTGGAGGTATTTCTGATACTCACCAGTATTCCTGGATTTTCTGCCCTTTCCTACCTTTCTCAGTCCTTTGAATCTGTTGACGCGTGTGTGTTGACCATGGAAAGGATGGATAGCACGGAGGAATGCGATCCTGTGATAGCAGAAGTATCGTACTCTCCTGTCCTGTCCTTTCTAATACAGCAGCCACCGAGGAGGTTTCAAGATGAAAGAGAATAAAGCCTGAATAAGCATGCGCTGTTTGTCCAGGACTGGACTGTGCATCCCTTGGAGCTTTAGCATGAGCTAGGAAAACAGCTCCTGTTAGTGCTAGGTCACTGAAGCTTTAGGGCGATCTGTTAGCACAGTACAACCTAGCAAGGCCTGACCCAAATCTCTACCTGATGCATGGCACATTTTAACTATTAACATGAGGAATGTGGGAATTTAAAGTACTCAGAAATCAGTATAACTATGGTTTGGGATAGTTGAAGACAGTATAAAGTATAATTTGGTCTTCACCTCATAGTATGTACATGATGAATTCTGAAAATGGTTGTGAGTGGGTATTCACAGTGTCAACATGGAAAACATCCAAATAAGAAGGAAAAACATAGGAACAAAATATGCATGTAATTATTTACTAATAAAATAGCTTATTATGCATGACTTTAGGCACCAAGCTTCCAATGTGCATCCCTTGGAGCTTTAGCATGAGCTAGGAAAACAGTTCCTTTTAGTGCTAGGTTACTGAAGCTTTATTTCATTAACTCTTCATGCCACTATAGAGTTAATAAGCACCCCAACAATAACAGAGGAATGGTACCTACCTCTGTTTCTTTTAAAAAGTAAGCAGATGCATAGACATTCCACTCAGTCCCTGAACCTACATCACAGATGGGCCCACCCCACCTTGTTCCTGAACTCCGGGTAAGTGTCACCTCTTGTATTCAAATGCTTTGTCTTTGTCCATGCCAGGGACCCATTCTCTGCTCTGGGATGCTTTTGTCATGGCATCTTTTTGCATCTGGTTCTATCCTTTTATCAGATATCCTAGGCAAATTAACTTCCATTCTAAAACTAAAATCCCACTATTTTAAGCAGGTAAAAGAAAAAGTGCCTCATTTTGACTTGTCTTCCGTTCATTAGATCATTTTATCCTTTCTTTGGAGACAAAGTAGGATTTTACTGAACTCCTCCACAAGGGAGCATCTTGGCTTCTAAAGCTTGCTCTCTTCTGTTTCCCCTCCTCCATTATACCCAAAGGCTGTGAGTTTGTAGTTCCCCTCCTCCACTAACCTCCTAAAGGCCGTGTAATCAGCCGTTCTTCTCACTCTTCATGTACTGAGGAAAGCCATGGTCTATGTTTTAACTACAAACTAATATATTCATTTTCCTAGGATCTATAGCTATAGGCTGGATCTCTCTCAAGAACTTGATAAATATGCATTGCATTCTTTAACTCAAATGCTTCCTTTGAATAAATAAATTAGAAAACCCTCAACTTATTCTTTGGCATGTGATCTCTCTCTTTTTTCCTGATCTTCTCATGTTCATGAATAACTTCATCAGCTAACATTTCCTCAAACTACAGGCCTGTTTTGTTCACCTTTCATTATGATTAGAATCTAGACTCGGCTAATCACGTGACAGGCTTCAATTGTTACCCTTCACCACCCCCCTTTTTGCCCACCGCCCCACCTCTAGTTTAATTTTAGGGCCTGTTGTCTTTTATCTTGACTTTTATCCTATCTTTAATTACATTCAGACACCCTTGGAGCCATTCTTAGCATTTCAACGAAAACCACTGTTGTGACATTCCCATCTGACCACACCATCCCTAATGTTGTTCAAAGAGCTTTACTCCATCCAGGGCAAAGTGGGAATATGTCAGTTGGTACTCACTGTCCTTCATGTTCTGTGAAGGTGCTCAGCTTCCTCTGTGTTATTCTCTGCCTAACACTTATCCAAGCCAAAGATGTCCAGACCCTGCAAAAAGCAACAGATCCTCTGGTCCTCATCCTGTGGCCTGCTCTGGTGTTTCCCCTTAGACTCACATCCAAGTGTCAGAACTCTTCCCCGTGTGGTACTTGAACATGTTTCTATACTGTTTCTTCACTTATGTTGTGATTATGCGCTTGTTCCTTTCCTAGTGGAAGGGGGAAGAACCCTGAAGGGGAGAGGATGTTCAGGTCCTCTTTGTATTGTCATGCTTAGAACAAGGATTGGCAACAGGCTGTCAGTATTAAATATGAACCAATGATAGATTACAAAAAACATAAGTTGAAGGAAAAACAACTTGAAAATCCTCCAAATAACACATAAGACAACACAGGGATCATTGAAATTTCTAGAAAGTCCCTCTCGTTCACAGTCTTGTAGTTGGGAGATAAACAGCCGGCAATTGCATGGTCTTATTTCTCTTTAAGAGAATTTGGTTGTCTCTTTACAGCTCAGAAGTTGTATATGGCCCACAGGGACATATAAAGATAGCTTGATCTTCACACATGAGTGATGTGTCGAGCTGTGTATGGACCATTCGATCTGCTTTCTGTTTAGGTGGAGGACACTAAGTCATTCAGTGGCCTGGAAGCAAGGCCCGGGGCTTTGGTTCTTCTGCTTAATTGGGAGAGAGCAGATTCAAGCCATGTTTTGATTTTTGATCTTTCATATGTGATAGTGCTGTAAATTCTCTCTCTTGCTCTCTCTTTTTTTTTCATTTTCTCAATCTCATTAACTTCACTCTCGGCTGCTTCATTATTTTCAGAGCTGTCTTCTTACTGTCCCATTTTTTTTCCCTGAACCCACTAATCTGTCAGCTGTTACCGTATTTTTAATTATGTTTTTCCAATATTTCCTTCCTTGTCGTCATTTATTTTTAATTCACATGCATATATTATTTTTATGATGATGCACACGAGTGGCTGCGTGGGATCTGCAGAGTGGAGATACCACACTTCACAGCCTTTGCTTCTTCAGTCATCGGAGGCAAACAGGGCTCTGACTTTGTCCAGTCTGATGCAGAGAAGGGATCATGCGGCAGAGCAGAGACACGTGCTGGTGGCCCTTAGAACTAGCTCTTCTTCAGTCATTGCTACTAGAGATCTCCTTGTTCAGATTTTTAGGATTGGTTTCAAATTGGTACCCTGGACAGCGGGATAGACCTGGAAGCATTAAGATTTAGTAGCAAACCATCCACACAGCCCCCGGCATTCAGTGCTCTGATGCCAAAGAATAGCATGGGATGGGGAAGGTGTGCTGGGAGAACTGAAGGTAACTGTGTGCTGCAGAAGATGTTTTAGAATTTGCTCAACTACTCATGTTCTTTGTGCTTTATGTGGATCAATTACTAGGACTCTGCTACACTACCCCACTCCTAAAATATTTGTCCATAGTGCTTAGGGATGTGACTCAGTGACAGAATTCTTGTCTAGCCTGTCAAGCCCTGGGGTCAGTCCCTAGAAGCACTATCAAAAACAAGTTCACTGCCTGGCTCCAAGCCAATAGAAAGAAAAGTTGAAACACTAGTAATCATAGGTACCACTCACTGGTTGTGTATATGTGTTAATACCATTCTGGGTATCTTAAGGACGTTTTTAACTTATATAACAGGCACTTTGTTATTTCCACACTGAAAATGGGAACACAAACAATCATGAGCTAATTAACAGGTGATTGACTAGGAATTGAACTTGTGCATTCTCACCACAAATGCTTGCTCTTAGATGCCACATTGTAATTTATGATGGGCAATATCTAAGTACGGAAACATTAAAGAATAGTTCCTTCTTGTATTCCTGGGTATTTGATATAAAGAATAATGCCTTGGTTCTTCTTTTCTGCTTATACAGATAGGCATGGGACATAACCACCACCATTCCAATGACTTTGAATAGCACACATCTATTGACAATTCTCAAGCCTTTTATGGACTGCAGACTCATACATCCAACTGAATTCTTGGCATCACTCTGTAATGACAAGTTGGTACTTTACATTTACTCACAAAATGAGCAAACCTGGGTGTCTTTCATTCCAATCCAATCTGAATGAAATTCTAGTTAGGTCCATTGTCAAAATTTATTCAGACACCAACTTGTCTTCCCCATGACATTAGACTCATCCTACCATTCTGTCTCACCAGAATTGGTGCAGTTTCTCTCATTTCAATTTTATTTACCTTCCACTTGTTTTCTATTGTAGTCATTTTGGTCCTACTAAAATGTAGTAACTTAAGGAAGGAAGGAAAGATTTAATGTGACTCATAGTTTAGGAGATATGCCCCATTGCAGCAGGAAATCATGCAGATAGAACATGAAGTGAATGGCCACAGTTTCTGCAGCAAGGAATCAAGGAGTGCTGCTGACATTCAGTGGCTCCCTTTCCTTTTGTGTTCAATCTGGGGCACCAGAGGTGTGTCTCCTGAGCAGCTCCTGATCTAGCTTTACAAACAGTGAATATTAACCATCACAACTTGTGATGGCTTCCAACCTCACCTAAAGTGAAAACGCATGCTTTATAGTGGTCTGTGGATTCCATGCCATCAGCTTCTACCCTAAAAAGTCTTAAGAGGCCTTCTTCCTACTCCTCCTGTTCCTTCCTTTCTCTTCTTCCTCTTCTTCCCTCACTCACTTTCCTCTTTTTCCTTTGTAGTTTTTGTCTCTTTGGGGGTCTTTCACCCAGCTCCCAAATAAATACATGGACACTTATCTTACTTATGAATGCCTGGCCTTAACTTGGCTTATTTCTAGCCAGCTTTTCTAACTTAAATTATCCAATTTCTCTTTAACTTTAATGCCTCTGGGATTTTTACCTTTCTTTATTCTATATATCTTTCTTTCCTTCTTACTCTATAGCTGGCTATGGAACTAGGTGGCTGGCCCCTGGTTTTTTCCTTTTCCTCTTCCTCTCTCTCTCTCTCTGTCTCTCTCTCCTCCATATCTTCCCTGGATTTCTCCTCCTATTTATTCTCCCTGTCTGCCAGTCCCACCTACTCATGACTCCTGCCTGGCTATTGGCATTCAGCTCTTTATTAGAGCGATCCGGTGTTTTAGGCAGGCAATGTAACACAGCTTTACAGAGTTAAACAAAGGCAACATAAAAGAATGCAACACATCTTTGCATCATTAAACAAATATTCCACAGCAAAAGCAAATGTAACACATCTTAAACTAATATCCCTTCTTCCTCCTCTTCTTTTCTGCCTTCCTTCTTCCTTCTTCTTCTTTGTCTTCCTCCTCTCCCCTCATTTCCTCATTTCCACCCTCCCTCCTCCTCTTCCCTTTCTCTTCTTATGTCTTCTTCTTTTCCTGCTCCCTCACATCTGCCTTCATTATTGACTTCCTCAATAAATCAATAAAATGGAGTTAAGCAGCTAATAGTGGCCACTGGTAAAACCTTGGTTTCTTCTTTTACTAAAGAACTTTTCTACTCAATTTTAAAGTATGGTGGGTGTAACTCATCCTTGCTTCCTCTTTCCACACAATCTACCTTGTTGAATATATGAGTTCCAAGTCCACAGCCATGGCTCTCAGTTCCATGCCTTCCTCTTTATCTCCTCCACCAGCTGTAAAGCATGTATGTCTATCTCCTACCTTTATCACTACAACACTATCACTGCACCAAATCGTCACTACAAAATCCCAGTTCTACATCCCCCACTGCTCTGCAGCCAGTCATATTTCAAAAGGCAAATATGACATAATTTCTTGACATATCTCTGCCAATTCTTTGTAAGTTTTGCAAATTTTGTTGGGGGGGCACAAAAATCTCTCAGAACTTTGACACTGTAGATTAAATTTCTAAAAAATGTACAAGAAAATACCAGAATGTTAGGGTGATGGGAGATGTCATTCTGTAAATATGTTTCTCATACTGGCTAATGTATAAAGCACTGTTGGCCAATAGGAAAGGAAGATAGGAGGGACTAGGAGACAAGGAGGAAAGAGGAAGTAGGAAAAAGGAGTGAAGATGGAAGACAGAGAGAGCAGAAAGCCTGCAGCCTCTCTCTCCGGTAAGATAAGACCACGTGGAGATTAACAGAAATGGGTGAATACTTAAGACAGAGATAGCTGATAAGAAACTAGTACCTAGCCAACAGCATTATATCAAATACAGAGTCTCAGTGTGTTAATTGGGGCTGGTGTGGCGGCGGGACAAGACCAGTGGCGGGCTGGTGGAAAAACCCTACTCCTTACATTAGAGGGTTTCGGATCCCCTGAAATTATTTATTTAGAAAAATATTCAGGGTCCAAGGACTCTAAATAGATTGTCTTTAGGCTACAGGAAAGCACATCTATGTCTTTCACTATCTGGTCATAGTCTATCAGCAGCCTCATACCCTTGACAATTACAGCAGAAGACAAGGATTGCCTTATTTCCCAGGATCCCTCTTTCTTCCTTAGTACTTTTAAAGTATGCATAGTAATTGTCACACTGGGTTATGAGGGGTTCTGAATGTTCTCTGCTTAGAATTCTTGGTGATGCATAATATCTAATGCACAGATTATGTCCTAGTCTCTGCTGACTCTAGAACATAGTTGGTATTAAGAAAGTATATACCAGGTGATTATATCAAAGCGGAGGTTGAAGTGAGTTTTTGTTTTTAACTTTTCTGATACAAACTGGGAAACAGCTATCTCAGCTGCATCAAATGTCAAAGTGATGGTAATTATATAGCACTCAGGTGAGCAGTCATCACATCTGAGTTTTGGCTATATGGCTCTTTGAGCTGATCTCACAGCTGATGCTCATCTACCAGGGCTATAATGAATTTTACCTCTGTTACCTGTTGATCTTTGGAGAAATACATTCCTCTACAGTTTCCCATTTTCTTTCCCCAAATACAGCACGGCTGTTTTCTGCAGTTTCACTTTCCACACTTCATTCAGATACCCATAGTCAACTGCAATCCAAAAAAAATCTGGGACTAAACAATTTATATTTTAATTTTTATTACAGTCTATTTCTATAATGACTCTATTTTTGCTATTTATTGTTAGTATTATTTTAAGGGAAATGTGTGTAAAATCTAACACACACACACACACACACACACACACACCTTCAAGCACTTCTTGAATGTATTCCTCCTAGATAAGGAGGGAAGCTATATATAGTTAGATGCAAGCTCCATAATGAATTGATGTGTTCATGAAGGTGTTAACTCTGAATTAACACAGTCTATTCTTTGTGGTTCACATCATGAAGCAGAATTCCTGGTAGGTGAGTCAAAGGCTGCCTGTACCTCATAGATGAGTCAATGGCTGCCTGTATCTCATAGATGATGAGTCAATGGCTGCCTGTACCTCATAGATGATGAGTCAAAGGGTGTCTATATCTCAGAGATGATGAGTCAATGGCTGCCTGTACCTCTTAGATGATCAGTCAAAGGTTGCCTGTATCTCATAGATGATGAGTCAATGGCTGCCTGTACCTCTTAGATGAGTCAAAGGTTGCCTGTATCTCATAGATGATGAGTCAATGGCTGCCTGTACTAAAATCACCCCAGTGTTTGTTTAAAAAACAAATTTTTGTACTAACTCAAAAAACAACTATAAAACAATACCATTAGGAGGCAGAAAATGCATGGAATCATTATCCCAAGGGAATGTTCTAGGCACAAAACTTTGGGGACAATTGGCCTAGAACCAATTCTTGGCCTGGTCTGTCTTCTATGTCTTGGTTTTCTCTTTCATGAACTGGCACCAAGACCACACTTTAAATTCATCCTAATGAAGTCATCATTTTTGTTATTCCATGAACAGGGACAATAAATAGTAAAAGGAAGAAGTTGGAGGCAAAATTTTCTGAGTTTAAATGTCCTTCCTGCCATTTACTTCCTGTGTGAGTCCTTTAATCTCTAGACCTTGTTCTCTTTCACAGTAAAAGTGTTAATAATAGTTATGTGATTATTGTGAGAATTTAATATTCAAAAGATATGTAAATTATTTACCTAGCATAGCTCAAACACAAATAAGATACTCAGTAAATGGTAGCTATTAGTAATGGTAGTAACAATACAAACAGCCTTTAAAAATGCTGTTATCCCAGTGAGATAAAAGTGTGGCTCATACATATGCAATTTTTCAGGTAGGCCCTTATGCCTATTTGTTGTGCCCACATAACAAATGTTTAATTTAGAGTTCCTGACCCTCCTTATTCACCTGTGGAGTAGTCATTTATACTGTAAATATATGTTGTTGTGATTGGTTTAATACAGAAGCCAACTTGCCAATAGCTGGACAGTGTTCTGATAAAGTACTAGGAGAACCTTGGCGGATCCCATGGCAGGCAAGTGTGACCAAGGCAGAGGAACAAACACGCCAGGCAGACAGAGATTAAGTGGTAAGTTTTATTAGAAAGGGGATGATAGTGAGAAGGAAAGAGAAAAGAGATAAAGAGACACACACAGAGAGTGAGACAGAGAGAGAGAGAGGACAGAAGAGAAGAAGGAGACAGGAAAAATCCTGTATGCCCCAGGGGAACAGTGGGAAAGAGAAGAGTGGAAAGATAGTAGGAGAGAGAGAGAGAGAGAGAGAGAGAGAGACAGAGAGAGAGAGAGAGAGAGAGAGAGAGAGAGAGAGAGAGAGAGAGAGAGAGCGCAGAGGTCTTTCTTTTAAAGGGGTCCTTTGCACCTGCGTGCAAACTAGTAGTCATGGAACCCTGGGCTGACCAGGGTCCTGCCTGAGTGCATTCTGCCAGGTGACAGGGGCAGGCCAGTATAGTGCCTGATTCCTTACAGACAGGGTAAGGTTAGGTGGGAGAACCAGACTAACGACACTGGGAAGAAGGGCAGAGTCAGAGATGTTACTAGCAAGCAAGTAGGATATGCACGAGAGGTAAGAGCCACAAACCGTGGGGCAGCATATAGATTAATAGAAATGTGTTCATTTAAGCTGTAAGACTTAGTAATAAGCGTGAGCTATTGATTGAGCATTTATAATTATTATTAAGCTTCTGTGTGGTTATTTGGGAATTGACTGGTGAGAAAGAAAAATCCGACTACAAATGGCATCTGATATGGCACACCTACATCTACATAGTACCTGTAAAAGCTTTAAAAAGGTTCTAAACACAGAGCCAAAACCACCTTCCAAGACCAAGTCTCTCATGCTAGCTGTAGTAAGAGACATATCTCCTAGCAGGCCATGAGCTGAGCTTCATGGAGGGTCCCTGCAGTCTCTCACATGGGCCTCAGCCTATAGAGGCGTCTCCCAGCTGCTGCTTATGGGCTTGTGCTGCCAGTGTGAGCCTTCACCAGTGTGCTGCATGGTGGGTTTGGGGTTTTGCTCATGTAGACAGAAAAGGTTACATATACTCAGTAAAGATAGATCAAATATGGAAAAAAATCTCTAAGTGGGTTAAAGTATGTTTAAAAATGTACAAAGGCTTGGGAGAGGAAAGAAAAGAGAGAGACAGTCTCTCTCCCTCTCTCTCTCTCCATATATATATGTATATATATATATATATATTCCTTAAAAAGGTAATAAAGTAATATAAACAAAGCCATGTAAAGATGAAAAATACACAGAGAGTTTGTATCTTGTATATTATCATGCTGTATTTAAATGTTTTGGCTGCTAAGAGACTCTGGATTATAAAAGATGCAAGATTAAAGCAATCAATATACTTTTAAAATAGCTTGACCTCAAAATGGAAGTCAAAAGGTGTGTTGCTTTGAGGGAGAATTTAGGCTTTTATTTACACAGAAAACAAAAGGCTATGGGTTCAGAAATAAGCCTAGAAGAACTATAAGACATGTGATGTATATTTAATCTGCTTAAACATAAAACAAAAAACAGTCATCTTTGGCTGGTCTGTGTACAATGCACAGTCTATACTTGTATTAATGCAGATATGTATGCTACCTTTAAAAGTTTATTTATTTCCAGAGCAAGGGGACCAGACACCAATAAAAACGAATGGTTCATGTGATCCAGCATCCAGAATAACTTCAAAGCTGCTGTTTATGATTATCCAGTCTCACAAAATACTCCAGCCAAGACTTAACAATTATCCCAATTTTCTCAAGGCTCCTCCAAAGATGCCAACACCCCCAGACAACAGGAAGAAGTCTAGAGTCCCAGCCAACAGTACGAAGTCAGGAGAAAACATCTCCCAATTCCTGACAGTTCCATTATGGGTGTTTATCTCTGTTTAGGTGGGTTTTGCAAAGTACTATTGGTCATGGTAAGAAAGAAAAATAAGGAAAGATCACTTTCTGAAAGAAAAAAGGGAGATATAATTAAAAAATGATGAGACAAAAGAATAAATTATTGAACCTACCTTAATTAAAAAACTGTTAATCTTAAATATTTTAGATTGGTATGGATTTTGATATATTGATACAAATTTAAAGTTAATTTTGTTATACTGTATGTATGTTTCTACTCTTATTTGGGATATTGTGGTGATATCTTGCTTGTACAAATAAAGCCTGTCTGAAGATCAGAGAATGGAGCTTGCCACTAGGTAACCATAGAGGTCTGGAGAACTGTACAGGCAGTGAGATATCTCTGTAATTCTAGAGTTTATGTATTATCCTTCTGGGGTGTTATTGTTATGATTTTCTTTAGTTATAATAAAAGATGTTATATATAAAACTTTAGACTTACAAGAATAGGATAGATGATAGAATATTTTCTTTAAATTTTGCCAAATGTTAGTGAACTAAATATTGCTAACTATAGTTCTTGCTTGACAATGGTTTTGTTATTCATAATTTTACTATGATAAAGTTAGAACCTTCCTTTTTATTTAGATAGAAAAGAGGAGAAGATGGGGGATGTCCTTCTGTATGCTGTGAATAGATATTTCTCTTATTGGTTGATGAATAAAACTGTTTCAGCCAATGGACAGGCAGGATGTAGCCAGGCAGGAAGTGTAGGCAGGGCTACCAGACTAGGAAAAAGCTGGAAAGGGGAAAGCAGAGAGTGAGTCTTGAAAGAGACTCCATGTAGCTACTGGGAAGATAGGACACCCAGGCTTTCTATGGTAATCCAAGATCATGTAGAAACACATAGATGAATAGAAATGGGTTTATTAAGAGAGAGGTAGTCAATAAGAAGCCTGAGCCATAGGCCAAACAGTTTATAATTAATATAAGCCCCTGTGTATTTGTTTGGAACTAAACAGCAGTGGGTCCAGGCAGGACAGAAACATCTGTCTACAGGGTATTTTTTGTGTAGCTCATTTAAAAATGTAATGTATAATTAAGAAATACAGATTAAAGTTATGTCTAATAGTCAAATTTATAGTCATGTTAGACATGTCTCAAAGGTCATCCACAGATATATTTACATAGATAGATGGTCTTCAAACACTTCAAAGACCTACAGAATATGTTATTTAATATGACAGTGAGACGTGTCTGCTCCTGATAGCACCAATTTGCTTCAAAAAAGATGATGGGCATTAAATTATCTCCATACGGAATTTATTTTTTTAATGGCAAAACCTAGCCATTTGGGCAAGGAAATACTCTTTCCTCAATTGCTGACAGCAAACTGCCCAAACTAGACCAGCAGGGCACAAAAGAAAGTTATTGCCAAACTTTACCAGTAGGATGTCCCTGTTCATAGGTAACACTTTACCATTCTGGGGTCTTTGATGGAGTTAAAGACTAAATAATTAGAGTTTTCCTTAGTTATGATAAAAAGGTAAATTAGATGTAAAACTTCAGACTGACAAAGATAAGATAAATAATGTTTTCTCTAAATTTGCCAAATACAAATGGATTGGACATTGCAACTGTAATTCTTATTTAATGACTGTTTTTTGTTGTACATAATTTTACTATGTTAAAGTTAAAACCATCCTTTTTAATTAGACAAAGGGGGGTGTAGAATATTCCTTTACAGTGCATAAATATATGTCACTGTG
The DNA here is from genome assembly GCF_943737965.1 of Phodopus roborovskii. Classification (NCBI taxonomy): domain Eukaryota; kingdom Metazoa; phylum Chordata; class Mammalia; order Rodentia; family Cricetidae; genus Phodopus; species Phodopus roborovskii. Next base: position 15,338,825 of record NW_026126563.1, read on the forward strand.
ATTGGTTTAATAGAGAAGTTGACTGGCCAAAAGCTGGAGATGATAAGGCATGAACTCGGGGCAGCATACAGATGAATAAAAATGGGTTAATTTGAGTTTTAAAGATTAGTTAATAACAAGTCTAAGCTATCAGTTAAGCATTTATAAGTCTTTGAATGGTTATTTGGGAGTGGCTGCCAAGATATAAGAAGACTCTGCCTACACTCACCTATCTAGTTTGTCCTATTTTGTAGCTACTGTCTGTCTCTCTAGAACTAAGACTCTTTCCCTTAATTCAACACTGCAGGTAGCAGAAGCCCAAACTTATTCAGGACTCAGAATACACTTCCATTCTATCTGCAACTTTAAAAACTACCTAGATGCTTCACTATGAAGGCTAATTTTCACAATGATGTTTGATCAGTGTTGTGGTTTCAGCTGATGGTTTTCTCATGCCCAAGGGAAGGTGAACACATTACTTAAGGAGGATCACTTTGAAGGAAGGGAAGAACATGAAAGAGGCAACAGTTTGGAAACAAGCAACTAACTTAATAAGACTTGTTCATAAGATTTCTTATTAGATAAGTTCATGACCAATGAATTGAATTCATGAAGCTGGCTTGATAAATATGACCAAACTGAGATCTTGAAAAATGTTTTAGGATCATCTGAAAGATTTTTTTCTACAGAAATAAGTGAACACTGTAAACTTTATTTAAGGCTGACTTCTTTCTCCCTTACTTGTCATGACCACACCCACCCTGGGACCATCTAGGATTTCCTCCTGACTGGAAGTCTCTAAATGAGAGTCAACTCTTACTTCGGCTCCCATTTTCAGCCTGAAAATTTTAATAGAGTCTCCACCAGTTCCAGAGCCATTGCTGTATCTGCCCAGTGACTTTCAGGAATGGCATGGAATTGCACATAACATTCCAGTGTTTGGAAAGTGAGACGCAAAGAACTGAAATGTCTGTACCAGTGTGTGCTTGCCTCTTTTGAACAGTGTCCATCTCCATGTCTCCATGTGGGGAATTGTAAGTGGTTGTAGTATTGTAGGGATGGTATGAGCAGGGAGCAGGGGACAATAGGTGATTCAGAGAGAGATTTAAGAGAGAGCAGAGACAGGGACCTGGGCAGAGCTGGAAAGCACTTCCTGAATGGATATGAGATTCTGAGCTCTGTCCCCAGCACAACTCAGGAATGCAGACCAGAGATAGGTTGATCCCTGGAGCTTACAGTCCAACTGGCTTAATCAAATCCACAAGCTCCAGGTCCAAGAATGGTGAACAGAATCTGAACCTAAGTACCAATAGCTAAGGCTGATCTCCAGCCTCCACATCTACAAATATGCACCCCCCCTGCCCCAGTGGGAGAGACAAAAGGACTAAATACAGAGGATGCCTTGGCTGTGAGGTGACATGTAGTGAACTATAGGTTTCCTTGTTGCCGTGGTTTTTATTTCTTTTGGGGACCAGGAGTGTGCATATGTGGTGGGGCAAGGATCATGCCACTGAGCTGTATCCCCAGCCTGATTCTCATACTTTAACTTTTCCTAATGAAACAGAATGATTTCACCAAATGGTATGGGACAGCTGACAATCGATAACATAACTATGACTTTGTTACATTTACAAATTAGTTTAGGAAAATAGGGATAAATGTATGCTCCCTATATTTTCCTTCCAGATTTTCACCTCTGTTTTTTCAGTTCCTAGCAAAGGGCTCAACAGTTGAACTTACATGTTTTCTGTCTGTTTCTTTCCTGGATGATTCTTTTGTTGTTTTGCATTGTATTGTTTCAGTGACAATTGTATTGTGATAGTGATTTTTGTTTTCCATTATGTTTTAATGGTGAGGCTTCATATGTTTATCACAATTCCAAACTCTATAAAAACTCTTTTAGCAATTTTAACAATTTTGCAATCTGTTGTGTATGAATTTGGAAAAGACAATTTTTGGTATATAATCTTCAAAGAAGTGATTGCATTGATTTATAATGAATACATATTCTTCCTACTGTTATGTATTTTACTACATTGTCAAGAAATGTCAGAAAATATTACAAAGAGTGAGGATTTTTTCTTATACTTCATTTGGAAAGTGTATGATCTTATATTAGACAGGATGCTGGCTGTGGGGTTGGAGGCATGGCTGTGAGGTTTAGACCACACTCTGTTTTAGTAAACAACCTTATCAACCCCATAGGCGGCTCACAACCACCTAGAACTTCAGTTGCAGAAGATCTGATGTCTTCCAGCCTCTCCAGCCACCTGCATACATGTAACTGTGTAACTAAAAATGAGTTATATAATAAAAACAAACAGATTTAATAGATATATGTGCATGGGTACATGTCTATAATATCTCAGGATGAGTATTCAGAAATCAGCAACAGTGGTTGCATCTGGAAGGGGTGGGTGGAGAAGGAAGCTCAAATATACTGTAGGAGTATGCTCAGTGAATACATTTTTGTGCCCTTTGGATTTTGTCTCATTTATTTCATATATATATATATGTATATGTATATGTATACATACATACATACATACATGTATATATTTATACATGTATATATACATTTGGTTTTTTGAGACAGGGTTTCTCTGTAGCTTTGGAGCCTGCCCTGGAACTTGCTTTGTAGACCAGGCTGTCCTTGAACTCACAAAGATCTGCCTGCCTCTGCCTCCTGTGTGCTGGAACTGAAGGCTTGCGCCATCAAAGCCCTGCCTCTATAAAACATTTTAAATAAAAATAAACAGATTGAAAGAAGAAAGTAACATTTGTTTTCTTATTTAAGCATTTCTTTAGCTCTGATTAATGAGAGGCTTTTAAAAGGAATCAATTACGAATAAAAATTAAGTATACTTTTAAAAAATGATGTTATTTTACAATTGCGTATATGTACTGGAGACCTGCTTCAGAAAGGGTTTGGGTCCCAAAGAGGCTGTGAGGAGTTGGCAGGTGGATGTAATGGACAGGATCTGAAGGTGAATCAGGATGGCTTGAGACCAGGGCTTAAGGAATCTAGTGTTGACCTTGATAATAGGTGCCAGTCATATGTTAATGGGAAGGCCATAAGTTCCTCTTGCCAGAGATAAGGAGAATGACTGCTTTATCAAGCAGGAACTTTCCTCAAGTCCCCTAGGGAATGGAGACCCTCATCCAAATGTCTGATCTTGGGAAGAAGACTTCTGGGAAGCAGACACTATATTATCATTTCTTAGTCTTAACTATATGAGTCTGTTCCCCCCATAATGCTCCCAAAAGGGAAGGTCCTGATGTCTCTTTTCCCATTATACCGGATCATTCTAATTTCTCTGTATGTATTAACTGAACTCTTGTCTTTAATGGCCTCAGGCTCTGGATCTGAATTGTAGGCATTTCATCCTCGGGATCAGGTGTGTCTAGTAAATTTCTAATTTTCCTGTTCTTGGTGTAATTAGGAGGGCACAATGGAATTTCTGGTTCCATAGTGGCAGGGATTCTTTTTCCAAAGAATTATTTTGTTTATAGAGGCTACCATTGTACATATTTTTGTCCTTTACCAAAGCCCATGCAAAATTTCCCAAAGGGAAAGGCATTAAAAGTGAGAGTCATTAAAAATAAAAGTAAAAAAGGTGCTGGAAAAGTGTGGTCTGCAAAGTCAAAATGCTGGAACTTGGTCAACAAGCAGCAATTGTAGTATGTCTTTGTGTCCACCGGGGTGGGCGGGTGTGCACACTAACAGAGACCAGTGCAGTACTCACAGAGACCAGGAGAGGGCATCAGATCCCATGGCGCTAGAGTTATATTACAGATGGTTGTGAGCTGCCTGGTGTGGGTGCTGGGAAATTAACTTGAGTCCTCTTTAAGAGCAGCAAATGCTCTTGATGACAGAGAGCTCCTCCAGCCCCTATCCACATGCACATTTCTTTTCACATTAGTCTAATCATTAGATCTCTTTATGTCAAGTCTGATTTAAATTGTCTTCTTGGATTTGATCCTTTAGTATTTGCTTTCTGATAAGGAAAACTGTTTTCTGGTACGCTGTCCTACATATGTGTCCCTTCTGCAATAAGTGAGGTGACTTTGCAACAGGTGGGGTTAGTCATGCTGGTTTGGGGGAAAGGCAGGTTTAGATACCAGTATTATAAAAAAGCAATTTGAAGCGTCCTCTATATCTCCTGAGTTCAAAAGTTTATGTGATGCTTATTCTTGGTTGTCAACTTGACTGCTTCTGGAATTAACTAAAACCCAAATGACATGGGCACACCCATGAGGGATTTTTTTTTTCTTTTCTTAATCAAATCATTTGAAGGGTAAAGACCTGTTACAGGATATTCAATCACACAGTGAACCCCCCCAAGTTTGTGTTTTTGTTAATTAAATAAAATCAATGTTAGGTCAGGAGGTGGAGCCAGCAACTAGTTTACCGACAGTCATCATGAGAGTCAGATGGAGTATGGAAGATGGGTAGGAGACACAGGAAATAACAGCAGGGGTTGGGTGGGAACTTAGAGTGTGGTCATCTTTTTTAGTTTGGTGGAGCAGAAGGACACTCTCAGAGATGCTGGCAAAGAGGGGAAGGTCAGCTATTGCTGTTCAACCTCTCTGAGCTAGCAAGTTTTCACCCCAGCCACTGACTCTCAAGTCAAGTCTTTTTTTTTTTTTTTTTTTTTTTTTTTTTTTTGAGTCCTGAGTCTTATTGTAAATAGAATGATGGAGATTTAGTTAAATACAATATTTGCTGGCAGCAGCAAGAGGCAGATCTGGCAGGACATAAAAGTACTGTCCGACTTCTGCCTGTGAAGGGGGCCATAGCGACTGGCTAAAACAGCAGTAGATTCAAGTACACCTGCTGTGTCTTCAGGAAAAACAACAAAGACCCACTTCTAGTCCAGGTCTTTGAGGTGAGAATAAACCTCCAATCCAGATTTTTCTGAGGTTTGAAGGTCCACCTTTAATCTGGGCCACCCCTTCTGCTGGCAGCCAATATAAAGGACGTAGAAGAAGGAAGCACAATCTCCCCTCCCTCCCTCCCTCCCCCTTCTCTCTCTCTCTCTCTCTCTCTCTCTCTCTCTCTCTCTCTCTCTCTCTGTGTGTGTGTGTGTGTGTGTGTGTGCTTGCTTGCTTTCATCCTGGCTAGCAAACCCATTCTTTCCTTGGCATTAGAGTCTACCACTTGGGATTCCAGAGTATACTGAAGACCAACTGAGACACCAGCTCCGAGGACGGGACAACTACTAGATTCTTGGACCTTCCCTTTATAGGCAGCCATTGTTGAATTAGCTGGACCACAACCTGTAAGTCATTACAATAAATCCCATATATATATATATATATTCTATAAGTTCTCTTACTCTGGAAAACCCTTACTAAAACAGTTTGCTTAGCATGGAATTTGTCTCACACTTGAAAAAAATCAACCATAAAACTATGTAATCTAAGCTTCTTTTGTAGAAGAAAATTTGATAAAATCTTCTAATACTTTTTCTGAAGCTGTGATTCTAGTAAAGTTTTCAACTAATGCCTTAATAATTCTCAGAACTTTTGACTTAGAAGTTATCTTCTGAGTGTGGCATTTGAATGATGTTATTTCAAGTTGGTCACAGATGATAAAAAGCATTAAGAAGTAACTTTATTAACACAAAACTTTACCCCTTGATTTTAAAATTTACAAATTTTCCCTCATAAGTGATCAAATCTTACTCTTCTCAAAATGGTAAGCTATATTTTGGATATATATTATAATATATAATTATAATATTATATTTATATATTTATATATAATATATATATTTATATTATAATTATAATTATTATATATATACATATATATATTATAATTAACTTCACATGGCTATGCATTGATAACATCAGCCAACTCTTGAAAAAAAAATTAAGGTGTCTGTTTAGAGTCTATAATAGAAAGAACTGAATGACAATTTACCCGGCCTCAGAGAATAAACCTCTGAAGTCAATCATATCTCTGCTGTTCACCCACTTAAGAGTCGTTAAGTCCCAGCTCTACTTGTGGGGTGAATATATCTGTTGTGTATATCTCCTTGTCTTTCCTGTGAAAAATGTCTATTTCTGTCTTTGTATTCATTTTCATTTCTAGGCAGTCTACCTCTGATACTCACAATGGAGATTTAACATGGAACCAATCAATTATATTTGCTCATGGTCTTTTGGATGTGTAGTATTTCTGAGTCCAAACAGCATCTTTATCATGGCCTTTATGGTATTTTCTTCAAAGTAGAGGCATAAACTGGAAAAAGAGAGCGAGGTGAAAATTTGATCAAGATGACAAGCAACAGTGGATTCCTGCTGTTAGCTAGGACACAAGCCTTGTGACATGTACTTGGTGTCATTCTGATGTAGATTCTGACAGGGGCCAATTTATGGCCCAATTTATGTCTTGACTCTCATACGAAGGCCAAGCAAGCTATAAAATGTAATAAGAATTTCTTCAATCAGTGTCCAGAGGAAAAACAAATCACTCAGTTACTGACACAATATTGCATCAACACTCCGGTAAAGTTCTCACTCGTGTGTGACATGCCCCCAAGCTGCAAGGAGTGAGGAGAAACTGGGAGGCAGTGCCTCGTCCTAATGGCAGAGCCCCTGAACTTCACAGCTGCTAACAGGGCACCTGCTGTCCCTGTCTTCCTTTCTAAGAGCATCCACAATTTGGAGGTGAGAATTAAAGGAAAAAAATGAACCATTCTTCCCTTCCGATATTTCAGTTTCAGACTTCTTTCTGACCTCATGCTATAAATCCGTTCATCTTATTTCTCCTTATGTGCCTCCCTTCCAGGAGTCGGCCCTTACACACAGTGTTATTTATTTATCCCCCGGCATGCCATTCCAAGCCAGGCTCCTGGTGAGGTAACACACATTAATCCCTGATCACCATTTCCATCCAGCCAGTTTGGGGCTTGTGTATTTTCTGTCAGTCTCTTCTTTTAGCTCTAGTCCAGCAAGCCTGACATGCTGTTAGGCACTGTTACATGCCGGTGCCTGTAAGAGTTCAGGAAAATGAATGGGGCCTCACTTAGCCATGAGATCCAGGGTAGCTCTTCCTGATTTGTTTCCTCCAAACACCACACTTTACTACACAACACATACCAAGACCCACAGAGGCTAATGTGTGGTTTACAGAGTGAATCAGAACAGCCAAGGCTACACAGAGAAACCCTGTCTCAAACAGACAAACGAATAAATAAATCAATAACATAAAATAAAACACATTGTTGAGAATGAGACAAGAGACAAGGAGCCAGCCCACTCACAAAAGGTCTCAGAGATTTCAGGGACAGGCTGAGCAATGTTGGTGTCTACAGGCACAGCTGAGTGGGTTCTGGTTGGGCGTCTGTGCAGATGTAGTATTTCCTTGATTACTTTGTCTGTGATTTGGCTCTGTAGGGGAAGTCTTTGGACTTCTGATGCACAGTATTTGGATTATGCCACAAATACTGAACTAGTACTGTAAAATTCATATTAGATTTAAATGAAACCTTGCTCTCAATCAAGGAAGAGTGATTACTATTTATCATATCAAAATCAATAGGTGGGAGGACCAGAGAGAGGCTCAGAGGCAACAGTTGTAATGTTCTTGCAGAGGACACCAAATCCATTGCCAACACCCACATTGTGTGCTTTGTAACTGCCTGTAACTCCAGTTCCAAGGAATACAGTTGTCTATGGCACTATGGGTACCTGCTTTCATGTACACACACACACATCTAAAAATAAAGTTTTACAAAAATCAATAAATGGTAACTAAATGCAGTACACATAGTGGCCAAGAGGCCCTATCTCAATTAGTCAATAATGGATAGGATTAATGGGGTGTATATTTTTAGCCAAATGTATTAGTCTTTATAAACTCTTATGAGGAACTTCAAAAGGCATCAGATACACTAGCTTCAGTTCTTAGGTTCTTCCTTGGAGCATGAATATGCAAAGTAAATCCTAAGAAAGAAGGAGCTGCCTTGATGGTTAACCATGTCTTGACACTTCGAGGACAGTATTTCCATAATCTCCTTCTTTGTTGCCAACCACATGGCTTTCGTGCTAATGACTTAGAATGTCTAAAGGACACTTTCTTGTTAGTACCTCTCTTTTAGAATAGGCCAGGGAAAAGGGAACAATTCCAAATGAAAAATCCACGGAAAAGAAAAAAAAATCTGCCAAAATAAAGGAAACACTTATACACAATTAATTCCTCCACTTTTTACCAGTAGCTTATTTTCTGGGAACAAATCTACAGAAATATGTAAATAATTACACAGCTTACCTACCTGTGTTTGTGATACCATAGAAAACAATCAGGTGTGACAAGACAGAAAGTCTCTCTTTAGATTGACATGGACATGGTAAAACAAACAAACAAACAAACAAACAAAAACCAATTCCATGGAAGGTTCTAGACATGCATTCATTTCTGTGTGTCACAAAATCTTTAAGAACTACAACATTTTTTCAATAAAAGATAAATTTAACAATTCTGAAGTGTATGAATTCTTTAACATATATTGTATACAGTAAACATATACAATTTGTCAACTTAAGAAATAAAATTTGAAAATAAAATATATTAAAATGACACAAACATTCCCATATAATATCAAGAAAGCATGGTATTTGGGAATGAACCTGCCAAAATAAGGGAAATACTTATATACAAATAAGCTTCACTGAAAAAATATTTAAAATACCTAAAAGAACATAAAGGTAGCCCATGCCCATGGACAGGAAGATTTGATATACTTAAAAGAAGACAACATATGTTGATCTACACATTCAATGCGACCCTTTGCCAGATTTCAACTGCCTTAAAAATAAGCTGACAAGCTGACCTTAAAACACAAGAGACCCTAAACAGACAATTTTTTCTTGAAATTAAACAAAGCTAGGAAACTCTCCACTGATTGCTAATCTTGGTTGTCACCCTGAGTGGGTCTGGAATCAATTAAAGCACTGGTTGATGGATGCCCCTGTGACAGACTTTCTTTTGATCAGATCATGTGAAGCATGAATACCCACTGTAAATGTGGCCAGTAGGTGACAGCCAGGTAGAAGGACATGGAGAAGGGAAACTTCAGTTTCTACCTGTTTGCTCTATTCTCGCTAGCAAATCCATCTATCTCATTGGTACCACGTTCTCTTGCTGATATGAGCAACAACTTCTTCAGGTTTCCAAGGCAGACTAAGAACAAAAGCTGTCTGTACCTCTGTTTCCCCCTCCAGATTGTTGGCTCCACTGGTCCACAATGCAGGAAGGATTGGAAGCAGGGGATGTGATTTGGACAGCTGTGGGTATGATGGAGACAGCCCTCAGAAGACAGACTTCAGTGAATTAGCTCAACTTTATTCCAGAGTATAAGGGATATATAGGATTCCAGAGCCTGGGACAAACCCTGATTTGCATTTGTGGCACTGTCCTTTTATAAGGATCCTGCAACAAGTCTTAGCTGTCATATGTGTATAGCCAGGAAGGCTTCTGGCAGGAATCTGTGCCAAGGGTCAAGCTAAAGATAAAGTAGGCATCTGGCTTACAGGCAAGGTCAGTCCTCTGAGCCCAGGGGCATTCTTCAGATAAGGGCAGATAGAGAGCAGGAAGCTCAGCTAGGGAGGGGGTCTCCATGTTGCTGAGCTTTTGGAAAAAGCTGACATGCCATAGTAGACTGCAATCTTTGAGCAGCCAACAAGGTCTTCCAACAGCTCTCTAGGAATCCTTTAGGCTTTTTTTTTAGGATTTCAGTGCCAGACTGGGACCATAGACAGAGGCACACAGCATCAAGGACTGAATGGCTACTATTTCTTGTGAGGAAGAGTGAGTTCAATTGCTTGGACCATGTCATGTAAACCAATCCTCTCTCTCTCTCTCTCTCTCTCTCTCTCTCTCTCTCTCTCTCTCTCTCTCTCTCTGTGTGTGTGTGTGTGTGTGTGTGTGTGTGTGTATTCACTGCACATCCATAAAGGTCAGAGATTGACATCAAGTGATTCCTCTATCATTTTCTACCTTAGCTTTTGAAAAAGGATCCCTCACTGAACTCAGAGATCACGTATTGAGTGCACTGATTGTCCAACAACTCTCTGAGATCCTCTTATTACCCTGTTTCCAGCAGTGATATTACAGAGTACATGAGTGCCACATGGCACTCAGATTTTATGTGGGCACGGGGGATCTGAAGTCAGGTCTTCATGCCTGCATAGAAAGTACCAGTAGGATGGCCCGTCTAAAGTCCTAGTTTATTATATATCGACAGTGACACCCTCCACCTTCCTCCTCTTCCTACATGCAGACTTTTTATTTACTTCTTGAATCATCAAATGGACTACTTTGACCAGCTCACTAAACAATAATCTGACTAATGCTGGGTGAATGGCACAGATAGTGTAAGTGCCTGGAAATATACAAACTGATACTGCTACAGTCTGGTGAGTCTGCTAAATAAAGACATTGTTTTGGAATTTTAAAAATTATGTTGCAGAGACTCACCTTCTGGGTGTGTGTGTGTGTGCGCACACACACGTGCGTGCATGTGTTTGTGTGTGTGTGTGTGTATCTGTGTCTGTGTGTGTGATCTTCTGCCTAGAACTTAGTGCTTCCTTCAGAAGTCCATAGCCTTGCCTTTCATTTTTCTTTCATATAAATGCAGAAATAAATTTCTCCAATTTACTGAAGTATCTCCCAAAGGGACCGGGGAGTCTGGAATTAAACTGTGGTGCTGAAATCATTGCACCACTCTAGCTTTGCCCCACAAATGTAAATTTAGGGAATTCCACTTGTCAAAGTCCTCTTTGAAGCTTTGAATAATTGGTTCCCAATTATTCTTAACCACATTATTCAGGCCTATGTTCAACTTAATATCTAAATAGATTACATTTTTTTTTTTTTTTTTTTTTTTGCTATCTACTAAAATTCCCCAAAGTGAATATTGCCACATTATGTTCTTAGGCTAAGAGTGGAATTTCTGACTAAAGATGTTTTCACTCAGATCCCAAGATGGCTGCAAAACCCCTACGATAATAAAGCTGTGAGAGTTGGCATCGCATTTGAAAAGGCATTAACTCAAGTAAAACTATGCTCAGGGAGGAGGGGCCACTGCACTGCCCACCAATTGCTTCCTTCCTCCAGGCAGCCTCCTCACTCTTCTCCTCCAGGGGGCGAGGTGGATGGAGTGCCTGCAAAACATTCCATGGTCAGGCTGAACACTGTACAAGCCAGCCGTTGTCACCAGAGCATTGCCAGATTGTCTCTTTCATGTAACCTGCCGTGGCTTTTCTGTTTCATTACAAAATACGGTTACCAAACAGTTGATTATATTCTTGGAAACTCTATGTAGTCACAAAATAATATAAGTTGTTTCTTAAACTGATAGGAAAGCAGACATATTTGGATGGGGCACAGGGAAGTATGAGTATAATAATAGCCTTACCTTTAGGAAGTGCATCAGAGTCACTGGGAGTATCTGCCAAGCACTCTGTGAGGGTGGCAGACAAAGCTTTGAAATCTATGGCCAGAATCACTGTGTCAGATGAAGCAAGGGGAATTAAAATAGTTAATTATCTCTTATGAGTCATGTACGACTTTTACTGTCTATACCTTATACCTAATCTAATTTAATCCTCAAAGAACTTCTGAATTTAAGGGGATTTGTGAGCTCCTTACATTCTTACATCTAAGGAACAGGAGAGCCACTCTTTGGTAACCAGGGCTGTAACTCAGTCCATCAGTCCACTCCAGGGTTGTCAATAACATACACACACAAAAGAAGGCGTGGACTTAGAAGGAAAGTCATTGGGAGGCTCCAGATTGGAACTGGAGGGAGGTAATCACAGGGAAAAATGATAAAATATTTGTGTAAATGTGAACATTTTAATGAGTAAATAAAAACTTTAAATATATCAATACCGAGCCCTATACTTTACTTTTTTGCCTGTTGACTGATGGTACCGAATTCTAGAATCTTTTGTGCACACATGGTGAGTGAGAGATCGTGAGTCAGTGGATTGCAAGTCTAGAGTTTTAAAATCTGTGAAATATTTCAAGCTCCATCTGAAGTGATTCTTAACAATGACAGAGTTACAAACTGTTATTTTTGTGAGGAAAGAGACAGAAATGCATACAGATAATTCCCAACTAATGGGGTGGCATCACATTAGACCAGGGAAGGCTCTCTGCTGTCTGAGTATCACCTGCCCCTCCCTCCCTCGCACCCATCCCCCTTCTCATTATTTCTTTCCCTTCTTCATTTTCTTTTCCATTTTTGTTTCCACTTTCTCACTTCTTTCTATCTTTTTTTTAAATTTCAAAATATTGAGAATTTATATAAGAACCAACAAAAGACAAAAGGTATCAATACAAAATCAAATGAAAGTCAATGAAACTGGCTAAATGAATGCAAATGCGGAAAGCAGATTTCCCACTTTCTTCCCTTTTGTCCATCGTCTTTGTTTTCTTCTCCTCCTTTCTATTTCTTTTTTTCACCTTCTTTCCAATTGACAGCTGGAAAAATACTAAGAACCAATTGTTTTCTCCTATGTCCCCCAAGATGTGGCTTAGAATTTAAAACAGAGGCGTAAGAATCCAGTGCCTGTGTCTTGTTCAGCATGAAAGTCAACCATGAGAGGGTTGTCTGATTTTCTTTCTCAATTCGTTACCACTTTCAGACTGGAAGGTAAAGAACGTGTTATTTTACACATATAAGATGTCTCATATGGAGTGATTAATGTATACTCTATTAATGTTGTACTTACACAATGGGCAATAAAAATATAATAGAATATTTCATAGACTTTGAAGAAACTTGAAATATTAGACCCTGACATCAAGGAGCTATTAAAAATAAAACAAAGGAAGTATAAACACAAGATCATGTACAGGTTTGAAGTCAACTTTGAGGCCAGATTTCATAACAGCATGCTTACATTGCTCATTTGCATAAACATAGAGACACATGTGAACCCTTTCAATAGAAGTGGAATTCCTTGGTGGGTCAAAATCTTCTTAATGGGTTACTGTTTTAAAAAGAAAAGTAAATGCAAACAGATCTCTCAATAATAATTTTAGTGTAAATGGCCTCAACTCACCAATAGAGAAGCAGGTTGGCCCATCTGAATCTATTGTCTTCAAGAAACAACCTGACTGGAAAACCCACCTACAATCTAACATTAGAGGGTAAAAACAAATCTATCAAGTGAATGTAAACCATAATAAGCTGACATAGATGTTCTGATATCTTATCAAGTTGATTTAAAATCGATCAGCAGTGATAAAGGTGACTACATATTACCAAAAGAAAATTTTACCAAGAATATGTAATTACAAATACATATGCATGAAATATTGGCTCTCCCATTTCATAAACTGTAATTGGCATAAAAAGTCAGATGGATCTTGACACATTCAATAACCTTCATTTATTTCTAAGTAGATCATCAAATTAAAAAAATCAACAAAGAAACCACAGAATTTATCTACAGCATAAATTAAGTTGACTTAATAGGTACCTACAGAATATTCCACCCTACAGAAAAAGGATTCACATTCTTGTCAGTAGCACATGGAATCTTTTGTAAAACAGACTATATTTCAGTACATGAATCAGGTCTTACCAAATGTGATAGAATGAAAAGCAGATCATATTACAGTAAGTCTAAGAATCAACAGCCAAAAAAAAAAAAATAAGGTTATAGAAACAGCACAAATAAGTGGAGACTGATCAACATATTCTGTAAGGAACAATTGGTTCTACAAGAAATCAGAGAGGAAATTAACAAGTTTTTAGAACCAAATGAAAATAAAAGTACAACTTAACAGCTAAGGCAGTTGTAAGAACAAAGTTTATAGTTATGAGTACTTATATTCAACATTTAGAATGCTCCCAAATAAATAACCTAATGATGTAACTCAAAGTCATTAAAGCAAGAAAGTATTAGTTAACAAGAAACAGTAAACATCAGGGCAGAAATTAATGAGATGGAGACTAAAAGAGCCACATATAGAATTCATTGAATAAAAACTGATTCTTTTTTTTAAAAAAAGTCAACATTGGAAAATACTTAGCCAAAATAACAGCAACAACAAAACCCCCAAAACTTCAAATGCATAAAATTAGAAATGAAAAGGAAGTTACTCTAGATTGCAAAAAATGCAGGATCATTAGGAAGTACTTTAAAAACTTGTACTCAAAACTGGATAAATTCCTAGACACCTATGACTTACCAAAATTATGTCACAAAGATAAAAACAATTTAAATGTCGTCATAGAAATCAAAGCAGAGTAAATAAGTCTATAAAGTAAAACCCAAGACCTAAGGGATTACTTGCTGAGAATGCCAAATCTTTAACAAACTCTCACCAATGCATCTCAAAGTGTTCAAAAAACTAGAAGGGAAGGAAGGTGAAAACTCATTCCATGAAGCCAGCATCACTCTCATACCAAAGAAAGAAAAAATATATAACAATCACACAAATGAATAAACTTAAATAAAATCTTGTAAATCAAATTTAAGAACATTAAGATGACCATATCCCATGACCAAATTGGTTTATTACAGGCATCAAAGATTGGATCAGTGTTAGATTCTCTACTTAAAGATCATAAAGATTGCTGGAAATTTCTTAGAACCAATGACTATCTTCTGCAAACTTTTAGGATATAAAAATCAACACATGGAAATCAGACATGTATATAACAGGAATAAAACAGAGGACTCACAACAAATCTGTTTTATTCCTGTTATATACATGCCTCTACCAAATGGTATTGGGAGAACTATTTTTCCACATGTACAAGAACAACTAGGTACCTGTCTCTCACATCACACAAAAATCCATTCAAAATGGAACAAAGACCTTAATGTAAGAAACAAAACTTTAAAAATGCTGGAGAGACTTCAAGATACAGGCACTGGCATGGATTTTCTGCAAAATAAATATATCAGCACACAAAATAACCAACAGATTAAGTAACAAAGAAAACTTGGCACATGCATACATTTGCAAGCATGCACACACACACAAAGGAATTTTTTTTGTAGCTGTAAAGAAAACTTAAAATTATGACATTTATAGGAAAATGGACACAACTGGAAATCATTATGCTGAATGAAATCAGCTAGACTCAGATAAACACAGCAGTTTTCTATGTGGAAAGTGGATTTAAAATTATTTATTTGTGTATGGATGTGTGCATTCATATATGTATGCGTAGATCATGAAAGCAGAAAGTGGGGCCTGAGGAAAAGGAGGGGCCTTCGGAGAGCCTGAATAGAGAGGGCAATGATCCACATGATAAGAAGGAATGTGGGCATTAGCTGTAGGGAAGGAAGATGGCCAGCTGGAGTGGGAAGAGAACACCAGGGAGGCTGTTGGCAGGACAAATGGGGACGCACATATGAAAATGCCACAACAATGTCCATTGCTTAGTGTGTCAACCTAACATGTTCAAAAGGAAACATTGTCCTAGTGTGACTTTCAAGATTCAAGAGATTTCCAGAAAAGATGGCTTAAAAATTGTCCTACCCTTCCTACATAAGATATTACTGCATCCCCCGCATATAAAACTGAAATACACAGAACTGTGAATATAGGCACATGCTGTATCTAAGATACAACAAATCCCAGTTGGCTCGGGTTGTCCACTGCTTCTGGAAACCACTGTGCTAAGACAGTCCAAGGTGCATCAACTGAAATGACTGACAGGTTCCAGGCAGAGTAGTGAACAGCTTGGAGGCGTCCCTCCTCCACTACTGCTTTCCTGGGGTCATAGAAGACCGCGGGGGAGTCAGCAAAGGGACAAAGAAGTACCAACAGACTCAGAAAGTAAAGAGATCATCCCTGATGAGGTGAACAGCTTCTTAAGAGGATTTGAAGTTTTTAAAGAGAGCGGTAAGACATTGGCCACTGTCTCCATCTTAAGAAACAGTGAAGGATGGCTAAGGTAAAGCCAAAGTATATAGAAATGGGAAGAGTGAACAAGAAAAGAATTAATTGAAGGAGCCACTGAAAGTAGAAATTAAAAGCATGCTTTTAAATCTATTTTTTATGTGTTTTCTGTTTGTGTATGTACATGTACATATATATGTATATGTGCATAGGCATACATATACATAGTATGTGCACTTGTAACATATATATATATATATATATATATACACAGAGAACATACATATATATATACATATATATGTATGTTCTCTGTGTGTGTATATGTGTGTAAGAGAGATGGGGTGAGAAACAGAACGGGGGCACCTATGTACATGTCACATGTGTGGAGGTTAGGGATAGTCTCGGGTATTAGTCCTCATCTTCCACCTTGTTTGAGGAAGGGTCTGTCTTTGCTGCTCTCATCTGTGTGCATGCAGCTAGCTGGACTGAAAGCCTCCGTGGATTCCCCCACCTCCACCCCCTCCTCGCTGTAGGAACACTGACATTACAGACCCATGTTACCGTGTCTGGGCTTACATGGGTTCTTGAGAATTTGAACTCAGATCCTCATGTTTGCCCAGCAAATGCTTTCTTTACCTCTGAGCCATTTCCCAAGACTGAACTTTTGTTGCTGGTGGCGGTGGTGCTGGTGTGTGTGTGTGTGCGTGTGTGCAAGCTTGTATGTGCATGCAGAGGCCATTCCTCTATTGTTGTCTGCCTCATGGCCTTGAGACACAGTCTCTCTCTGAACCAACAGCTCATTGTCTAGTCTGGCAGTCAGTGAGCTCTTGGGATCCACCTGTATCTGCCTACCCGCCCCATGCTGGGGGTCCACCTGTATCTGCCTACCCGCCCCATGCTGGGGGTCCACCTGTATCTGCCTACCCGCCCCATGCTGGGGGTCCACCTGTATCTGCCTACCCGCCCCATGCTGGGGGTCCACCTGTATCTGCCTACCCGCCCCATGCTGGGGGTCCACCTGTATCTGCCTACCCGCCCCATGCTGGGGGTCCACCTGTATCTGCCTACCCGCCCCATGCTGGGGGTCCAGGTACTCACAACTGTGCCTTGCTGTTTTGTGTGTGGCCTGGGGATTAGAGTTCATGCTCTCATGTTTTTAATGACAAGCTTTGTGACATGCTAAGCTATTTTTAAGATCAATAAACCACAGTTAGATGATGAATGCAAAGATTGAGAGATGTGACATGAAGGAAAATGGTGTGTGTGTATGAATGTGTTGTTGTTGTTGCTGGTGGTGTTGATGGTGGTGGTGCGTGCTTGTGTGCGTGCATGTGTCTGACTACACCATCAACATTTTTAGTCGCTTACTTATTTTCATGTGCATGGGTGTTTTTCTGAGTGTATGTCTCTGCCCCATTTGTGGGCTGTGACTGAGGATTCCAGGAGATAGTGTCAGTTTTCGTGGGATTGGAATTACCATCTTTTGCTAGCTGCCATGTGAGTGCTGAGAATCAAAGCTGTATCCTCTAGAAGAGGTGCCAGTATTCCTAACCTCTGAGCCAGAGGAAAGGATTTTATACAACTCCAATGCAATTAATTTGACAGCCGTAGTAAAATGGCCACTTTTTTTTTAAAGAACCCAAGCTACCAAACATCATTCAAGAATGAATGGCTTGCAGAGACCTATAACTATTAAAGAAGCTGTAATCTCAGCCACTTGGGAGGCCCAGGCAGGAGGGTTGCACCTTTCATGCCTGCCTGAGCTGCTCAGCAAGGACTTGTTTCCAACTAAAAAGTGTGTGTGGAGCAGGAGCAGGAGCAGGGGAGTGGCTGAATGTGTAGCTGTTTTAGAATCCTTGTCAAGCATTCTTAATGCCCTAGATTCAATTCTAACACAACAAAGGAGTAGGGCAAAAGAAAGGGAAGGAAAAAATACTGTTTGCCGTTTTAAAATGACTACAAGAAAGACAGCAAACGTGGGTGGCGTAACTGCTTCCCCCTCCCAATTAAAAAGGAGACTTCCTAACCCATTTACCCAGACTGGTGCTTTTCCGAAAAGAAACCTAGACAAACACCACATGAAAAGAAGGCAAGTATCCTATCCATTTCCTGACCACATTACTCTGGAGAGGGAAGTGTATTACTACACAACAACTTCTATGAGTTGTCCATAGCAGCTCTATTTTCAATCGCTAAAATTGGGAAAAACAATCCAAACGGCTATACAAACACTACGGTATAGCCACACAGAATGCTACTTAACCCTGAAAAGGAATGGTCACATTGCAACATGAACAGAACCTCACAAAGTAATTGTGTTAAGTGAAAGGAGCAAACCAAAAGAGCACCTACCTACTGTTCATAGAAAATTCTAGAAAATACAGATTAATTGGTGGTGACCAAGAACAGATTGATGAGTGGCCTAGCGACTGGGGCAGAGACGTGTGGTGGTTAGAGAAAGGGTCCACAAAGAGAAAGTAGATGCTGTTGGGGGTGGTGATGATGGCCACTACTTATCATAACTGTACTCATCATTTTATAGGCTCTTGGTGTATCAGACTTACACATTTTACACTTTAAATATGTGTGCTTTTGGGACATCAGCTATCCTTCAGTAAGCTTGCTAAGATGAAAAAAATAAAATTTATTTCATGGGCTGGACAGATAGCTTAGGGGTTCAGAGCATTGGTTTCAATTACAAAGCATTGAAGTCAGAACCTATGTCAGGTGGCTCACAACTGCGTATCACTCAGCTTCAGGGAGCTGACGCCCTCTTCTGACTTGCTCGGGAACCTGCACAATACATGCACACACGCACACATAGACACACAAACATACACCAGTATATAAAATAAAAAAATATGATTTTAAAAGAAAATAAAGGCAATGAATATATACACTGCTTTTCATTTCTTTCTTTCTTTCTTTCTTTCTTTCTTTTTTTTTTTTTTTTTTTTTTACAAGATTTGATCTGTAAACATTTGCCTGTGATCTGTTTTTGCAGCAACCTTTCAAATGACCTTCAAGCTGATATGGCTGGTGCTTTTCACTGCTCCTCCTCTTGTGAACTAAATCCCAAACAACAGCTCTCTTCTTCTAGGGAAGACATTCTCACACTTAAACCATCTACACTAATTAATGGATGATCCCTTGACTAGTGTATGTTAAGCAAGGGCATCGCTGTGGGTCAATGGGTTCTGGATGCACCTTCCACAGCCTTAAGTGTCACAGCTCATTTCGAGGACTTGCTATTACCTGGAGGAGGGAAGTGTCAGGTGACAGGACAATGTTTCAGATGTCCTAGGTGGACAAGCACCTTTGCTTTCCACGGGTGATCACTTAGAGCTAGAAAGGAAGCTATCTGCTTGAGATGAGGTGGTTGGGGTGGACCCGAGACTCCCGAAGAAGTCTATTTATTTATAATCCAGGGAGTGGAAAATTAGGCCATTGTGTTTCTGCACAGGGGAAGAATTCATAAAAAGTCACACAGAATTATTCTTATCTAACTGACAATGACATCGTTGTAAGGTGGAAACGGGGCTTTATTTGTCTTACTTAAAATGATGTATAGAGCACTTGTCTGTTTACTCCACTGCAAACAGCTTCTGCAAAAACAGCCAGGGATCCCCAGGGGCTTCCCTGATAGTTATAAGTTACTCGAGCAAAATCTCTCAAGCAACTTGCAGCCTTGCAGTATCCATTATTCTAAATTCAAAGGCCCTTTTCTTGTTGTTTGTTTGTTGGCGTTGAATGTGGGTCCCCCCCCACAATTATGCCACATGCAATATTACTTTAAAAAATATAAAATATGTCAGAACAAAGCTACCTTTCAAATAGTAAGTATATACATATATATATATACCTAAATCAAAACATACACAGCCAACGGCAGGGAAACGTTGGATAAATAGGCCTCATAATCAAATCTGGCTCAGGTTAAAGTGAAGTTAGTTTGATGGATTCAGCCAGAGCCCCAGTAAATAATGGTCTCTGTAATTAAGCTACTTTGGCTTCTCCTCTCCGAGGCTCACGGGCAGCTCAGAGGTAGTAGAGAGAGGAGCAGGAGGCACAGTTCAGAAATAAGAAGGCAGCTTCCCACACACATGCAGATCCCTCTGCGGCCCTCAGCCCGTGTCACCAGAACTTGGGCCAAGGGAGGTTGTTTCCACCCACACAAGTACCCCTTTGTCGGTGTCTGTCACTAAGTCGTGACAAGGCCCCTATGTGGAAATGGGAAAACCCAAGTCAATACAAACTAAAGCCACGCCCTTCTTGTCAGTCACTGCACCCAGGCCCTCTCATGGTTACTGTCTGCCTATGTGTCTTTCTAAAATGTGTAAATTATGTTTTTTATCTGTGTATATGTGCGTGATCTTTGTGTATGCGTACATGATGTATGTATATGTGTGTGCATGAATGCATGGAGGTCAAACTCTGGGTGTCCATCCTCATCTTCTACGTGTTTTCCAGTATGCACACCAGGGCATTTCCTGTCTTCGTCTCCCCTCTCACTACAGGAGCACAGGGATTACGGGTGTGAACTACAAGTGTCTGGTTTTATGTGGGTTCTCAAGGTCAAAACTTGGGTCTTTATCCACTGTACTGTCTCCCAGCTTTCCATTCAGATGTCTTTATGTATTACTCTATGAGCAGAGGGCGTGTTCATGCTACACATCCAAACACATGCCTTCAATTGAAAACACTAGTACAAACACAACAATGCCTTCATAGCATGGAATTATGGGCCTCGATTTTAGCATGGTCATTTTTTTTTTTAACTACATGCCAGATACATCAGACATTAGGCAGAGAATCACTGCTACAAGTTCTCTAGCTTGCATGATGAAAAAGACATAACTAATTATAACACAACATAGCAGATGCGTTGAAATAAGTATGGTGTTAAGTGCATACCAGAATATGGAGGATCCATATTTAACTATTTGAAGTAAAGAAATGGGGATAGGCGAGTTACTGGATGTCCCTGGATCATTGTAAAGTGAACACCCGTAGATGGATAGCTATACTATCAACGTAAGAAATAAATCAAGCCTCTGCTGGTCCAACCAGTATATTAGCTATGGATGCTCAATGGTGACCCTGGGAAGAAAGGAGCAATTTCCTTGCATTCCTTCTTTGCCCCACTGCCCTATATTTCCAGGGAGCCTGGAGGCACACTACACATCTTTAATAAATGTATGCAACATGTGAAAGCATCAAACGTGGTTTGCACTGACTCAAATCTGTGCTCTATATTCCCAAGCCCAGTCATTTGTTAATCATTGTCTCAGCCTAGAGCACAAGCTAGCCCTCGGCCACTTCCAAACAGGTGCCTGCAGACTTCGCACACATCCAGATTGCACCGTGTCCCGCCTGAACTTCTGTTGACTCTTCCCTTTGTCACCCACACGGGAATGTTGGCATGTCTACCATCAAGTTTCGGATGTCACTGTTGCTTTGTGGGCATGCTTGGGACCACGGCCACGGGTCTGCAGTGTCTGGAAGGTGCTTCCTCCCGTGCATTCCCATCCAACCGCTCATGCGTCTATTGTCTATTCTTTCCTTTGAGACAAACTTAAAGAAGGAATGGACTTCTACAGTCCATGATGGCGATATAGGCTTTTTTCATTTTTTTTTTTTCTCATGCTGATGTTTTGTTGGTTTGTTCTTAAAGGATCTGAGTTCCAACAGTTAGGTGAAACTGAAATTTTAATAGAAAAAGAAAGGAGGGAGGACTAAGTTTTTAGCTTTTTGATCTTTCAAATATTTGACAGCTGAAGCCCCACAGCACACTGACCACACCCATCTCTACTACCCCAGGGCTCGTCCAGATTACTCTCATTCCCTCGTTTGTCCCAGGAACTTACCCTCAATACTTTATCCCCTAGCACAGACCCCAAGCCTGCTCACTCAACCCTTTCTAGAGAAACTGTCCTCATGGGCCTTCACACATTCAGTACTGTAGTAGACATGCCCCCGCCTTTTGCCATCCATCCGTCTTTGATTTTTATGTCACCGAGCCCGCCCTGGCTCACCCTTTTCTTCGGAGCTTTCCCTCCCCTGTTGCTTCCATGCGCTCACTAACCTGTTAAACTCACCCTTTGCTCTTCCCACCCAGGGATGCTACTATGACTCCACCATGGTGTGTCACCGGACGTTTTACCACTTTCCCTGCCAATCAGCAGTTACCAACAGGTACCTGGCTTTGTCCTTTCTTTTGTGGAAGCCAGAGGAAGTGGGGCCACAGCGTGTTTTCAGTCTGCTAGGCAAGGAAGATCTC
Organism: Phodopus roborovskii; assembly: GCF_943737965.1. Classification (NCBI taxonomy): domain Eukaryota; kingdom Metazoa; phylum Chordata; class Mammalia; order Rodentia; family Cricetidae; genus Phodopus; species Phodopus roborovskii. The sequence goes on from NW_026126563.1 coordinate 15,360,970, forward strand.
TGAAACTATGAAATAAATGCATGCCCTGGGGCCAAAAGAAGGAACCACTACAGAAATCACCAAAGTAACCGGCTCTGGTGGAGCACAGGAGAAGGACCCAACCTGTGGGAGAGGTAAGTAAAAGGACTTAGGGAGTAGCTGAAGCTAGCTGGGGTTGGAAGCTTACCTGTTCATGACGCCTTTCCTGTAAACCTTCAACAGATAGCTTCTGGAGGTGACTGTGACCAAATGAATGATAAACAATATGAAAAGTCCAAAATTAGAACACCCTTTCTACCCTCCGGCGCTGTGGTAATGAATCACGGAGCTCATCAGTAAAGAGACTAGCATTCAGCCTTATATATGCAGGTACGTGTCAGAGCACAGGCATCTGCCAGAGCTCTCTCACTCTGCTGTCTGCGGACTATATCCCTGGTGGTCTGAGCTGTCAATCTATGAGTCAGGGCACCATGTTCCTTGATCAGTCACCCACGCTTCCTGCAACATTAGGTAAATGCACCACAGCACTTGCATAAACAAAGAGAACTGAAATGCTTTCATGGGTCTGGATGGCCAGGTACCCGATGTAATGAAACCCAGTAGTGAAGTGGGGGTGGTTTGTTTTCTTCTGCTAGTAATTGTATTAGTTTTCTCCCAGGAAGGTAGAGATTTTGTTTGTACAGTTGGCGATTGCTATTGAAGGTACAGTGTGGCTTGTCATAAGTTGGGGGGGGGAGGTTGTAATTCCCATCTCATAATACTTAGAGGGATATTTTGTCAGTCTTAATATAAGCTACCGCTCTTCAGAGTGAATATTCCGGACTATGAATGTATTTTCATTGGGAGGGTGCTTGTCTAGCAATTAGGAAGCCCTGGATCTGATGCCAGCAACCCATAAACTGGGCACGATGGTACACCCTTGTGACTCCAGTACTTGGGAGGTAGAGGCTCAAGAGTTGAAAGTTCAATGTCAAACCCTGTTTAAGTTCAGCTTGGAATTCAGGAGACCATGTGGGTTTTCTTTTTAATTAAATACTATTTGTTGGGGTGTGTGTGTGTGTGAGTGTGTGTGTCTGTGTGTATTATGCATGTGTGTGTGCGCGTGTATGTGTGTGCATGCATGTCTGTGTGTACGATGGTGGTGGCATACATGTGGAAGTCAGAGGACAACTTGCAGGAGTCACTTCTGTTCTTCTGTACTGTGGGCGCCAGGGATGGGACTCATCCCTGTGTTCTTCCAGGCTTGGCAGCGAGCTCCTTAACCCACTGAGTGCATCTTGTAGGGCCCCTGTCTTAAAGACAACAAAACAAACCAAATGAACAAACAAAAAAAAAAACCCAAAAAAACAGAAATAAGTATATTTCAGTTGCATTCTAACCACAGTTTTTAAAACAAAAAAACATGGTGTGTGCGTGGAACTGTATTTCTAAATCACCCACCCCAATTTCCACCCAGACTCTAAAGTTCCCGTGTCTGGCGGTGATCTCACTTAACTTTGCTGGCAAGTGAGCCATGTGTGCTCACATCAGGTGCTGGCAACAAAGGTCTCATTCTGTTCTTTGTCAAGGTGACAAGTTCAAGAGTTCCTTATGAATGACCAAAAGTTGATCAGGGCCACATAATCCTATCAGGGCTATGTCGGAGCCACCTTCCATGTCATTAGTGCCGTTTATCTCACATTGCGTTTGCATTCATTTTCACTAATATGATACAAAAATGTAATGATGTGTAAGTGTTTTTTAATGTCATGTAAGTGAAAACAGGTGGGTAATTTGCCATGGGCCCCATAAAGCCTGGAGCCAGGTTTCACAGAGAACTCTGAGCCTTTTCTCCGTGGGTATGGTTCTTTTTTAAAATCCCGGGTCAGACTGCAGCAATTTTGATTCTTTTTTTTTTTTTTTTTAAAGATTAACTTAGTGAAGTTCAGAGAAGACATCCCAGAACAGAGCTGTGGACTCAAAGTAAAAGTCAAGAAGATGCCTTATTGGGAGCATACTCTAGGAAGCAAAGATGTGAGTGGCCTCCATGAGGTGTGTCCTTATCGAAGGAAGTCTGGGGGCTGAGAAATGGCTAGTCCATAAACTGCTACATGAGCACAAGGCTCTGAGTTTTGATCCCCAGCATCCACATTGGAGGCTGGGTACAGCATAGTGCTCTGTGATCCAAGTGTAGGGAGATGGAGCTAGGTGGATGTTTGGAGCTCACTTATCAGCCGGTACAGCTGAATCCATGAGCTCTAGGTTCACTGGGAGACCCTGTATCCAATAATATGGTGAACAGTAATTGAGGGAGACACCTGAAATTTACCTCTGGCCTCCCCATGCACTCACATCTGTTACAAATGTGACACACGGGAACACACACACACACACACACACACACACACACACACACACACGTATACAAATGCATATCACATATCTTTATTCAGTAGTCAGCCCATGATTAAAGGCGTTTGCCTTGCCTAGCTGCTTGGCTGCTGAGCTAGTGGACAGTCCTCAAAGCACAACACAAAAGGCAGACTTTGTAAAAGTCCCCTGCACATTGGGTGGTATTGATTAGCCCTGATTCTGCCAAGGCTAGAATACTGACAAATCTTGCCACAGTAAACTAGGGGTGCTTTCCCACAGCCACCATTATCATCGTCAAGCTACAAATACTCATAATTAATGTCATCCTCGTCAATATTAGCCGAGCTAATAAATTCAAAGAAGCCAGGTGTTCTCTATGCGTCTTTTAGGACACATGTAGTTCAGTCCCTTGTGACGTTCTCTGCTGTGAGGATATAATGTAGCTAATGGCCTGAGAAGGGCAGGAGCCAATCTGCAAAAGTCCTCTTTGTACTCCAAATATTTATACACTCTACATTCTCCATATCTATTTTCCCATTCTTGTGTGGGAATAGAGGCGAAGCACTCCTCGCCAAGCACATTTCTGTAGCCCTGGTTTGCCTGCTCACATTGCCTGTCAGCCTACATCCCAGAATGCCCTGGGGGAGAAGGAAATTGTGTCCAGACGCAGCTATGGGAATGGAATTTCCCATACCTTGAGAGTGACCTCCGATTTGACCTTAAAATTAAAAACTTGTTTGTGAACTCCTGAGAGAGAGAAAAGTATATAACAGTAGCTGCTGTTTAAAAATATAATTGGCAAGCCTACTATAGGAACAACACATGAGTCAGTCATGGGCTGCCTTAGATCTCGGCGACTCATAGCACAGGTTTCCTGTGTTTTGCTAATCATGAATGGACAAAACACCAGTGTAAACACCCAGGAGAGCAAGGAACTATTCCTTCGTAATCCCAATTCCCTGGCGCCTCCTCCCGAGTGTTTGTTTAAGGCCTGGCATCTCTCGCTCATTCAGTCACAGTCTGAGAATTTGTCACAAAACTTGTTTGTGTTAAAGGACCCAGATTGGAGCCTTGGCACTCACTAAGAGACCTGGGTCTTAAAGGTTCTTATCTGCCAGCCACGTGACCTCAGTTTCCTGATCTGTAAAATGGTGACAAACAATAGCACATACCTGAGGCAATTGTTCGAGAAGGAAACAGATAAGAGACGGGTCTTCCACTAAGTCCATGCCATGGATTTTCCTTCTTAATGACAAGCGCTTACAATCAAGAGTGCTTCGTGTTTATGTTTTTGTTTGTGAGCCTTCATTCAGTAGCTGATGGAAGCAGAAGAGATCCACAGCTAAGCACTGGGGTGAACTCCTGGACATCAGTTGTAGAGAGGGAGGAGTGATGAGCACAGGGGTCAAGACCAGGCTGGGGAGACCCACAGAGACAGCTGGCCTGACCAAGTGGGAGCTCACCAACCCAGTCTGACAGCTGGGAACCAGCATAGGACTGAACCAGGCCGCCTGAATGTGGGTGCCAGTTGGGAGGCCTGGGTAGTCTATGGGGCCTGTGGCAGGGGAATCAGTATTTATCCCTAATGCACAAATGGACTTTGGGAGCCCATTTCCCATGGAGGGCTACTCTCTCAGTCTAGATACACTGGGGAGGGCTTACACCCTGTCCCAAATGATGTGACAGACTTTGAAGATACCCTCATGGAAGGCCTCCCCCTCCATGGGGAGTAGATAGGGGGGATCTGTAGGGGACATGGAAGGATGGAAGGGAGAGGGAACTCGGATTGATAAGTAAAATAAGATTGTTTCTAATTTAAATAAAAATTATTTTTAAAATATGGGAAGCTAGAGACCATTAACAGAAAAAAAGAGTGCTTCATGCTGTTCTACAAGGAAATACTCAGGACAATTGTGTGTGACTAATGCTACATTGTATCCTCACATCTTCACCATTGTTTAATCCTTGCACCTATTGCTCCAAATGGTGCATTATTGCCAGTCTCCATTCACTGGAACAGAAGGCACAAATACTGCTAATGACATATTCCAGATCAGATCCTACCCGTGCAGGTAGACCCTGGACTGGGGTTGGGCCTACCTCAGGAAGTCCTTTGCTGTCTCAGAATAGCAAGGATGAAGTGACTGCCCTTGCTGGGACTTCTAAATTGATTCTCTATTGCTGATAATCAAATAGGAGTGTCATGCAGGGTCTTCTCTGCTGGTGGTCAGTGTACATTTCCATGACAACCAAGAAACATTTAGAGTCTGTGGGGTTTTTTCCTGTACCTTTGCAGTTCTAAAAGTTGCAACAATTTAATACATGGTATGTTAGCTATTGAAAGATGGCTGTACATTTATGTTTATTATGACACCATTCACAGAATTAACCCAAACCTGGTAAATGGATTTTTGATTATATTTTTAAAAATTGGTATATATACACAATGGAATACTGTTTGACCAACAAAAAGAATACTCTCCAATCCTTTGCTGGAAAAAAACAAAGGAACTGAATGGCATCCTGTGAAGTCACCTAACAAACACTGTATGTTCTCTATGTGTGGCACTGGGTGATGTTAATTGACATGATCTGAAAGATCTGGGAAGAACATCATGAAGAAAGGGATTGAGTAAGTCAGATTGGCCTATAAGCACGTCTATAATGGGCTACCTTCTTGTGCGAGGTGGGAAGACCTGTCTGTCCACTATGAGTGGCACCATTCCCTTGGCATGGAATCCTGGTGTGTATAATGTGGAGAACGTAAGCTAAACGCTAGTGTGTGTGCATTTACTGCTCACATCTTCTGACTACAGGGAGTCAGCCACTTCCCTCTAGCTCTTGCACCTGCCATTTCCCCACAATAATGAAGTGTGCCCTGGGACTGTGAGCTAAGACAAACGAGGACTTTATCACAGCAACTAGGAAATAAATTATACCACACGTGAATAACTTTTAAAAGTCAATTGAGACAGGTGCTTGCTTTTAGTCCCAGCACTCAGGAGGCAGAGGCAGGAAGATTTCTGTGAGTTCAAAGTCAGCCTGGCGTACACAGTGAATGTCAGGACAGCCAGAGCTACATAGTGTGACTCTTCTTGGAAAACAAAACACACACACACACACACACACACTCACACAATTGAATGTAGAATGGCAGTTACCAAGGCTGGGAAGAGTGGGGACTGGAAGGAGACTGGAAGAATTAATACTAAAACTCTACTAGTTAGAAGTAATAAATTCTAATGTTCTAAGACACAAAAGGACAACTAGAGTTCTCAATAGCCTACATATGCTCCATGAGCAAATAAAAGACATACAAAGGCTCCAAACAAAAAGTAATACAACAGTAATTTAGGGAGTCCCATCAAACATGTATATATATATATATATATATATATATATATATATATATATATATGTGCTCTGTATCTCAGAAATACGTACAATTACTTTTCAACTAAAAGCGTGCAGAAAGAAGTCTGCAGAGTTGCGCATGGTAATGCTGTTGGTGTGATCATTACAGAGAATCTTCTTGCATTGGTTTATCTCATTGCTTTCCATAAACAGGAACCATTACAATGGTAATAAAATGAGAGAGCACTAGACATTGGGCTCATTTGTTGTTTCACTTTACTCATGATTTAGTGGGTTCATTTGTATTCACCTAAACAATGAACCCTATCTGTGCTCAAAATTCACAAGTTGATATAAAACTTCACAGCAAAAGGCCATGTTACCCTGCCTCGTCTAAGTTATGTAAACACAAATTGGTAGACATATGAGTTTCTCCAGAGTTGAAAGAGACGCTCCTTTGCCTGCTTCCTGCTGCTTGGTAACTGCTTCAAGGTACTAGGAGAGCTGAATTTCCCTAATACCCTATTTAATTGGGGACCAGCTTCATGTTCAGAACTCGGCAAGAAACTATAAGGCATATTTTTTTTTCTATAAATGACACAACATGGATCCTGATCTAAGGTGTTAAAAACCTAGAAGACATTAAATGTCTCCCAGACACACTTAGAAATAATACAAGACAAAGTATAATTAAATGCTAGGTAGTATTTTGTAGCTGTCAAAACTACAGGAGCTAGGGGAGACAGCAGAGAATCATAGAGGCAGAATAAGGGGAGGAAGCTTCCTCTCATGTAACAAGTGACTCCCTGGTGTCACCGGAGGTACATATGGAGCTTCCCGAGGGAGCTTAAGGTCTCTGAAGAGCAAACCTGGATCAAGCCTTTTTCCTTCTGGTTAAAGTCAAATAAAACAGATTTATCTGTGGTGAGTGTGTGCGTGCATGCGTGCCTGCCTGCCTGTGTGTCTGTGTCTGTGTGTCTGTCTGTGTTGTGTGTGTGTGTCTGTCTGTGTTTGTCTCTGTGTCTATGTCTGTGTCTGTGTTTGTATCTGTGTCTGTGTGTCTGTGTCTGTGTGTCTATCTATGTCTGTGTCTGTGTCTGTGTGTCTCTGGAGGTCAGAAGTTCTAGAACTAGCATGATTAGAGGGAACTCAACTCTGGTTCTCTGCAAGAGAAGCAAGCATTCTTGACTGCCGAACATTTCCCTAGCCCAAGATACCTTCTTTCTCAGACAGGAAAAAGTGACTGTTCGCCTGTGCTGTGGGCCCAGTCTACTGTACTTAGTGGCACAGAGTGACAAATGACACTTCCTTTTGCAACCTCCCTTCCTTTCATTTTTCTCTCTACATCTATTTTCTCTTCCTCCCTCCATTCGCTCTTTCTTCTTCCTTCATCCCATCTTCCCTTCCCTTTCCTCCCTCCCTCTCTTCCTCCTTCTCTCTTTCTCCCTTTCCTCTTTTCTCCCCAGGCTTCTCTGCTTCTTCCTGTATATGATTCTCTAATATGATTAGAAAGAAATCCATCCCTTTACATTCCTAATAAGTAAAAAGAACACCACAGTGGGTTTTCGCCCTGAGAGGAGGCTGTAAGTACATCCATGCAATTTCAAACATTTTGCTCTTAGAGGATCACATGGAGAATAACACCATTCTTCTCCCTGTTGTTAGAATAGGAACAACCTAGTATGAGTGCATAATTTCACCTTGTTGAAAAGCAGGCCATTCTGCTGCCCAGGCCCAAGGACACATGGGCATCCCCACCTTCAGGCAGAGAGATCATAACAAGAAGATAACTTCTAGGTAGAGCTTGGGGGTAGCCACTCACCAACTAAGCACGGTGTGTGAGGTCACCTACCTGTCCTCAGTCTGTGCTCAGTGTGTGGTCACATGTGCATCCTGTGTTCAGTGGGTGTGGTCACCTGTGCCTCTGCAGCCTGGGCTCTACTATAATGGTCTCCACGCTGAGATGGGGCAAATGGAGTCTCAGTACAGAAAGAAGAGACTTCCCGAGTGTGCTAGACCCTAAAATCCCACTGTTCAAATCCCACTCGTGCAGCCCCAGATAATGGCCCAGGTAGGGCACCAACACAAATGTAGCCAGTCTGTTTCAGAGCCAATCGGAGCGCTTTTTCCTGAAGTTAATAATATAGATACCAAGGAAGCTGCATGCTGACTTAAGTTATTGAAGTCTCGTGTCAATGGATTCCTAAAGGGGAGTCCTTAGGATGAATCTCTGCTAGTTAAATTGGCTGGTTTGCAGTAAAATCCTCTTTGAATTGAAGACTCAGGCATTCTGCTCAAGGGATTCAGATGGCAGAGGGCACAGTGGCTTAAGAAATAAGTGGAGAGAGGCCAGGTCAGGATCAGCAAACCTGGGCCCATAAGGGAGACTCCTCCCTCTCTTCTGGTTGCATTAGAACTGCTCTTGTATTAGAGTGTTCATATATGTCAATTGTAGGATTCAGAAATGCAAAAAGAAGAAAATAAAAAGCACTAAGCTTGAGTATAGCAGTATACTATAAGTTCATCTACTCAGATACTACCTTTTGTAAATAGAAATTACATATATGTTTATTTTAGCTCATTTCCCTCTGAATTACTCTTGAACAAATAATAAATTTTATTGTATTTTATATTTCTCAGTTATTATTTTCATGTACATCTAGACTACCTATGATTTTCTATAGGCAGATATTATAAAATAAATATTCTTGTGATATTAGAAACATATTTATAAATACTTCTAATTATTCCATAAAGTAACTTACTAGAAAAAAATGTATTTCTTATCAAGTGAAATGTATATTTTGAGGCATTTCTAAATATGAAATCAAGGAAAAATAAAAGAAACATTTTCAGTAAATTTGGGCTTATGACCTTAGAAGAATAGACTATCTCCATTATTACCTCTTTTTAAGGATATACCTCATTGTCTAACTACACATATGACTGGTGGTAAAAGACTGGGTACCAAGCAAATCCATCTCTCATCAAATTCCAAAGGTACCAACAAATATAGAAGCTGCAGATACAAACACGGAGGAATACAAATAGGAGACTAATGTGGCCTTTTCCTTGGTGATCCCTTGAGTTTGGGAGTCCTCGTTATGTGACTAATATGCACAATTGCAAGCCACCTGCAGAATCAGTTTCTCAAAGAACAAGAGAGAATGTAGAGATGATCAAGTACACCTTTAAAAATTGCTCCCATCTCTTCGTTTGTTTCGGTGAGAAGGTTTCACAGGATGAGTGCCATTGAAATCTATTAAGAGCCTTATTTGTTCTAACACAACACACAAAAGCACATTGGTGAATTATCAAGCTGACAGTGCACTTAGTAATGAGTGAGGATTAATGTCTTTGCAGAAATGTGATTCATGAACAAAAACACGTACAAAATTAAACTGCAGGCACACACAGTCATTTGTAATCTTTGAAGGAAGGTGCTGTTGAGTTCTAAGTCCTTCTACAGGGGACTGAGTTGAGAGCTACCGAAGTATGAGATGAAATGAGATGAGGCATTCAGGGCTTAATCTGACCTTGATGGGAACCATAGTCACACACACACACACACACACACACACACACACACACACACACACACACACACACCAGAGTGTTTGCAACCAGCTGGTTGTTACTTTGCTTTGACCATTAAGCCAGACCAACAGACACACACCTAAGGCATCAGTAAATCCTTCACACTGCTTTCCCTGTATCTCTTCCTTCTGAATTTTCCAACTTTCTTCTCCAACGCCGTTTCTACGAGGTTTTAGTCTTAGTTGTTGTGGGTGGCGTTGCAGCTTCCTCAAAAGATGCTAAAGTCTCAACCTTCAATATTGTGTGTCTAAATTATTTAGAAACGAGCTATGTGAATATGGCCATATTGAGATGAAATTGTCAGAGTGAGCCAACGTTAAATGTGACTTGGGAGTATGAGTGCAGCTCAAACTGGGGCACTTACACACAGATGCACTCAGGAGGAAGGCCGTTTGATCTAGAAGACAGCTGGGGGGGGATGAAGCTACAAGCAAAGAATCATGGGAGACTACTCATAAACTATCTAAATCGAGGAGAGTCAGGAAATAAGTTCTTCCCCTTGTCCTCAGAGAGGAGTGACCCTAGGGACTGGATATTATTATACACAGTGTGAGGTGGGACCTTGGTGGGTCCATAGCAGGACGGAGGGAGAGAGGGAGGAGAAGAGAGAGGGAGGGAGGGAGGGAGGGAGGAGAAGAGAAAGGGAGGGAGGGAGGGAGGAGAAGAGGGAGGGAGGGAGGGAGGGAAGGAGAGAGAGAGGAGACATCTTCAGAGAAACAGCAGAGAGCAGGAGTGGGTGAAGCTTCTCTCTCTCTTAAAGGGACTTTGCACTTGTGTAGAGAGCCAGGATGCTGTGTGCCATATGGCAGGGTTGAGGCCACTTTGCCAGATCCCCAAGGAGCAGGGCCAGGTTTACCTGGATGATAGCCCTGGGAACATGCCTCAGTCGGCAGAGTGGAGTGGGTTCACTGCTCAGCACCCACCCAAAAAGCAGGGCCTATTGGTCATACTTGTCATGCCCCTGATGAGGAAGGAAGCTGAGAAGTGGGCTCACTGACCAGCATACCTGGACCAGGGAGTCTCAGGACCAAGTGAGAGAGCCTGGGTCAAAAGCCAAGATGGGTAGCTCCTGAGGAATGACACCCAGCTTGTTCTTTAGCCTCCATACATGTGCACCTACATGACCATGCACACTTGTAGTCACACCACACACACACACACACACACACACACACACACACACACACACGCCAGTCCTGCTGTCACCCTTACTTCAGATCTACCCTGTAGAACTATGAGACAGTCAATCCCTGCTGTTTCAGGACTAGACCTTGTTGAGGAAGCCCGCGAGAGCCTCACTGCAGTGTTTTCGATACTGCACCGATTTGGTCCTTTGCCTCCATCCTCTCCAACTTTTATCCTGCTTTCCCCGGAAGCTCTGCCTTGTAGCCCATCACCCTCTAGCCTGACCCTGGTTCCCAGGTACTCAGTCTAGATCTGGCCCATAGTTCAGTCATAGCTAGCCTTCTTCATGCCTTCCTTTAGCTTGTATCTGTGTGTCAGGGCAGGGCAAAAGAGTGTATGTGGCCATGCTGGGGAGTAAATTCCCTACCAGATGAGTTAAGGCCTGCCTGAGATCACGCATAGGGATTCTGACACCTCCGCATGACACAGGAGCTAAGAAGCAGGCATTAGTTCAGCTGCTAGGAAGCATTTGCTGCTCTGTATTGTTCTGTGAGACACCTCTAGAGTAGGCTGGTGGCCAAAAACTTGGACTCTGCAGTCAGGGGCTGAAGGTGGGAACTGATTCTGTCTGTGTGACGCAGGACAAGGGACCTCTCTATGCCTCCATTTCCCCATCTATAGAATGAAAACACCGAGGAATTAAAAGTCAAACATATCTACAGTGCATGACACAAGGCTTGCCATACAGTAGATGGTACATAAGTGTATGTCTGGAGACCACTTGCCTCGGTTGACTTAGGAGGATATCAGTTCACACTTCTGCTTTGGTTTACTAATGTCACCTCCAACCTTCTGTGCACCTCACTGTCAAAAGTGACCCATAGTTTCTCTGTGAATTAAGTCTCTCTGCTCCCGTGCTGGAGCCCAGCTCCAGTGGAGTTCAGGTCCCAAAGAGGGGTGTGGAGTCCACAAGGAAATAGATTGACGTGATGTGAGGCTGAGTCAAGATAGCCCATTTATTGAGAAAAGGGCATGCCTTTTATACTCTGTAATTGCACAAAGGATTAAATGGGAATGGAAAGAGGGGCTTGAGAGGTAGAGTGGGGCTTTATAGATGGATTGAGGGAGCTAGCATTGACAAGTTAATAGTCACCATAGTCAAATGTTGATGGAAGGGCTATGATGGATGGAAAAAGTTGCCTTTGTAGCAAGCAGGAACTTACTTCAAGTCCATGAGGAAATGGGGGCTTTCGTTGAAATGCCTGACCTTGGGAGAAGGAACCTCTCAAGGGAATCAGACACTCTATTATAGATTATTGCAGTTTTTTTTATATACCTTGGTTTATCTAAATAGCTAAAGCTTAAAGCGAGCAAAGATGCAGCCAGACGAATATTACTATGAACATGAGTAGACTTTAGGAATTTATAAATCTTGATTATCAAATATATCTTATTTATAAAACAAATCTGATTTATCAAACATACCTTATTTATCAAACATATGTTACATATCTGAATTTTCAAGCAGCTTGGTATTAACTTGTGTGGAAGTAGGTTCCACAGTGGAGGGGAATTTTTCCCAAGAATTCTTTTGTTTAAAGATGCTGCCACTGTATACATACTAACCCTATACTGAAGTCCACACAGAATTTCCCAAAGGAAAAGGCATAAGGGAAAGGCCCCGTGACACTTAGTGAGGATCATTAAAAAAGAAAGTAAAAGCATGCAGGAGAATTGTGGTGTCCAATGTCGAAATGCTGGAACTTTGTCAAGCAGTGGTGCAGTCCACACCACTCCTGAGAGATGAAATCATTCTCCTGGATCCTTTCCCAGTATTTGGACACAGTCCCTGCTCAGAGCTAGAGCAAGCCTACCTGGAGACAGCTTAGCTGAATGCTGAACATCACCCACAGCCCAGGGTGCCTATGCCTTCTTCCTGTTTGTCATTGTGGCTGTCTTCACATGTGGCCTCATGACGATGTGTGCTCAAGGACAGCATGAGCTGCTTCCTTATCATCTGTAAGGGATTCACAACACACTTCATACACAGTGGTAACCATGTAGACAGAAGTGGAGCGTGGTTTAATGGACACATTCTCAATGTTACTGATGACTTTTAAAATGTGTCCTCTTTCTGGGGCTTCTTTGGTGACACCCTCAAAATTCCAGCCTTCTCCTTAAGGGAATTTACATTTATTCTGAATTATGGGCACGTTCACCTAGCTATTAACTCTACCCTGGTCTTTTGCCTGTCTTTTTCTCTCCCTTCTTCCCTCCCTCTCTCCATCTGTCCCTTCCTTTCTTCCTCTACCTTCCTTCCCCCCCTTCCTCCCTTCTTCTAACTATTCCTTCTTCTGACATGACTGGGTTAAAGGTCTCCTTCACAGTGGGATACTCATGTCTGGTATGAGTTTCTAGCCAAGAACCCCTGGCTTAGAGTTCATTGATCACAGTGGTGAGCCTACTATTATTATTTTGCTCAATGGACATCGATCAAGCTGCTTTATAAATTTGTACCTCTCTATCCATAGATTAGTGCAGCTCTCAGATTTGTTAGAGAACTTTCTTTGTGCAGTGATGTCAGTTAAGGGACGAATTCATAACTGGTCAGATTGCATAGTGGAGCGCTGAGCTACACATGCTATGAATATATTATAGCCACATAGCCTAGTCCCAGGGACTCCGGTGGGAGAAGGGATGAAAAGATTGTAAGAGCCTGAGGCCAGGGAGGACCAGAGAAAAACAGCCATCTCTGGACAGGATGAACCACCGCATTCAGGAACTCACAGCAGCTGTTGCTGCCTGCACCAGACCTGTCAAGATCAAGCCAGTCCACATTGTAGCACAGAGGCTGGAATGGCTCCTGCGTCTCATCCCTAGCTGAGGAGTAACTGAGAGCTGATGGCTTCTAGAGAAGGGGGAGTTAGTTCTCTTTACAGATGTGGCTCCTGGTCTACGCTCCAGTGGATATCCCACACCTGTGAATAAATTAGACTTGCTAAGCTATTTTTTAAAAAAGACGTGAACTTTGGAGGGGATAGAGAGTATGTATATATGGGAAGACTCCGGAGGAAAAATAGTGGGGAGTGAATATAATCAAAATACATTTTATTCACATATGGAATTGTCAAAGAATTAATAAAATTATATTTTAAAAGTAACAAGATGTTAAAAAAAAAAAGGATGCAAAGCATAACTAAATAACAGACACAGATTTCTTGTCAGAAACTGCACAATCCAGAAAAAAAAATGCAGCAATCTCTCTACAGGCAGAAGAAAGAAAAGTCTATTCAGACTCTATCCCCACAAAAACACATTACAACATGTAGATAAGAATTTGTGCTTTCAAACCACAGAGAGCAATAAACCTCAGATTTACCAACCATCCTAAAGTACCTGAAGATAAATTTCAAAATTATGAATTGAATATTAGACATAAAGGGGGCAAAAGAACAATAGAGATGATTCATCACTCTGGAATAAAAAAATCTGAACTCTGTGCATCTAATAACAGTATCATAATGTACAAGGCAAAAATAGTGAGTAGAAATTGGGGAAAATTCCTTTACACTGTGTGAATATATGTCACCGTGATTGGTTTAATAAAGGAGCTGATTGGCAAATAGTTGGACAGAGTAAGGTTACGTAGGAAAACCATTCTAAGAGAATGCTGGGAAGAAGAAGGGAGATTAGACTTGGGAGTTTCCAGGCAGATGCAGAGAGAAGCAACATGAATGTGCTATGTTGGAAGAAGGTTCTTTCAACAGAGGGTAGAACATAGATAAAATATGGATTAATTTAAGATGTAAAAGCTAGTTAGTAACAAGCCTAAGCTATTGTCCAAACATTTATAATTACTATTGAGTCTCTGTGTCAGTTACTTGGGAACAAGCAGGTGGGAAAGTAAAGTCCACCTACAAGAAATAGAGAAATAATTACAGGTGGAGAATTTCAGGCTCCTTTTGTGGTAATTATACAATAAGTAGTCAGAACTCGGTAAACAAGCGTGTAGAAGTGATTAGCACTGTCAGCTAATTTCACCTAACGGACTTTCACAGAGTGTTTCTCTCCAGTGACAACAGAATGTAAAAATCTCTTCAAGTGCATAAGTTAGACCAAGTATGTTGAACATTTACATATAAAGTATGCATTCAGCCATAAAACTCAGACGTTAATTATAGAAATACAGTTGCAAATTTCCCCAAACATTTTGAATCTAAATGAAACAATTGTAAACAGTCAACACCGGTCAAAGAGAACTGGAAATAACTTACATGATCAATGGCAAAAACTCTGTGTGCCGAAGTATATCAAATATGGCTTACAAAGAATTCGGGAAAGATTTACAGCAACAAACATTCAAATCGGAAGAGAAGAAACATCCAAAATAAAATGACCTAAGCTGTATTGGTAAAACCCATGGAAAAGAACAAATGAACGACACAGGCATCAAAGCAGAGCTGTTTCTACATAGCACAAGGCTGGAGGATTGCTCACAGGTTAAGAGCACCTAATGTTTATGCAGAATCTAATGTTTATGCAGAAGACTGGGCTTCCGTTCCCCAGCTCTAGGGGATCTGACACCCTCTTCAAGCCTTTGTGGGTACCTCAAAATCACCCATAAGGTGGACACACATACAGACAGGCATTCTCACACATGTAAATTAAAAATAAAGAAAACTTTAGAAAAATTTGTGATCAATAATCACAAATTTAATGAAATGGAAAAACTAAAGAATGGTAGGAAAAAGGCAACAAGCCCAAAGTGAATTAACATTGACAAATTTTGATCTAACAGAGTAAAAAAAGAAAACGACAAAAAATGATTGATATAAAAAATGTGGTAAAATAAAGTGGCTGTTATTACAGAAATGCAAGCATCAATTAATATAACTTAATGAATTAACAGCCTCCAAATGAAAAATAATATCACCATCTCTTTAGATGTGGGAAAGGGTTTAATTTTTAAAACCTATTTCTTCTTGTTTTTGTAGATGTCTTATTTATGTATATGTGCATGCGTGTTTATGTGTGTGAACTGCACACGTGTGGCCAAGGGCAGAACAGGGCATCAGACCCTCTATAGGACATTGTAAATTGTCAGTGTGGGTGCTGGGAACTGAACTTTGTTAGTAATTAATCATGGAGCCATCTCTCTGGCTTGCTGAAAAAGCGTTTAAACTGTGAAATATCCATTTATGATAGAAGCTTTCAATGGAGCACAAGTAGAAAGCCAATTGAGATCTTTTTCAAGAGCACAAGCTAGCACCATATTTAATGGTAATACTAACTTGCCTTCCTGGGATGGAGAACAGAGAAATATGCCCTCCACAACACACATACACCATTTCCCTTTAGTATTGTGTTTGTCTCAATCTCTCTGTAAAGGAAATCAGTAGAAAGTGTACAAGTGGAAAAGGACAAGTAAAAAAATAATTAAGAGAATGCATGACTGCTGTATGGAAAATTCTGAGAAATTTGGATCTCAGAACACGAGTCCAGCATGCAAAAATGTATAAAGCACATTTTTTTCCTACTATATAATACACATAAGAAAAACAACTAAACAGAAAACAAATCTGGAAAAGGTTTGATTACTATGCTGATAAGATGTTACACATTGGTAAACAAGCAGATGAAAAGATGTTTAACATGACTAAGCGTCATGAAATAACAAATTTCATCCACAATGTAGTGGTGGCACACACTACCATTAGAATGGGGGAAACTAACAAGTATAACCCAGTGTTTGTTGGGGCTCAGGCTAAAAACTGGGAGGCCCTGCAGAGCTTGTGGGAGTGCATGATGGCCTTGGGAAATCAATGCACTCTTAGAATTTTCTATACAAGTCAGTTCTCTGGAATTTTGATATCTAGAGGATGCAAAAGGGCCAAGGGCCTACGCATAAAAGCTCACAACTTCCTTCTGTACATAAAAAAGGAGTGCAACTCATCAATGTAATAGAGAGGAGTAAACACAGCAGCAGTTAAACCACTATGCTTGTTTGCCAAGACTTGCCTGACTGGGAATATATATCCCACCTATTAAAAAGTTAAATCAATGGATCCACCCAAACATTTTTTTTAGGTTGGTTTTATATTTTTTTCTCTATTATTTTATTATTATTTTTCTTATTTCACATATCAATCCCAGTTGCCTCACCCTCCCATCCTCCCATGCCCCCTCCATTCCATTCTCCCCCCTACTCCAGAGGGAGGGTGAGGCCTTCCAGGAGGGATCATTAAAATCTGTCAAGTCATTTGGAGTAGGGCCTCCTCCTCCCTCCTGCCTCTAGGCTAAGGGAGTATCCCTCCTTTCCACTGTCAGAGGTCCCTTAGACTGCCCAGGCCTTCAAACTGAGACCCATGTTCAGGGAGTCTGAGTGGGTCTAATGCTGTATTCCAAGCTATCAGTCTGGTGGGGGGGTCCATGAGCTCTTGTTCAGGTCAGCTGTCTCTGTGTGTTTCTGTAGCCCGATCTTGACTCCTTTTCTTATCATTCCTCCCTTTCTTCAACTGGATTCCAGGAGTTCGGCTCAGTGTTTAGCTGTGGGTGTCTGCTTCTGCTTCCATCAGCTACTAGATGAAGACTCTAGAATGGCATATAAAGTAGTCATCAGTCTCATTATCAGGGAAGGGCATTTAAGGCATCCTTTCCCCACTATTGCTCAGATTGTTAGTTGGGGTCATCCTTGTAAGTCTCTGGACATTTCTCTAGTGTCAGTTTTCTCTTCAAACCTGTAATGGCTCCCTCTATTATGGTATCTCTTTTCTTGCTCTTGTCTTCACCCAAACATTTTAATGATATATTGTTGTTGTTATTCTTTCCATCGAAACCGTGCTTTCCTCTCCCTCCTCTTCTCACAGCCCCTTCCTCCACTCCCCCCACTCTGCTCCCACACTCTGTTTCTCTTCAGAAAAGGGCAAACCTCCAAAGGATTATCAACCAAATCTGGCATATCAAGTTGCAGTAAGACTAGGCACCTCCCCTCCTATTAAGACTGGACAAGAAGACCCAGTATGAAGAACAGGGTCCCAAAAGCCAGCAAAAGTCAGAGAAAGCCCTGCTTTCACTATTAGGAGTCCCACAAGAAGGACAAGCTACATATCTGTAACACATATACAGAGGGCCTACATCAGTCCCATACAGGCTCCCTCATCGAAAGTTCAGTCTTTGTGAGCCCCTGTGAGTCCAGGTAAGTTGATTCTGTGGGTTTCTTATGGTGTCCTTGACCCTTCTGGCTCATACAACCCTTTCTTACCACTTCCTCAGGACTCCCTGAAATCAACCTGATGTTTGGTTGTGAGGCTCTGAATGTTTCCATCAGTTGCTAGATGAAGCCCCTCTGATGACAACTGGGCTAGGCACCAGTATATGAGTATAGCCAAATGTCATTAGACATAATTTTATTGACTTATTTATTTATTTATTTTTGCCAGTCTTTTTTCATTCTATCTTAGATCTATAGATTATCTTTCCTGGCATCTTGACCCTCCAAGAAATGTCAGCAGTGGGTTCCCTCTCCTGGCATGGATCTCAGACTGGACCAGTCATTGGTTGACCATTCCTGCAATTTCTGCACTACTTTTTACCCCCAGAACATCTTGTAGGCAGGACAAATTGTAGGTTGAAAATTATATGGCTTGATTGGTGTCCCAGTCTCTCCACGGGAAGTCTTTTCTAGTTACAGGAGATGGCTGGTTCAGTCTCCATATCACCCACTGCTAGAAGTCTTAGCTAGGGTTACCCTTGTAGATTCCTGGAAGTTTCTACTGCACTAGGTTTCTTCCTCACCCCCAAATACCCCCCTTTTCCAGGTGTCTCTTCTAGTGCTCTTTCTATATATACACCCCCTATGTCTGATACCTCCTGTTTCCATCCCCACCCACCACCAGTGTGCCTATAAAATCTATTCTATGCCCCCTTACCAGGGAGATCTAAGGGTCTATCATTGATCCCTCTGGGTCTGTGGAGCCTGGTTATCCTTTACAGCTAATATCCACTTATGAGTGAGTACATACCGTGTTTGTCTTTCGTGGTCTAGGTTACCTTGTTGAGGATTTTTTTTCTAGTTCCAACTATTTGCCTTCAACATTCCTGATGTCATTCTTTTTAATAGTTGAGTAGTACTCTATTATGTAAATGTACCATATTTTTGTTGTTTATTCTTTGGATGAGGGACATTTAGATTGTTTTCAGGTTCTTCCTATACAAATAAAGCTGCTATGAACATAGTTGAGCAAATGTCCTTGTGAAATGATTGAGCATCCTTTGGGTATATGCCCAAGAGTGGTATAGCTGGGTCTTGTGGTAGATCAATTCCCAATTTTCTGAGAAGCCGCCATAGTGGTTTCCAAAGTGACTGTACAAGTTTGCACTCCCACCAGCAATGGAGGAGTGCTCCCCTACTCCACATCCTCATTCTCACCAGCAGGAGCTGTCACTTGTTTTCTTGATCTTAGCCATTCTGACTGGTGTAAGATGGAATCTCAGAGTCATTTTGATTAACATTTCTGTTATTGCTAAGGTCAACATTTCCTTAAGTGTTTCTCAGCCTTTTGAGATTCTTTTGTTGAGAATTCTCTGTTTAGATCTGTACCCCATTTTTAAATTAGATTGTTTGGTTTATTCATATCTAGTTTCTTGAGTTCTTTAATTATTTTGGAAATTATTCCTGTGTCAGCTGTGGGGTTGGTGAAGATATTTTCCCATTCCGCAGGATGCTGTTTTGTCCTTTTAATGGTGTCCTTTGCCTTACAGAAGCTTTTCAGTTTCATGAGTTCTCATTTATAAATTGTCAATTTTAGTGTCTGTGCTATTGGTGTTCTGTTCAGGAAGTTGCCTACTGTGCCAATGCATTCCAGGCTATTCCCCACTTCGTTTTCTATCAGTTTCAGTGTATCTGGATTATGTTAAGGCCTTTCATCCACTTGAAGGTACACTATTGTGCAGGGTGATGGGTGTGTATTTATTTGCAGTCTTCTACATGCCAGCATCCAGCTAGACTAGCACCATTTGTTGGAAGATACTTTCTTATTTTCCATTGTATAATTTTGGCCTCTTTGTCAAAATCAGGTGTTCATTGGTGTGTGGATTTACATCTGGATCTTTGATTTGATTCCATTGATCCACCTGTCTGTTTTTTATGCCAATACCATGTGGATTTCATTACTATAGCTCTGTAGTACAGCTTGAAATCAGGGATGGTGATACCTATGATAGCTCTTTTATTTTTCATGATTGTTTTAGATAGCCTGGGTTTTTCTTTTTTCTTTCTTTCTTTTTTTTTTTAAAAATGAAGTTGAGTATTGTTCTTTCAAGGTCTGTAAAGAATTGTGCTGGGATTTTTATGAAGGTTGCACTGTATCTGTAGATTGCTTTTGGTAAGATGGCCATTAAATTAATCTTACTGACCCATTAACATGGGAAGTCTTTTTGTCTTCTGATATCTTCTTCAATTTCTTTCTTTAAAGACTTCAAGTTCATGTCATACAGGTTTTTCACTTGTTTGGTTAGAGTTACACCAAGATAGTTTATTTTACTTGTGGCTATTGAGAATGGGGTTGTTTCCATAATTTCTTTCTCAGCCTGTTTATCATTTGACAATAGAGGGCTACTGATTATCATTATTATTTTTAAATAAATATTGTATTTGGCCACTTTTCTGGAGGTATTCATAAGCTGTAGTGGTGTCTGGTAGAATTTTGGGGGTCACTTATGTATACTATCACATTATCTGCAAATACTACTGTCTTGACTTCCTTTCCAACTTGTTTCCTGTTGATCTCCTTTAGTTGTCTTATTGTTCTAGCTAGAACTTCAGGTACTATATTGGATAGGTATGGAGAAAGCGGGTAGCCTTGTCTGTTTATTATTTTAGTGGGTTCACTTTGAGTTTCTCTAGATTTAATTTGATATTGGCTATTAGCCTGCTTTATACTGTGTTTATTATGTTCAGATATGTCCTGTGTATCCCTGATCTCTCCAAGACTTTTATCATGAAGTGGTTTTGGATTTTGCCAAAGGCTTTTTCAACATCTAGTGAGATGGTCATGTGGTTTGTTTTTATTTTTCCTTTCAGGTTGTTTTTATGGTGGATTACATTGACTAATTTGCATATGTTGAACTATCTCCACATCCCTGGGGTGAAGCCCACTTAATTTTGGTGGATGATCTTTTTGATGTGTTCTTGGATTCAGTTTGCAAATATTTTACTGAGTATTTTTGATTCAATGTTCATGAGAGTTATTGGTCTGTAATTCTCTTTCTTTGTTGAGTCTTTGCGAGGTTCAGTTATCAGAGTTACTGTGGCCTCAAAAAAAAAAAAAAAAAAAAAAAAAAAGACTTTGGTGATGTTCGTTCTGTTTCTACTTTGTGGAATAATTTGAGAATTTTTACTAGGTATTCTTTGAATGTGTGGTAAAATTATACTCTAAAACCATCTGGTCCTGGGTTGTTTTGTTTTGTAGTTTGTTGTATGTTTGTTTTATTTTGGGAGGAGCAGCTTTTAATGACTGCTTCAATTTCCTTAGGGGTTATAGATTGGTATACATTGTTTATCGGTTCTTCATTTTACTTTGTTAAGTGGTATCTGTGAAGAAATTTGTCCATTTCTTTTATGTTTTCCAGGTTTGTGGGTCCAGGTTTTTGAACTATGATCTAATTATTCACTGGATTTCCTTGTGTCTGCTGTTCTGTCCCCATTTTCGGTCTGCTTTTGTTAATTTGGATAACTTCTCTCTGCCTTTAGTTAGTTTGAGCAAGGGTTTGCCTACCTAGTTGATGTTATTCAAGAACCAACTGTTTGCCTAGTTGCTTCTTTGTTTATTTTTGTTTCTATTTTATTGAATTCGGACTCCAGTTTGATTATTTCCTGGCATCTACTCTTCTTGGGTGTGTTTGCTTCTTTTTGCTTTAGAGCTTCCAGGTGTGTTGTTAAGTTGCTGGTATGAGATCTCTCCAGATTCTTCATGAAGGCACCTCATACTATGAAATTTCTCAGCATAGCTTTCATCTTCTCCCATAAGTTTGTTGTGGATTCATTTTCATTGAATTCTAGGAAGTCTTTAACTTCATTCTTTATGTCTTCCACAACCCAGTAGAGAGTTGTTCAGTTTCCATGAGTTTGTTGCTTCTATGGTTGCTGAAATCCAGCTTTAATCCATAGTGTTCTGATAGGATACAGGGGGTTATTTCAATTTTCTTGTTTCTGTTGAGATTTGCTTTGTGACTGAGTATGTGGTCAGTTTTGGCGAATACTTTGTGATGTGCTGCGAAGAAAGGTATGTTCCTTTTTGTTTCAGTGAAATGTTATGTAGATATTTGTTAGATTCTTTTGGTTCAATACATCTGTTATGTTTATGTTTAGTTTATGTCTAGGTGACCTGTCCTTTGGTGACAGTGGAGTACTGAAATCTCCTATTATCAGTAAGTGAAGGTCAACGTGTGGTTCAAGCTTTGGTAATTTTCTTTTACAAATATGAATGCCCTTGAATTTGGGGAATAGATGTTGAGAATTGAAACATCTTTTTCATGGATTTTTCTTTTTGATGAGTATGAAGTATCTTTCCCCAACTCTTTTGATGAATTTTGGTTTGAAGTCTATCTTGTTAGATTTTAGAATAGCTACATAAGCTTGCTTCTTGGGGCCTTTTGCCTGAAAAATCTTTATCATTCACTCTGAGGTAACATCTAGCTTTGATATTGAGGTGTGTTTCTTTTATGGAGCAGAATGGTTGATCCTGTATTCACATCCATTCTTTTTGGGTCTTTTTATTAAGGAATTAGGTCCTTTAATATTGGGAGATATCAATGACCAATACTTGTTTATTTCTGTTATATATGTAGTCATTATTGGTTTCTTTTTTGTGTATGTATTCCTTCTTTGGATTATGCTGGTGTGAAATAATTTTTTGCCTGTGTTTTCTGAGGATAATTCACCTTCTTTGGTTGTAGTTTTCCTTCTAGTGTCTTTTGTAGATAGATAATGTTTCAATTTGACTTTGTCATGAAATACCTTGTTTCTCCATCCATGGTGATTGAATGTTTTGCTGGGTATAGTAGTCTGGGCTGGCATCTGTGGTCTTTTAGAGTCAGCAGTATATCTGTCCAGGCTCTTTTGGTTTTGACAGTCTCCACTGAGAAGTTGAGTATAATCTGTCTGACTTTATATTTTACTTGGCCCTTTTCCCTTGTCACTTTTACTATTCTTTCTTTGTTCTGTGTGTTTAGTGTTTTGATAATTAATTATGTGGCAATGAGACTTTCTTTTCTGGCCCAATCTGTCTGAATTTCTGTAAGCTCTATAGGCATGGCCTTCTTTAGGCTAGGAAAATGTTCTTATATGATTTTGTTAACAATATTTTATGGGCCTTTGAGCTAGGCATCTTCATCTTCCATTCTTATTGTTCTTAGTTTTGGTCTTTTCATAGTGTCCCGGACATTTTGTATGTTTTACGTGAGGAACGTTTTTAGATTTAACATTTTCTTTGACTGATGTATCTGTTTCTTCCATCTTGTCTTTGATCCCTGAAATTCTCTCTTCCATCTTCTATATTCTGTTGATTGAGTTTATAGTTCCTGTTGGCTTACCTAGATTTTCCATTTCCAGAATTCCCTCAGTTTGTGTTTTCTTTATTCCTTGTTCATTTTTAGGTCTCAAATAGTTTTGCTTTGCTTATCTTTCATGACATTCTTTAAGGGATTTATTTATTTATTTATTTATTTATTTATTTATTTATTTATTTTTGACAGAGGGTTTCTCTGTATTGTTTTGGAGCCTGTAGACCAGCCTGGCCTTGAACTCAGAGAGATCTGCCTGCATCTGCCTCCTGAATGCTGGGATTAAAGGTGTGTGCCATCAATGCTTGGATGATTTCCTCCATTTTTTGATTGTCTTTTCCTCAATTTCTTTAAGGAATACATTAATTTCCTCTCTAAGGAGTGCTATCATCTTCCTCAAGTTGGTTTTAAGGTCATTTTCTTGTGCCTCAGCTGTGTTGGAATATTCAGGACTTGTTGCAGTGGGATGACTGGGTGGGTGCTGGTGGTGACATACTGCCCTGGCTAATGTTGATTGTGTTCATTCACTGATGTTTAGGCATTTGGACTTGGAGTGATTATAGGGCTGGCTGCAGATTTCTGGGTTTGCCTTTATTGGATGAGGGTTTTCTTCTCTGGTCTTCTGGCTGGACTGGCCTGTGGTTGAGTAGAGGGTCTCTGCCCAAGTTGGGGGCTGGACTGCTAATTTTCTAGATGGTCCCTGATCCAGCAGAAGGTTGCTGCCCAAATTAGGGGCTGGAGTAGTGGTAATGTACATAGCCTTTGATCTGTCCGGGGGTCCTCCGAGATTCAGCACACTGGCCTGGTTCTATAGATAGGAGATTTCTCCCTGGTTTCATAGGTTTTGAGATGCTGGCCTGGCCTCTAGTGGAATAGGAGGCTTCCGCCAGAGGTGTAGGTTGGGATGTGATGATGAGGAGAGAAGGGGCAGTTGGGTTATGCTGGGTGCGGGGGTGCGGGGGTGCAGTCTTACATGGCATTTGGAGCTCTGGCCTGGCCTCTGATGGGGCAGGAGACTTCTGCCAGTGGTGTGGGCTGGGATAAAGTGACAAGGACAGGAGGAGTGGCTGGGGTTATGCTGGGTGAGCATGGGCCAAGGTGGGGGCAATCTTACTTGGGATAAATTGATAAGGACAGGTGGTAGTTGGAGTTGTACTGGATGAGCATGGGCCAAGTCGGGTGTAGTCTTACCTGGGGCTCAGGATGCTGGCACCCTCCTCTAAGCCTTTTAAAGAAGCCATTGGCTGAGAGTAGTGACCCAAGTCCTTACCTTCCCTGCACGAAAACTCCATTTCCTATAGAACAATACCTAAGTCAGTGCAACCCTCAGAGACATAATTTATTACATAAATATGGCTATTGATTGGTGAGTAGGGACTAGGGGGATGAGTGAACCAATTAGAGAATAATGAAGGCGAGAATCCAGAGGCCCAAAGATGGAGGGTGGGCGAAATGACCAAATGAACCCCACAATCTCAGTGATCCTTAATCATCTATTATTTTGTCATTTGATAGAGCTGAATATGCAGCCTCAGAGGCTTTTTAATTATTAACTTTGGGAGTGAAATTTGCATTCACAGATATATTAATAAATTCCTTATGCTAATTATGCCAAAATTAACACAGGTTAAAAAAATAGAAACATTAACTCCCTATGACCACAACAATCGCAAGAGCTCAGGGAGAGCATGAACCCAGCATAGAAGCGGGCTGTGGCTGTGACATCCACACAGATTAGAAAGCCGGTAAAATGAACGCAAATGATGTGACGATTTTTTATGCAAGTATAATTTTATTCCAGATAGGCAACAATTCCTTCTGAAAATGAAATGACTTCAAAAATCTAGCAAAGGAGCCAGTAATGACTGCAGAGCTTCTCATATTTCTTTTAAGAAATTAAATTAAACCGTTTTTCATTTTGATGGAGAGAGCAAACAAGGAAAATGCCCCGAAAACACAAACATTTCGGGGTTTTGGAAACAGGAAGCAAGGACTCCTCTCCTTTACCCAGATCTGCTCCCCAGGTGCAGCCCTGTCATCGAAGAACATCCATATGCTTTTATGGCTGTTATAAACCCATGAATTCCAGGCTGGTGACAGAGAGACTAAACTGCATTTAACGACGCTGACGCGAACAGTGACTTGAGATAGTATATGCCAGGCTGCATAAAATACATCATAATATTGTCAAATTAGATATTAGAACTGAGGCCTGCACGTATGTAAATATTAATGGAAACGGCAGGCTTCACGAACAGATGCATGGTGGGTGCTGCGCGAAGCAACTTGGGAACAACTTTAGAATTTGAAGAACAGATTAACACGGTGCATCTGAACTACTTCCAACTTCCCCGTGGTGTTAGGGTAGGAAGTGTGCAGTGGGCAGAGGAGTGACAGTGGAGTAAGCAAGGGTGTCCAGCATCCTCAGCTTTTGTAACATCATCTGTAGCACCCTGCCGGGCCTGCTGCTTGTCTAGCACATACAGTTCTATAGCATGTGCTTGGCAGTCTGCAGGAGGGGTGCAGAGACATCATTTACCACATCTTAATTGAAATGTACAAGTGATTCTCTTGGAGAGGTTATAGTTTTAAAAATTATATGCCGCGGCTGGAGAGATGGGCAAGGGAGGTTAAAATGGAAGAGTGGGGAGCGGATGGCCCTGGGGGAAAAAAAATCAAGATTTCTGACTGCATGCAGGGTTGTCTTGCTCCATTACCTCCTGTGAAGAGAAGGAGCGTTTTAGGGGCTTTTTTTTTTTTCTGCAGCGGGTCAATGTTGTCTGTAAAGAGAAGCAACAGGAAGAGGACAATGGTGTTGTGCTGTGTCAGAAAAATATGGACACCCATTAAAGGCAAAGACACAGCGAATAATATTCTATAGGGATCCCCCCCGTTAACTTTTATTTGTACCTTCAAAATACTATTTCAAGGACAAATAATTGTCCTTTTTATGGCATGAACTAGACCAGCATGGTACTTTGGATGTCAGGATGGTGGTTAAAATTTAACTGATTTTCCTCTTACAATTTTTTTTTTTAAGTGCATTTGGATCCATCAATCATCACTCAATATTTATCAAATTTATTTGGGACGCAAGCCAATTGTGGTTTTTAATCACAAGGACATAGAGGCAAAGCCACTGAAGAAAAAGCTGGTTGCTGGAATGGGCCAATGCGGAAGCTCAGCCCAGATGCATAGTTCCAGGAAAGATCCAAGATGTCGGAAATAGACTCAGGTAATGAGCAGATGGAACAGAAACAGCAGAAAAGGGAGAATTGACTCGCACTTTCTCTAAGGGAGGTTCTCCAAGGTAGGCTCTGGAGGGGCTCAGTATCAGCTGGCTTTGATATGATGAGAGATGGGTATTAAGGTAATGGCATTTATCTCAAAATGCATCTTTCCACTGAGACTCTTGACATGCCTTGCATCACACTAACAAGAAGATGTGTCCAACAATAGCAACTATTAAGTATTTGAACAGATTGCCCCGAGGAAGCTGGAGGTATGAGCTTTAAAGTTCTTCATCTCTGGGTGGCATATTATGTATCTGAAATTGCTTGGAGCCAGTGGTTTTCAAGCTATTGGAGGGCTTACTAAAACTCTGGATTTCCAGGTCCATGCCAGAATTTCTGGTTCTGTATGTACAGCCACTTGGGTTGACTAGAAAGTTCAGAAAAAGGTTGATACTGTAGATCCAGGAGATTTACAACTGAAAATCATGTATCAAGATCCAACTGTTTATATTGTTTCAGGAAGACACTACCTTCATCCTCATCACTCTGGAGGCAAAACTGAAGATCAGATCTATAGACTGTCACTCAAGTCACTCAGCAGAGAAAGTCAATAGGCACATTCAATTTACTAGGAATTGAGTCTCTCACTGCTGTTGGACGACCCTTCTGTATGCTATGAATGTATGTTGCTCTCATTGTGTGATAATAAAAGCTGATGTTGCCTACAGCGAGGCAAAATATAGCTAGGATGGAAGGCCAAAATATATACAGGGACAAAGAAGGGTAGATCCAGGAGAGATGCAAGACAGCCACCAAAGAAACAAGATGCCAGAAGACCAGTAAAAGCCACAGCCATTTGGCAATACGTAGATGAATAGAAATATAAGAGCTAGTTAGTAATAAGGCTGAACTATAGGCCAAACATTCTGTAATTAACAGTAGGCATCTGAGTATTTAGAAGCAGGTGTAGGATGGGGCTGGACAGAGAAGCCTCCACTTACATTTCATTCTATATTAAACTGTACCAGTGCCTTCGTTACTATTCTATTGTTGAGAAGAGACACTACGACCAAGGCAACTAATAAAAGGAAGCATTTAGATGGGGTTTTCTTACGGTGTCAGAGGGAAAGCTCATGACTACCATGGCAGGGAGCATGGCAGCGGTGAGGTCGGTACAGTGCTGGAGCAGCAGCTGAGAGCTCACATCTGATCCACAAGCAGAAGACAGGAAGCAAGAGCCTCACAATGGTGTGGGCCTCTATTGGCCACACCCCTAATCCTTCCCCAAGTGTTCTAGCAATTAGGGACAGGAATGAGGCTTATGGGGAGGCATTCTTGTTCAAACCACCACAGCTGATTAGGAGCAGGGATGTGACAAATCTTTAAGAAGTGCCGAGTGTCACATTACAAACCACAGAAATCCCTGGGGGAAAGGACAAGCATGCAACTTGAAAGTAGGTAGTTTTCTACAGTGTTGGGGCTTTGCTTTGCTGGGAAATCCATGCCACTCTGCTGATATTCTGTGAGATGAGGCAGGGGCTCACATACCAGCTATCTATCAAGCTTCTCCTAGCTCTTGACATGATCAGAAATAAAAATGTCTGGAGTCAACAAGATGGCCAGATGATGCATGTTTTATAAATGACGATGGGGCATGGCTCACTGTTCTTGCATTTACTTCATTGGACACTCAGAACATCTTGCTCTTCTCACCTGATTTCATTTTCTCTTTCTCCCCTGTCCAGTGAGTAAACTCTGTGCCCTGTGAATTGTAGAGTTTATTTCCTTCCTGAAGATTGGACATGACCCAGGTATTCCCAGACACTGGACACTGACTTTATTCCACTGGGTGATAAAAAGATCTCTTTTTCAGAATGGTCTCCCTACAAAGCAATGTTCCTATCAGTTGCTTGGAATAAAATATTCTCTTTGTCATTATACAGGGAACTTAAACATGATCTGTAGTAGTTCAAATGGAAGATTTAAACACCCCAAATCTCTGCCTCTCATGAGGCTCCTCACTACATTAGAAGCATTCAAATTGACTCATACCAGAAGTGGAAAGTATATTTGAATCTTGAAACTTTCATATGACAGAAAGAATATAAAGTATTTCATTAATAATTTTATATTGATTACTTTAAAGTTATAACATCTGAGATATTTGTTTGCTTTCCATTTTCATTTCACTTACAAGTGAATTTAACAGTATGCACAAACGAGGCTAGTGTTACGATTTTTTTTTAGACCACTCTGCTGTAAATCCTAAGATAAAATAAGCAAATGGACATGAGGGGGACAAGTGAGGCTGACTTTTTCAAAAAGTCAATGGATTAAAAAGTCATTTTCAGTTGCAGAAGAACCAGAGAAAACTTTACTGTATACTTATCTCTGCAAGGCAAATGTCAAAAGCTCTGGTCCTAAGTTATTGCTTATCAGGAGAATGTAACACTGGAGCCATCAGATGAGACTATACTCCAAGCATAATTCTTCCTTCTTTATTTGATACAGCTCTCATGATAGTGTATAGTGTTTGGCAGAATTTGATGAGTGAATGTGAATCATCTACTTCAGTTACAGGCACTCTGGTGGCAAGGTTTGTGTTGTGCAATTCACCTCCAGTCACTATGTGTAGCCTCATGCACAGAGCTCAGTCAGTATTTGCTGAAGGAGGGTTTCAGAGAGAACCATGGGGCAAGACAGGATGATGACGAAGGGCCATAGCATCTGGGAGTATTTAGTTTGGCAAGACACAAACACAGTACAGTGAACACACTGAAAGGACATGGTCATACCATACTTAAAGCTGCAAGCTGAGGCCTTTGCTGTATCTTATTTATTATTAAATGTGAGATTCAGTCCAACACTTACTGTCTGGAGACATCCAGGCTGCAATTTGCATAGTAAGAAATGAATCTGAGGCATACATGTTCATGAAGGGGTTGAACAGCTTCAGGAGAGACCTGACCCTTAGGGTTATCTGTGAGTCCCTTGGTGCTAGCTACAGAGAAAGAAAACTTGGGCCATTTGGGGTTTAAGGGGCACCAACAAACTAGCAGAGGGCAGACAATTCTTAGCTAAATGGAGTGTTTCCATAAACACTGATAACAGCTTGCACTTTGTCTCTCATTTTCTCTATATTAGTCTAAGCTTGCAGAAAAATTCTTACTCAAATTCTTGGGAAAATGGATTAAAGAAGTACAGTTTTGCTCAGCAACTGTTGGTTAAACAAACATTTTATAAGAACAAAATTAAGGAAAGTACAGCTGCACATCCTATAACAACAGATATGTACTTTTGTCAGCGGCAAACACTGAGTAAAAGCAAGGCATTTGTGTTGAGGGTGTGTGTGTGTGTGTGTGTGTGTGTGTGTGTGTGTGTGTGTGTGTGTGTGTGTTACCTGAGTATAATCAGGCTATAATCATTAGACAAATGAAAACCTGATTGTGTTTCCTGCTCCTCTATTGCTCAATTAAAATGTTTATAGTCAATATGAAAGAGGATACCATATTCAATATTTTGTTGTTTATGTTTGTGGGTATGTGTCTGGGGGTGTGTGGTACATGCATGTGTGTGTCCTTGCATGCAGGGGTAGAGACAAGAAGTTTTTTTTGTCAGCTGTTTTTCATATTGTTTATCACCACCATCATTATTGATTGAACATAGCATCTCTCCCTAAACCTGGAGCTTACTAATTAGCTAGTGAGCCCCCAGAACCCTCCCATCTCTTTCCACACCCCCTGGTGCCAGAGTTACTGATATACGCAGCCATGCTTCTGTGGGTGCTGGGGACCCAAACTCAGGTTCTCATGCTGTGCACTGAGAGCTCTTCCCACTGAGCCATCTCCCCAGCCCAGCACTTAGAATGTAATGTGGACCTGAGAGATCTAATTATTGTATGATATATTATCTTAGGAATACTGAGAGTCAGGTCAATGTCTCCACACTATAATATCTGGCACTGTAATTAAATGAAACAGTCATCATAACACCAAATCACCTTGATGTCTTTGATCATGTGGAACCCAGGATGTAGCAGGCAGGCTGCTGCCTAAGAATCCATGATTATGACTGTCAAATAACACAGCTTTTCACAACTGTCTCTTAATGATTTTCTTGCACAAAACCAAGGAAGCTGGATCAATAAACAAGATTTGGAGACTATAAGAATATATCAGGAGTTGTATTGTTAGCACCATGAAATTGTTCTGAATGATGTTATTATTGGTAGGCACAAATCATTAGATATTTGGAAATCCTTGCAGTTTTAATCTATAATGATAAATGGGATAGTTTGTTCATGGATTACAGCAAACATGTCATGTGGAAATGAGACATGAATGGAGAGGAGAATGTGGCTAAAGTTTAGACCATGGGAGCTCTGCTCATTTATCTTAAACTCACTGTGAACCTAACATGTTGAATCTACTAATTGAATGAATATACACAAGCATATTTCTAATAGAATATATTCTATTAGAATATATGCATTCTATTTTATATACATACATACATACACACATGCATATATCCGCACCTACATTCACATCAAGCAAAAAATTATTTCCTATTTGAAGAGAGATTTCTGAACTAAGAGGAGTAGTGAGAAATAAGTAATGTAGAATTGATAGCTTGACAATTAACCTTCTCAGTTTAGGGATTACAAAGGTAAGCCTGGGATGGAGAGATGGCTCAATGGTTGGAAGCACACACAGCCCTGTAGAATACCCACGTTTCTTTCTAGCACTTATATCAGGGCAGCTCATAGTCACTCATGTTTTCATGCTCCCCCTCCCCGGCCACAGTACACTTAGTTATCAGTCAAAAATCGAAAAAGCTTTAAAAAATGTTTCCAGTACCTCAATGCTTGATAGATATATTTGCCACTAAGTTCTATCCTCAGCCCAACAAATAATCTTAAGAAGAGAAATGGAACCAGGCAGTAGTGATGCACACCTTTAATTACAGCACTTGGTATGCAGAGGTAGGTGGATCTCTGTAAGTTTGAGGCCATACTGGCCTACAGAGTGAGTTCCAGGACAGCCAAGGCTACACAGAGAAACCCTTTGTCAAAAAGAAGAATGAGGAGGAGGAAGAGGAGAAGGAGAAGAAAAAAATGAGAAAAGAAGGAAGATGAAGAGGAGGAGGAACAGGACAAGGATGAGTAGGAACAGAAGGAGGAGAAAAGGACAAAGATAAGGAGGAAGAGAAAAGATTCAAAGCTATAGGAAGAAAGCAAGCCCTGTTGGAATTATTGGCACAGGCTTGACCATTCTATGATCTCCCCAGCTCTTGGGAAGTTGGCAAATAGGGCCATGGATCAAGTGGTCCACAGAAGTCATTGATCGCTGGCAATTATGTGTGAGTCTTGGATGACAGCATCAGTCCTGGCATGGCCACTCAGGACATGTCCTCAAACAAGTTGAACATGATGCAATAAACACACCCTACACATCAGTCAGAGGAATGGGGCATCTAGAATTGCAGGGAAACGTAGAGTAAGCATACAAAAAAAATCAAATCATAATATTCATAGAAGTAGCAATGATGAATGAGACCTAGATAGCATCCAACTACAGATATGTAAGTCCATTATTCTGAAGGAATGGACTGAAACAGGTGTTTGTACTGTAATGCTGGTGTGTGTGTGTGTGTGTGTGTGTGTGTGTGTGTGTGTGTGCCTTTGTAGTATACATGCATGTGTGAATACAGATGTTTGTGCCCATGAGGGTGCATGCAGAGGCCAGAGGAGGATATTGGGACATGGAGTCTATTTCTCTCTACCGTAGGTTTGATATAAGGTCTGTCACTAAGCCAGAAGCTCATCATTTTGACTGAGTTGACCACTGAGATGCCAGCATCCATCATTGTTGCTCCATATTACAAATATGGCCATGCCTACTTGCTCCACGAATACTAGGGACTTGAACTCAGGACCTCTTGCTTTCACAGCAACAGCAAGGTTTCTAATTCTCTGGCCTATCTTCTCAGCCCCAGATGCTAATTCTTAAAACTAGCTGGCAGGGAGACTCTTTTCTTTTCTTTTTATTTCTCTTCTCTTCTCTCCTCTTCTCTTTTCTTTTCTGTCTTCACTAATAAGATGATCTCTGGTAAGTAAATCTTTAGCTGGGTATCGAGAAAAAAAATTCCTATCTGCATTACAGAGAGATCTTTCCAGGGAAGGGGGTGAGCCGCAGCCACAGTGCTCTGGGAGTAGGTTTGTTGGCTAAATTGTACTCCTTTCCTTCTGGAACTAGCTGGGGTTTCAGTAACAGAGCCAAATAATTCAGGTAGGAAGAGTGCTTTTCACAACTGCCTCCTAAAGGCTCCACCAGCAGTGTGAAGTAGAAATAAATGGACTTGCTATTTTATTCTTTGGGATAAAACCTGTCAGGGTTTTGCAGTATGAATCTCTCCCTCAATACCCTTGGATTACATTTTAAATAATTGTGGATAATGGTAGAAAAGAATCCCCAGGAGTACCAAGAAAAAGGGCATGTGAGGGTTGACTAAAATAACGAAGAGCAATTGTGTCCACTGTTTGCTCAAAGTGGCTTCTAGGATCTTATCCATCCCTTAAACTTCAGATAATAACCTTGCTAATAATAAACCATATTAAAGCCAACAACAAACCAAATGACTTAATTCTCATGGAAGCAGAAAGTGGGAAGCAGCCATTAAAGTAAAAGAAGGCTTGCAGAGAATCAATAAATTAAGAGCTGAAAACTGTGACATTATTACCCTGTAAATACTCCTTAGTGAATCTTCTAGAATCTCTTCAAACAGAGAAATAGAAAACTAACAGTGCCCCATCCAATATTAGTACAGAATGGATGTTATGAAGGCAAGGTACCATAGCTCTCAGGGTGTGTTCTTGTTCCCCAATATTTCAGACAGAACTACAAATGTCATCAAAGACACTTTGGAAAGACAAAGGAAGACAGAGAGATGTGTCCAGATGGATGACACAATTTGAACATTGTGTGTGTAAGACTATCCCTACAGAGAATCATTTGCCACTGAACAAATTGAATTCTTTGGTCTGAGAAGGGGCATTTTGGCATCTTCTCCCCTGTCTCTGCAGCTCCAGTCACTGGATCATTGAGAATCAACGACTTACCATGCTTTAGAAATAATCCTTGCTTACAAGACAATGGCTAGTTTGCTCTTGTCACTTTAAGTGGACAGGTCCATTTAAATAATATGACCTAGCTTGTGTGTGCATTTAGTACATTCATAGTGTTTGTGTTCTTGGATTCATATGGGAAGCTGAAACCCTATGTGTGTTAAAACCAGCTGAAAAAAAATGTTGGGATCTATATTGACTACTAGATTTCAAAGAGAAGAAACAAGAAAAATGGCTGCTGTCTCTCCTCACTTCTTGCTGCTGAGTTCACATCCCATGAAAAGGAAAACATAAGCCTCTTTCCAGCTGTGTGCTTGAGCACTCACTCAGGCATTGGTAATTATTGGTCAGGAATTTAGACACAATAAAAAGCAAATTAAAGTTGCCATTTGGAGACATAAATTTCAATTCCACTATGCCTTAGATCCTAGATCCACTAAGTGCTACATATGACACCTGGCTGAGACTCAGTTTACTTAGGAAGAAAATGGGAGAACATGTTTGTAAGTATGTTGACTACATGCATATCCAGTGTCTGAGCCCAAGTAAGTATCCCCTCAATGTTTCCTCTGCCAATTTTCACAATCACATCTATGAAACATGTTGTTATTTGCTTGTACTCTACTGTTTACATTCCAGAATCATCTATCTAGTCAACATCATGTAAATACAAGAAATGTATGTTTATATGTGAATTTCTGCTGACACATCTAGGAGCTGACACATCCATCATATTTAGTGTAAAAACACAAAGAGAGTCTCAGATGACAGTAGAGTGTGTTAACACATTTATAGGCTAACTGTAAAGACAACGCCCCCTACCAGTGTGCTGTCTATAAACAACCAAACAACTTCAGAAGACAAGCATAAAGGACACGCACTCCATGAATGTGTCAGAAATCACCTTTATAGCTGACTGTCTTTTCTGTATTCGCTGAGACAAAAAAAAAAAAAAATGAAAAGAAAAGGTAGCCATGACATTAGGAACAGCAATAAAATGATTATTCAGGATTAGACATAGAGCAAAGGATCACCAGCCTACAATCCACACCACCAGAGAAGCTAGGAAGCAAGGAGGACCCTAAGAGAGACATACGTGGTTCCCCAGAGAAGGGGGAAGGGACAAGATCGTCTCCTAAGCACATTGGGAGCATGGGTGGGGGGTGATTAAGAGAAAGAGAAGGGAGAAGAGGAGGGGAGAGGAGGACATGAGGGAACAGGAAGATTAAGTCAGGGATACCATAATAGAGGGAACCATTATAGATTTAAAGAGAAATCTGGCACTAGGGAAATGTCCAGAGACCTACAAGGATGACCCCAAGTAACAATCTAAGCAATAGTAGAGAGGCTACTTTAAATGCCCTTCCCTGATAATGAGATCGATGGCTATATTGTATGCCATCCTAGATCCCTCATCTAGTAGCTGATGGAAGCAGAAGCAGACACCCACAGCTAAACACTGAGCCGAACTCCTACAATCCAGTTGCAGAGAGAGAGGAGGAATGAACAAAAAGGTCAAGACCAGGCTGGAGAAACCCACAGAAACAGCTGACTTGAACAAGGTGGGAGTTCATGGACCCCAGACTGATAGCTGGGAAACCAGCATAGGGCCAACTCAGACCTCCTGAACATGGGTGTTAGTTAGGAGGACTGGGCAGTCTATGGGGCCTATGGTAGTGGATCAGTATTTATCCCTAGTGTACAAATGGACTTTGGGAACCCATTCCACACAAAGGGATACTCTCTCAGCTTAGACACACGGGGAGCCTAGACCCTGCTCCAAATGATATGACAGAGTTTGAAGATCCCTCAAGAAGGCCTTACCTTCTCTGGGGAGCAGAAAAGGAATGGAATAAGGGATTGGTGGGGGCAGAAAAAGAAGGGAGGGAGAGGGAACTGGGACTGATATATAAAACAAGCTCGTTTCTAATATAAATTTTTAAAAATCATAAAAAATTTACCCAGATCTATGCTATTGCATTCTGCACACAGTAATATAATAATCAACACTGAGAAACTGACTATATATACATAAAAGCACTTACAATAGTTGCTCATAGACAATTCCTTAACTTACATTGACTGAGTCAAATTAACACTTCTAGGATGCGATTAGACATGGGACCAACTATAACTTTGTACAATGCCCTTTCTCTTATTAACACAGGGAAAAAAAAAACAAAGCCCTTCATCTTACCAACTCTAAATCCAGTCGTGTTAGACAGAGAGAAGTCCATGGTAAGAAAGAGAGGAAGGTCAGCAAAATTGTCCTTCACACTCTGAAGTGTGACTAGGAGGACAATGAAATAAAAACATGGACCATGGACATATAGTCCAGTTTGCATTAGACATCCAGGGAAGAACACCGAAGGGAAAGTCAAGTTGAAGGCTGAACTATGAAATTAGGAAGTGAAGATGAGAGAGAGAGAGAGAGAGAGAGAGAGAGAGAGAGAGAGAGAGAGAGAGAGAGAATGACAGAGATAGACAAAGACAGAGAGAGTAATTGGAAGTCAGGAAGATAGGGGTGAATTGTGCAAAGAAGAAAAAAAATCATGTTTTCACTATGATGTGATCAGCTTTGGCTGGGTTGTGTTAAAAACTGAAGGGGGAAAGCTGAGGTAAAAGGCCTGTTGGGCATTGGGAGAGAGAGGTCATAAGGGCAAAGGGCAAGGAAGAGATATGAAAGCTGTATAAGGTGGAATTTGGTAACAATAAACCTGGTTGATTTTCTAAATGGGTTAGACAGGAAGGAGGGATTTCAAGACATTTTCTTAGATTGGACACATGAAAAGAAGCAGACAGAGGACAAGATTATCTGGAAGCAGGTATGGTAATAATGTACATGCATTCTTCATGCATTCAATCTAAGATGCTAGAGGAGAATGGTAAGCCTACCTTCAAAATCTGTAAGGGATTTTCAACCTAGATCCCATTTTACAGCCCTCCGAGCACACAGGGAAAAGAATGAAAAATGGAGAAAAATAATTTAAACAGATTTTTGAAGGAAATGCAAATTTTGTAGACTGAAAAGCAAATCCTTGAGCAGATGGAGCTGGGAGAGTTGGAAGAGCACTCCCCAAGCAAAGCTCCTGTGGTGGCAAACGCTCTGGGTGAGTGACGAATACACTGGGTGGTTGTGAATGATGCATTTGCAGTTGGGCCCAGAGAGTAGGCAGAGCCATACAGGAAAGCAGGTACACCTGTGAGTGGAATAAAGCGTTCCAAAATGAAACAGCAGTGGCCCTTATTACCAGATGGGAAGCAAATGATGAATGAAAGCTTCAAAATTGCCCCAAAGCCTTAACAGTTACACACACACACACACACACACACACACACACACACACACACACACACACACACACACTGTCCTTTGGCCTAGCACACATAGCTCTTTCTTCCCACCTTTCCTTTTGGGCCAGCATGACATTAGTTGCTGAGTCATTCCAACTTTGTGAAGAACCAAGAACAGCGTCATCGGCCATCTTTGAACACTGGCTTTCTCCTGACATCTACGGCATCAGTGTTCCCTTAAAGAAACTCCAACTTCCAAACTCTTTAACCTGTCTTCTCTTACAGGCTTGAAATACATATTTCATGAGTTTCTCAGTAACAGCTGTTGTTAGGTGTGTTGTGTCTCTTGGTACCCCCTCTGAAATCCAAGCCTAGGACCAGGAAGAGTGAGTAAGCAGTGTATTAAGATATAGACACATCAAGCAGTAAAGAGAGGAGAGGGGAAGGGAGAGAATTAGTGAAAGGTTGTGTTGGTTTCTACCAGTAACTGTATTTTATTGGAAATAGATCAGAGTTACTCATTCAATATGTGAAAGAGCCAGGTTCTTCAGGCATAGACAGAGGCTCTGGGTGGGTTAATGAAAGCTCCTAATTAGCCTTGTGACTCATTCTGACTGATGAAATACACATTCAAGAACACCCATGCTTCTTGAGAAGCTGCTGAATGTTCTACACTCATTCTTTGACCCTGCCATGACAATAGACAATATTTCTGTTAGTAGCTATTTTTCCCTCCCTGGTCACAGAGAAGACATGGTTTCCTGTTGCACAGGATCCATGGTGACAATGAGTAGAAATGAACCTTGATTTTCTTTTCCATTGATATTTGAAGACTGCTATTGTACCATTCTGACTGACTTTGTGTCAATGCCTCTCAGTACTGCTGATTACGATTTGAAGGAAGTATTTCAATCAGTGCTATATCCTGGTCCTTGCCTTTCCATATCAGTGGAACCATTTCCACAAAGAAATTATTAAATTGATATTTTAAGATTTTTCTCAGTGATGGTCCGCTAAATATTTGTGCAAAATACAGAAGTAGTCCTTGGGTACTTGTTCCTAAATGACTTTGCAGCAGCACAAGGTATTTTTATTGTTTTGAAATATAATTGTCTTAGTTATTTTTCTGTCATTATGAAGTTTCCATGATCAAGCATCTTATTGAAGGAAGAATTTATGGGGATTTAAGTTTCAGAGGGTTGGAGTCCTTGATTGTCATGGTAGGGAGATTGGCAGTGGGCAGGCAGGTACCACACAGAAGCAATAGCCAAGCACTTATATCCTGATCCACAAACACGAGACAGCCAGAGACAGCTGATCCTAGTGTGGATTCTGAAACCTCAAAACCCTCCCTCCCAATGACACGGTGCTTCCAACAAGACCACCTCTTAGTCGTTTCCCAAATATTTCCTCCAGCTGGGGATCAAGCACCCAAATACATGGGGTGTTTGGGAGCCTTTCTCATCCAAATCACTACAAATACTATAGTTGACAAGTTGATCAACACTTGAGAAATTTATATCCAAGCAGATGGTGGATGCTTTCTTTAAGATATTTACTCTTACTCTGTAAGATGCCAATTTTGAGAATGATTGAATAAATTCACCCCAGTTAATGGACAGCATAGGCAGCTCCTACCATTTCTAATCACTCTTTCGTATTCAGTGGAAAGTCCTAATTTTTCATCACAAGGAGTCAAAATCAAATCTTAGCCTGCAATATAAGAGGTTTGCCAAAGTACCAACTTCATCACTTCTATACAAATACTTGTTCCCAGGTTGGTAGCTGCTGTAGTCCCCTTACCTGGAGTGCATATTTCATCAGTATGTACAGCATGTATGTGATAAAAGTCAGATGAAAATAGTTACGCTAAACCCACAAAGAACAACATCTCATAGCTCTAATTCAGACACTGGTTAATCCCAGATCCTTGTAGGATAGGATAGGAAGAAAAGAGAAAGCAATGAAGTGATAGATTCTTCCAAAAGCTTCCAATACTGTGGATACAGTAGTAATCCACACAGTACAATCAAGCATTATGATGACCCAAGTCCCCTCAAATCAAAGAAATGAAACGTTGTTGTAGGAAATACTTAAATAAATAAACCACTTTCAAACCGCTTTAAGTGCAAATGAAAGCTACACTTAAGACTTCTGGATTATGTCCAAGGGCAACTACAGCATCAAGAGGGGGAAATGATCTGATGTCAGTTTGTGTAACCCGGTGATTAGCACCCTAAAAGCACACGCAGCCTTCCTCTCACCCCTAGGACCCTTTGCAGCCCACAATTACAAGCCTGCCCCTTTGTTTTCACAGGGATTAGAGTCTTGTCATTGTGCCCACACTGGGATTCCATCTAAACACAACAACACAGCAGTGTGTGCTTGCTCGTGTATCTGGGTTCTGATATTCAACTCGATGGTTATTGGATTTATCCTTGTCATGTATGTAGATAGTGCATTCCTTATGGTAGCTGGAGAATATCTTACTGCATGCGTGGGTCCCTAGTGAACTTTCCAACTATTGAAGAGCAATGGTTCTGGGTATTGTCTAGATATGAGAAAAAAGGGCATCTCCACATTTGCATTCAAATGTCTGCTTCTACTTCTATTAGGTAAACATAAAGGCACTCACACCCTTGGGCAAGTACCTATGAAGTTTTATAAGGACCTTCAGTTTTCCAGATCGTTTTAATACTGCTTGCTACTATCCAAGCGTGGAAAGAGCCAGACATTCTCTTTAACATTTAACAGACAGTGTCATGTTTTTCTTCTTCTTCTTCTTTTTTTCTCCAGATGAGCTGCTCTGCTGAGAAGAAAATGATGTCCTACTCTTGTGATTTGCATATTGCTAAGGCAGGGCTACTTAGCATCTTTCCTGTGCATTGTGGACACACAGGCATCTTCTGTATCTCTTCAGGTCCTTTGCCAATGTTGATATATGAGTTATTTAGGTATATAAACATGACTGTTTTGCCAGATATGTTTTACAAATGCATTTCTCCAGTATGTGGCTTACCTACTCATTTTCTTAATATCCTGTATAGCTAAAATTATCAGGTTTTTGTTGTTGATTTTCCAAGGAATTGCTACCAGGTCCTCAATGTATGGTACTTGTTCATGTTTTCTTCATTGTTTTAGCTTTTTTGACTTGTGGTCATCTCAAGGTGAACATGTATGAGTTTATTAATGCATAGAGTTTATATCCAAACAAATAAGCATCATTTGTTCCAGCAGAGTTTGCTTGAAAAAAATTGTCATTGAGATGACTGAAGGCTGTATGATAACCAATCCACCATGTTTTCTGGTTGACTTCTGGATTCTCTGTTTTGTTCCATGCATCTGTTAGTTTTCTCATGCCAGAATCACACTATCTTGAAGTAAGTATTGTAAATTTACAAATTGATTCTTTTTAAAAATTAGTTAAAGCTATCATAGATGGCCATATGTACAAGAACCGCAGCTCACTCTCCCAGGATAGTGTTTAGGATTGTGCTGAATCTCAATACCTATTTGGGAAGAACGACACCTTGATAACATTTACTCTATGGATCTACTGATGTAGGTGCGGTCTATTTTCAAGCCCTGTCTACAGTGCAAGCGCTTGCACTGAGTTTAACACTTGTATATTGGTGGATTTCGTCCTGGTATTAGATTATTTTTGCTGATGCTCTACATGTTCTATTTTAATTATATTTTTCAAGTTAAACATTAACCATGTGTTTGGCAACCATGCTACATCGAGTATTTAATATAGTCTTTTTGTTGTTCTAGTGTCGAATTCCCTTCATGTTTGCTGTGTGTATAATCATGCCATCTGCAAACAATGAGAGCTTTATGTCTTCTTTATCTTCCTTGCTTTAGTTTGTTGACCAGGACTATCGGTACAATTCATAACAGAACTTGCATGCCAGTAATCTCTTGCTGCTCATATGTTAAAGCTTAGTAGCTTCTTACCATACTAATAACTCAGACAGAGCTCAGTGGGTGGCTTCACCATGCCACTGTTTTGTATGTAGGAGATAAGTTGTGGTTTGAGGGAGTATGATTCTCTAAAGATCTAGCTCTGTCCCCAGGTATTAGGATGTTATCCCTGTACACTCAATAAAGACTCATGGGAAAGAGCTGGCAAGTCAGCACTGACATGTTCAGCGCCTGGGGTACTTCTGGACTGTCACTTTCCTATCAGCTCACATGCTACCATTAAATGCACTTTACATTTACATTAAATACATGAAACATTTGCTTTTAAATATCAAACTAAATTGAACCAGATAACAGCTTTCTAAAAGATTTTTTTTTAAACAAGTGACTGGATTAAGTGGACTCATTTATAAATAGAAATTACAACATGGTAAAGATGATATTCCAAGGACATGCTTTACCTGAAGCTTATATTCATTATTCTGAAGAGTGTTGAGACAATGAGATATTTACACATCTGAGTGGATGGAAGATTTTCTAACCATGACTCCAAATCCAGATATAGTACAGAAACACACACACACACACATACACCTAAAATAATTAAACCAGTCTGAGAAAAACAAATATCATTTGTTTTCTCTTATTTATGGCTTCTGGATTTTACATGGATACATAACATCATGTATATAATATAACATAAAAGTAGAAACAAAACTGTTGAGAAGGAAAGAAGGAGGAGTAATGGGGATGGAGAGGGTTGGAGAGGGGAAGGATATGGGGAAAAGATGCTCAAAGTGCAATATATACTTATCTCACAAAACAGAATTCCACATACTCCTTGGCCCAACAACCTGGCTTTTGGACTTCTCACTGGAGATGCATTCCTAATAATGTGGAAAGGCCTAGGTACAGATCCATTCACTGCAATAGTATATGTATGTAATTGTGAACTTTAGGTCTGTCCTTAAATGTTCTAGTGTTGATGTACCTGGTCCATAGAGCCAATGGTGTCAAACATGTCACAGACTGGAGAAAGAGCTCTGAGAAATAAGGTATAGAAGATGACACATAGTATTGTTACAAAAAAAAGTTCTCCATTGCCTCTTGTATTGAACAATTACTACCACTAGGTAGTAATGCTACTTTGGAAGGTTCTGGAAATTTTAGAAAGTGGGCTCTGATTGGAGGAAGTAGGACACTGAGGGTTGTACTTGCACCTGGTTACCATTCACTTCCTTAGTCTTCACTTCTTGTCTTCTAGAAGCTCTTCTGTTGTATGGATATTTTAGCCACATTCATGGGACCAAACAAGCACTGCTAGACACGCTATCTTCAGCCATGAGTTGAAGTGAAGTCTCTCCTTGAGGGTTGCTACCAAGCCTAATGTCCTCTGTTTGATCCCCAGGACCCAGAAGACAGGAGATAACTATCTGCATCTAGTAATCTACAAGCATGTCATGGCACACATGCCTTCATAGACAGCACACACACACACACACACACACACACACACACACACACAATATGTAAGTAAATGTAATTAAAGTAATAATACTAACAAAAACAAGAGCAATGACTTTCACTGCGGAGATTATCCTGAAAGGTTAACAAATTCTAAGTCTGCTGCCCCTTCCTAGAGCACTGAGTCCCATTGAATAATACCTGGAAGGCACAAAAGAAAACAGACCAAGCTTTTTCAGAGAAAACCCAGCAGGACTTGTTGATGGAGTGAGTACCTAAGAAATGAAGGGCTGCGGTGCACCTGTGATGCCATTTCAGGAAAGAGGAAACTCTGTACCAGGGATCTCACCAGGGGTGGGGTGGGCAATGCTTAAGCATCTGGGTGGAGACAGCAAGCGAACCCAAGTGTGGAGCTCAGAGAACCTGCATGATCTGAAATTCCAATCTCATAAAGTAAGTGTGTGTGTGTGTGTGTGTGTGTGTGTGTGTGTGTGTGTGTGTGTGTACATGCACAAAGAGGTCAGAGATGAAAGGCCAATGTTTTATTCCATTACTGTCCTCACATTTTTGAGGTGAGCAGTCACTGGACATAGAGCTTGCAATTCTTCTAGTGTGGCTGGCCAGCAAATGTTAAGAATCCTCAGCAGTGTTAGAACAGGCTTAGGTCAAGGGTCACGCCTCTAGCTTTTATGTGGGTGTTGGTTGTTTGAATTCAGGTCCTCATACTTGCCAGGGATGACTGAGCCATCTTGCCTGCCCCATAAAAATTCATTTAAAATCTCATGCAATAATAAAGTTCCATGTCACCAACCTAGAAAGCTAATCTGTTAAGACTCAACACCAAGCCCCCTGGACTTCAAGCCACCTTACTGCACTTGGTTGAAGGATGGCAACATGTTTCATTAACAAAATTCTACATGACAGAGCATCAGTGTTTGTTGATTGGTCAATATACGAAGAGATATCGGGAAACTAACAAAACTCCACACCTTTATTAGATTTCCACAGCTATATCTGAAGTGTAAACTTGATCCACCTCTTTCTGACTGTTGGTAGTATAACACCATGAGCAAAATCATGAGCAGAGGCTAAGCAAATCAACTAGCCTGAGACCCAGGAAATATCGGTGTTGAGTGATTACAACTGGCCTTTTGGTTTCTGTGATATGCCCATAAGTAATAAAACCCATCCTGTTTGCCCTGTTAAGACAATCAAAGTCTATAGCCCTCCTGTGTCATTGCATGGCTCAGGAATGTTACATCTATGACCCAATTTCTACCAAGAAAAGAAAAAAGACCAGCATGCTCTGCTTGAGTAATAAAACAAACCATCCAAGGAATCCCCCTGCCAGTTCAGACCCACTTTCTCCCTCCAAGTCACTCTCATTTGGCTCATCATTATATATTTAACACCCCTGGTACACCTATCGCCTATGACATAAGGGGCCATTTCTTTCCAGTGATAAAGGGCAAAGCTACAAGTTCATCTTAATATTTTTAAGATCGCCACTCACCGTGTTTGGGAAGAACTCTATTTTCCACCAAACATGATTACCCCAGAAAAGGTTGTGTTCAACTGCTGATATGCCACAAGCCCCTCACTTCAGAACACTACTAGGATTAGCAACCCTGAGGTT
This sequence comes from Phodopus roborovskii, assembly GCF_943737965.1. NCBI lineage: Eukaryota > Metazoa > Chordata > Mammalia > Rodentia > Cricetidae > Phodopus > Phodopus roborovskii. The sequence goes on from NW_026126563.1 coordinate 15,404,615, forward strand.
GTCATGCGGTAATTAAGAGACTGTGAAATGTTATATAAAGGCTCACAGCTGGCTGTTCAAGACAGTGAAATTGAAAGGCAGATTGCTATCACCAGGGGAGATCAACTCTTCTAGAGTTGGAATATTAAGTCTTGATGCTTCCTGGAAAAGCTACACGTAAGTCAAGAGTTAATTTCTGGCATTATGTGACCCTCCTAATTTTCCTGTTGAGGGTCACAGCCCTGGAAGAATACCACTATTGAATTGGCATTAAGGTGGCATGTGAGTGTCTGCCAAGATCTAAAATGCATTTGTGCTTCTGGCTTCTGGTCTTCCATATATGTAGATTCTTGATGGCTGACTCAGGGCAAACGAAACAGCATTCTTAAGATGAGAAAGTCCTAAGC